>NC_067148.1:41120323-41458115 GCF_903995435.1 Acomys russatus | reverse complement strand
GTGGTGTTTTGGTTAATAGCTTTGAGATCTTTAAAGGGAGAAAAATAAAGATGACCTTATGTATAGAGGAAATTCCATTTCACTTGGGTTCAGAGAAGCACTTCCCCTCTCTTTTGCTGCTCCTGATGTAATGGATTCCATGTTTCTAGATCTACCCAGGAATGTGTCTCTTGATTCATCCTTGACTCATCCTCCTAGGCTGTGGCCAGTCGGCTGATGAAGGCTTAGGCTTTGGGATTCAGCTTGTGGATTTATCTTCATTTCAGTGCCTGCCAAGGGCTGGCTATTTAAGGCAGGATTGATGGGTAAACTATACAGTATCTCTGAAGGATGAAGTGGTCTGAAGGGTGTTGACTTCAGTGCTTCTGTCATAAGGACCTCTGCAAGGCTATACCAGCTGTTTGTGCACCAATATTTGGGAGAGAGAGAGAGAGTGTGTGTGTGTGTGTGCGCACGCGTGTGCATGTCCATGTGTAAAAAACTATAGAAATAACAAAACTTTATGTGGAACTAAGAGTATGTGATAAAATAGATAAATCCTAATATATATACCAAGTTTGTAATTCCTTCATCTGAAGATATTTCTTGATAGTCAGATAATATATATATATATATATGTCTGCCTTCAGCATCCTGTCTAAAGCTGTCTGTTCTCTACCCAGCTCCTGATAAAAAGCAAAGCACATCCCCGTACAGCCTTCCCCAATGGAGTGGTCTCTGGAACTCGGCTCTCACCCTGGCTTTTGCTCTACCCTGCACCTCCATCTCTAGTAATAAATGCATAAAATGTCACCAATCAGCCATTGATCGGTGTCCCTGAGACCCTCCTCCACATACGTTAGAATTTTCCTAGTTCGTAATTCCTTCATCTGAAGGGTGAACCCTGCCCCCCTCCTTTCTTCTAAAGTAGTTGAAGGAAAGATAGCCTGTATTATCACAAGACTCTGGAGCTGAGACGTAGCTAATACTTTGTACAGAGAACATTCCAGATGTTTCGAGGGGAACTTTGGGAAGTCTGCATTTTGGAGGCTCAGTTTGACCCATGAACACCTTGACTTTCCTTGGCCCTATAAGTAACACAGTGTGACGGACAAACCAAAGAGCCTGGAAGGTTCTCAGGGCCCTCAGCACTAGAGAGAAAACTGCATTACATGGGAAGTCCTTTTTTTTTTTTTTTTTTTTTTTTTTTTTTTTTTTAGAGCAAGTGTTTCTTTGCTTATGTTTTCAGTTACAAGATAGTTTAGTTTTCCTGGAAGAATAAGGTCAATTGTTAACATGGAAAGTGTCTGCAGTGGGCTGCTTGGTAAGCTGTCTTTCTTCTTCTCATTGTCCAGTTTTGCTTCTAGAATGACATAACTCTGGAGGTCAGGACTGTAGGAGATTTGGTGCATGACCCAATGAAAGATGAAAGGACCAGCTATGATTTCAGAGCTGTTGAAGAAATGGAAATGCTGTCTATGAAGTACTTTTGGGTATGGTACAAAGCAGTTTATGCTGGGAAGGCTCCATCATGAGGGACTAACTGGCCAATCACCACTAATGTTGCAAAATCCTTGGATCTGGTGTTTTACACTCCCCACCCCACCCCGCCCCCCGATTTCCACATCACAGGACACTTGACATATATATGAGAGGTCTTTCTCTGTGCCTGTAAATCTTGCACACAGACAATGACTATTTTCTAAAAATGTTACCAGACGGCTTTCAGAGTAGATTTTTCTAGGCTTTATAAAGCAGGACTCATAAATATAGAGTGTGTGTGTTCTGAAGATGTGCTCTGCCTGTTCACAGGGAGCTAGAATGGAGGTCGGTTCAAAGAGGGGAGTGTGTGATCAGTGGGAGAAGGAATGCTGAGTTCAGGCAGCCAGAAACAAAATTAGCAATGGCCTGGGACCAAAAGCTAATCAGTTAATTAGTAACATGTGGGCTTGATTAGCATGTCTACTGGACAGAAATGCTTTGTGACTTATCACTCATCTGCATGGCTTGACCCCACACCGCTTCTATTAAATCAATTTTTAAAAAATTCTCTTAGCACTTCACATGGGCCTTAGATGGCCTTGTCAGATTGTTTGACAGCTTCAGGGTGGCACAGAAAGGACATGCAGTTGTTTTCTGACTCTTTTCTAAGTTCTGGCTATTGCTTCTGAGTGGTGTGTGTGTGTGTGTGTGTGTGTGTGTGTGTGTGTGTGTGTGTGTTTATGTCTGTGTAAGAATCTATGTTTGTGTTCAAATGTGTCTATATGTGTATTTACATATGTCTTTGCATGCATATGCATGTTGTGTATATGTGTGTATCTAAGTCTGTACATATCGGTGTATGTATATATATGTGTATATATGTGTCTATGCATGTATATGTGCATATAAATTTGTGTGCATGTACGTATACATGTATACACAGGTATGTATGTTTGTGCATATATTTATTATGCATGTGTCTATGTGTGTATGTGTAAATCCATCTATGTGTCTATGCATACTGTGTGTATGTGTCTATGTATGTGTGTGTACATTTGTGTGTGATTATGTGTATATATGTCTATGCATATATATGCACATGTGTATGCATGTATATATGAGTGTGTGCAGGTGCCTATCCATGCATATGTATTCATGTGTATATGTGATCATATATGCATATGCATGCATGTTTGTGTATGTGCAGGTTGAGTGTGTGCAGGGTACCAAGGCCAGAGGTGTCATCCACTCTGGGTTCTGAGACAGGGTCTCTCATTGGCCTGGAGATTGCTGATTAGTCGGGCAGGCTGGTCAATGAGCCCCAGGAATCCTTCCTGCTTCTGGCTCCCCATCACTGAGATTGCAGGATGCAAACCACTGTGGCTTGCTTTCATCACCTGGGTCCTAGGGGCTGAACTTAGGTCTTCATATGTGTGGACTATTTCTTAGCACTTCTGTCAGTGAGGTGGGATCCCCATGTGGTACAGCCTGCATGCTGCCAAGCTCTTTTCCTCCAGTTCCGTGTAAATGGTGCAATGTTGGTGGACCCCTAACTCAACATCACTGGGACTGTTGTTGGGAATCCTTGCTTGGAGCGATGATGTTTCCTGTCACTATGTGGTGTTTGCAGGGCCTGTTCTATAGGGTTGTCAAAGTTTTCTCATGCCTCGGTTTCCTCCCTATAGTAGGTATCTGCAGAGTAAATGCTCTGATTTCCCGGCCCCATAAAGTTTCAATAACTCAGGGAATGGTGGGGCATTCTGCTTCCTAGCTAACTAACAGACAGTGCTTTCAAAGGAGAGGGGGATGTGGACCCACCAAAAACAACTGAAACAAGAGCACCACACCAAAAGGAAGATGTCCCCTAGGAGCACCTGTCCACAGTGGCACCGGAGTCCAACTGCCCAGCATTGAGTACAAGGGCAGGGCCTTTCCTGTCCACAATGGCCTTGAGAAAAAAAAAAAAAGCCCAGTTAAAATGCAAATGGAGGGGCAGGCTGAGAGTGCAGGAGCCCCTCAAATAGCACAGTCTAAAAGACAGTCTTTCAGAGCCTCTGTTCAAATTGCAAATGGCCCTCCTTTGTTCCTTAGGCCTGGGAGACAGTGGGAATTATTCCTTTCCTGAAAGCTGTCTCTCCTCTCCTGAGATGCAGAAACCAACTTGGTTTTAAAGTGTAAAGCACACATTTTGTTCAAAGCTCTTCACCGGGATGAAGATCAAAAGAAAAAATAAATTCCAGAGGTTTCCCAACTATCACGGGCATCATCTGCCCCCCCTCCCCCGCAAAATGTTCTCAACCCCTTTTTTTCACAGAGGCCTAAGATTCCCACTCATTCATTTATATCAGTTTTGCAAGCATAGTAAATGCCCCGGAGTTCCCAAGAACACGGACCTTTCCAGGAAATCCCCCAGTGGCTCCCAAGGGTGCCACCATGGCTAATGGGCCATGTAAGTCTAAACATCAGTGGTTTCTTCTAGCGTTTTAACACTTTTTTCACTGCAAGGGGTCCACCCAGGATGCATGACGGTCACTGCCCACAGCCTGAGAATAAAACCCTATGCCCCTTCTGTTTCTCCAAAGTGGAGTGACCCAGAGCTGGGCCATTCACATAGGGCAGCTCAAAGTGACCAGGGCACAAACAGCAACAACCACAGTCAGGGGACCAGTGTCCTCAGGGCTTAGAATCACTTTGGAAGCCCTTGGGGACTCTGCGCTAGTCCTGGGGCCATCTCATGACCGAGCCTTCTCCAGATGACACAGAAAATAAAATCATGCAAAATAGTTCTTGGCCTTGAAGGAAATATAAGGAAACGACAGACTTCAAATTCTCAGGGGCTATATTCTTTTCTGATGTCTTTTTCTTTGGAAATAGTATAGGTTGGATTTTCTTTTGTTTTTTTCAAGACAGGGTTTCTCTTTGTAGTCTTGGCTGTCTTGGACTCATTTTGTAGACCAGGCTGGCCTTGAACTCACAGAGATCTGCCTGCCTCTGCTTCCCCTAGTACTGGGATTATAGGCATGTGCTACCTCACCTAACAGGGTGGATTTTTAGTATAAGGAATGTATGCATCCCTGACTTAAGGAAATCTATTTAGCTGGATGCAAGAAGGCCCAGACACAAACCTGTCCTCCACCTAAAACTAGCTATAAAGAAAAATGAATAGAAGGAAAACAAGTACCCTTTGGGATACACATACATATAATTAAAAAGTAAAATAAAATTTAAAAAATAATTAAAATAAATAAAAGTAAACTAAATCTTTTGTGTGCATGGGTATGTGCACATGAGTGCAGTGCTCATGGAGGGCAGAAGGGGGCGTTGGATCCTCCAAATATGGAGTTACAGGTGATTGTAAGCCTTCCCATGTGGGTGCTGGAAACCAAACTTGGGCCCTCTGCAAGAGCATCTTTCCAGTGCCCCTCCCCACACTGGGTCTTTAGCTAGAGTCATCCTATGTGTCCTGTCCCTCCTAGGCAGGGAAGGCAGAAGCTCTCATTGTTCCCAGTGCTCAAGAAGTGAGGAGGGTTCGACCTGGCTTCCCCTTCTAGGGAAACACTAGGCCCAGCTTGGCCTTCTGCCCTGCCATTCCTGCTCTGTCCCTCACCACAGGTCACACAGGATGGACCCCTTCCCAGACATTCACTGCACCTGTAGCCAGCCAGCCCAGGTCCCAGGTCTCAGGGAGTTCTGTGAACATTCGCCCTTCAAACTGTTGCCATGGGACTCACCCATGGCTGGCCAGGATGGGGAACCAACTTTATGACTGCCTGGTGACCTTGATCATTTGTGGCTCAGGACCTCAGCCCACAACAGAAACAGCCTGTTTTAATTTCCTACTGATTCATCTGACTCTGCCTCCACTGGCTTACCCACCACACTGCAGAGAATTGAGCCCTGCTCTTATCACCCCCACCATGCTCCTGGGCTAACACACCACCCACCCCCATCGAGAAAACAGCCTGTGTTATCCAATCCATCTTGTGTGTGGTCCTGTGACTCTCTGCCTTGTGCTTCCACAGACCTGGAAGCCTTGGCCAAGAAGTAGGGTCCAGTTCGGAGACCCCCAGTCTCTTAAATGTACCCACCACACAGTAGGAGTCCTGGCCCTTTCTTAGGAATGCAAGCAGGAATGAAGCACAGAGCCTTGATCCCAGGCCACAAACCTCTGACCTGTTCTCAGTCTGTAAAAAAGGAAACGTGCTATCCGTTTAGCTTCCCACCCTGGAGGACTTTGCCTCGTTTTCCAATAGCATTGAAAGGTGACAAAAACACCTTTAGTAGACCCGGGTGGCTAGACTATGTCTCTGGAGCTGGGAAACAGAGTCACCCATTCTTGGGATGGATCAAAAATGCCCCAATTCCGATTTCCTGCAACAACAACAACAACAACAACAAAATCAACCACAGTTGTGCTATGTGTGGCAAGATGACCCCGGAGTCGGACCACCTGCAGGAGCTATGCCTGGTGGTCTGAGGCATCCCTCCCCCATGTCTCCTACAATTCTCCACTATACAGCCCAGGGCTCTGGTTCCTGCAGGCTCTGAGCCCAGATATGGTGGTTTGAGCCTCTGCTGCTAAGATAGGTGGGAAACCTGGCCTGGGGGCTAGGTCACCCACACCATGGCATCTTCTTTCTTCGATGGAGTGGCTCCTCCCACTGAAACCCACCCTTGCCCTTGTTTCTTAGCACCCTAGGTAGATTAGCAGGCAACCTTGACTCCTGGGCTCCAGTGTCAGCCTCTTCCTGTCCCTGCAAAGGTAGCAGTTGCCTCCTGATGCCGTGGACACTACGGTTGGCTTGATGCCCTATGTCAGGCTTTTCCATTCTTCTAGCCCGAGACAGTCTCATCATTAAGCTTTGTCTTCTACAGGACTTTAAAGGACTGTTTTTGTCCCCACTGGATTTGACTTAGCTGTGTTTTTTGCAGACCATTTTATCCTGTAGCAGCTCTGTTCACTTGGCTGGAAAAGGAGGTAAAGCCGTTTCTTTGTGATGAAAATCCCTCGCAGAAGCAACTTAAGGGAGTAAGGATTCTTTTTCACTCCTTTTCAGGAGAAAGTAGTGATGGAGAAGGCGCATGCGTGTATGCCTGCGTGGGTGTGATGGGAGAGGGACGCTCCCTGCTTGCTGGAGACAGTGATAGAAGCTTCTTACACTGCAGAGGATCAGAAGCCAAGAAAGTCAGGCCAGAGGCAGAGGCAACTACAGCCTCTAGGTCTCACCCACAATGAACTTCTTGGGCTAGTTCAGCCCTTCCAAAGATGGCACCAAAGCAGCGCCACCAGCTAGGGACCAAGTGTTGAAACACATGAGTCTGTGGGGATGCCCCACTTTCCAACCATTGCACATGGTAAAGTTTTGTCTGCCTTGGGGAATTTTGTATGGCTCCCAAGAGACGACACTTAGAACTTCTTGCTTGGAAACCACCATTTAAAACATTTAATTGAAGCCGCACTGTCAGCAGGTATAAGGGCCTGGCTGAAATGTCCTGATGCCAGGCTGAAAGCTGGTTTTAGGTCATCTCCAGACTTTTGGTTAGCAAATTTGAACTCAGAGCAGAGGGGTGGGCTCCTTTTAAAATAATTTTCCGACCTTTCTGGAAAGAGCCAGAACTTTCTTTTGCTCTTAGTCAATCTTGAATCTATCTGTAACACTTGGAGCATCCCAGGACGTCCAGGCAGGGCAGATGCAGGGCACAGATGTACAGAGGTGGGATTCAACAGCGTTGCTCTGTTTACATGGAATTTATTTTTATAGCCTGATTCTACTGAGGGCAAACAGCCACCAGTTTTCCATTTCAGGAGGTGATAAAAATTTCCTTAAACAATGAATTCATTTAAGTGGAAAAAAAATTGGCTCAAGAAAGCACAGGAGTTACCCTCACGCACAAGCTGGGAGGTACTCAGGTGACCTAAGTACTGGTGCTCGCTGCAGTTCTCTCAGTCTGGCTGTCCGACTCCCGGCATAGCACAACAAAGATGTGTCTGCCTAGGAGATGGGAGGAGAGCCTCCCTCTCAGCCAAGTTCAACAGGAATAATGTGACAGAATGTAATTAAAGAGCGAGTAATTTGTCACAGATGCAAATTCCATAAAAGTTCAAAGATGTGTGGGCTGGAAGGTGTTAGGGGGAGGAGGAGGGCGCTGCAGAATTCTTGGCGGCAGACATAGGTGCAACAGAAAAAGGATCGCATCCTAGGATGATAGGCCAGGAGAGGGCCAGCATGGTGAAAGTGGGTTTGGGACTTTGGGTGGGGGGAGGGGTATCCCAGGATGCATTAGTGAACACTTGGGGCTAAGGGATATGAAGACAAATTGATGGTAGGAAATGGGGGTTCCTTAGGGTTGAGCATTGGATCTGGAGGATTAGAGCCCTCCCAGGGACATTTTTGGCAGCACCACCCTGGCCGAGTCTGTGGTTGAGCCCATGCCAGAAGAAGACAGAGCAGCTATTGGCAGATGCTGCCGTCAGTGTGAGACTGGCTCCCTCAGTCAAGGCACACACCAGAGAGAAGCTTTTCCAGGGCCAGGGAAAGATGGCCCTACAAAGGAAGAGATGAGTCAACTCAGGACAGATAGACAAGAAGAATCAGAGGGCCAGCTTCTCCCGCAGCCCTCACAACCAGGAGAGGCAATGAGGCTGCCAAAAGCTGAGCAGGGTGTGCTCCTTGCAGGAGCCTCCACTGTGAGGAAGACGGTTCTCTTTGATGGGTACCTGGCGGAGCTCAAGTATGCCTTCCCTTCTTTCGCAGGAGCCCTCTGTGTTGCTCGTGGGAAAGTGTGTGATAAGCGTGTCTGCATTAGGCCGTGATCTGAAAGTCCAAAGAGATGAACAGAAAACACCCCCACAGATTACAGCATACAAAAGGACGACAGGGGGACCTCCAGACTTAAGGCCTCATATACACCGGCCAGCAGGCCCGAGCTCTCTCAACTGGAACCTGGGGTGAAGGGGGTGCCCCCCGAAAACCACAAACATGCACTCTGTCATTATAGAAACTGCCTTTTCTTTAGTTCAGCGTTGCTGGTTTTTATTGACACATAGTTGCGTAGGCTTGTGGGACATGGCACGCCATTTTAATACATACGACAATGTGAAGCGAGCACTTCAGGCCGCTTTACACATCCGCCATATCAAATTTCCTTCATTACTTTCTAGTTAGAACATTCACTTTTTTTTTTTCTTCTCAAGAAACTCCTTTGAAATGCACAATCAACTATTGCTGAGTATGGTTGCCCTGCAGTATCAGAGACCTGGAAACTCTTCTTGCTCTTTACACATTGGCCAGTTGTTCCTCATCCCACCCAGCTCCTGATAGCCACCTCTCTAGTCTGTGCTTCTATAAGGTCAGCAGTTCTAGATTCCACAAATATGCAAGACTGTGCAGTGGTGTGTGCGTGCGTATGTGTGTGTGTGTGTGTGTGTATGTGTGTATGTGTATATGTGTGTGTGTGTTCTTGTCCTTATTTTACTTAGTGTAACTGTCTCTAGGTGGGAGTGCATTCATTTTGAGGGCTGAATAGTGTTCAGTTGTGATTTTATGCTATACTTTCTTTATCCGCCCATACCTTGTTATTGCTACAATGTTATACTATAAGTGACATAAGAGAATTATAAGAAAAATACAACAGGGTGCCTTCTTCCTTCTTCCTGCCACTGACTGAGTCAGGGCCTCCATTCTCATTGGTGGCAGCAATGCAATCTGTCCTGTTCTTTAGCAGTGGAGCATGCGCGCGTGCGCGCGCACACACACACACACACACACACACGCACGCGCACACACGCACACACATACACACCCACACTTCACTTCATCATGCAACATTAATGTGTAGACAATGGCTACAGAACAAATGCCCCTCTGCCCCAGGGGTTGAACAGGAGACACAGTCTAGGGCTTATAAAACCCATACTGCCATCCACTGTAAACAGCAACTCAGTCTCCTCCTGGGGGAGGCGCCCTAAGTCAGGTCACAGTCACAGGGTTTGAACAGGGACAGTTGGGCTGAGGACAAAGTCACCTCAGGAGAGCCTCCAAGCACCAGTTACGGCCTGCTTCCCCCAAGCACTGTCACCGCATCGCCAACATCTCCATCATAATTACCATTCCCATCGCGGCCATCATCACTGTAATTATCATCATCTTCATCAGCTTCACCATCACCCTCACCAGCATCCACACCAACACACTCAACGATCATCACTTGTAATCATTATCACCACTTCCCTCTGGAGTCTTCGAAGGGCTAACTTCTTTAACATACCCTAGCTTCCCTGTTAATGGTGTTCTTGTGAAAACTACAAAAACTGTAAATAAACAAGACAAGACAAAACAAAATTAGAAAAATTACCCAGAATCCCACCAGCTCACAGCAAGTCCCCGAGAGAACACACTAGGTCCTAAGCATGATTTTCACAGTAGGGAATTACACTCCTGCTATTTAATGCTTGCCCCGCCCCCAGAGCCAAAATCCTCCCACCCTGAGGATTTTGCCTGCACTTGCTGATCCTGTAGATCAAACACGGAAAAGTAGAACTTGGGAGACAAAATATGTCCATTCTTAAGTGACTTTCCCCATCAATGGTCAAACTGTCCTTTTAAACTGACCAACAGACGCTCCTCTCCTCTGTGAGGTTTCTGGATCCTTGTGCTTGGTTAGCACTCGCAAGGCCTCCCTTTAGCCCTTGCCAGACAAGTACGAGAAAAGCCATGTGATTGCCCCAGTTCTTGTTGCTTTGTATCAAGCATATCTGGAGGGTGTTTTTCCGAGGCAAAGCCCCATAAAGAGGGGTGTGGTTAACAATAGGAGTCGTGGGCAAGCTGTGTTTTCATTGCGCTGCAGTAGCACAGTCTGGATCTTGGGCTGTACTCCAGGCTAGACCTCAGCCTTGTGACCCCACTTGTGTGTCAGTTACAAGCTCTACTATACAGGCTACACATTACAACATGTCCTTCAGGGGCCGGAACAAAGACACTTGCTCTGCTCTGACACTGGGTGAAGAAATGCCAGGATGTGCCAAGTGGTTGATTCAATGGACAGTTTTTAGATGCCTCTAGAATTCTCGTGACTTTATAATCTGGGTGGTGGAGACAGATATCAAGGAGGTAAACAGATAAAGGAGGAAGCAACAACATTTACAGCTGTTTTAGATCCTGGTGCAAGGGGCTGGCTGGTTCAATGGTTAAGAGCATGCATTGCTCTTCTAAGTGATCCAAGTTTAGTGTCCAGTATCTAGTGAGGAATCTGATACCTCAGGCCTCTGTGGGTATCTCACTTAGGTACATATACCCACCCACAGACGTATGCACATAAACATTACTAGCAATGATTAAAAAATCAGTAAATCTTTAAGCATTATGGAGAGTGAGATTTTGGGGTGGCTTTCTGTCTACCAAGTCAGGTAACCCATACATCTCCTAAGGTGAGTCAACAAATATGTACAGAATTGTTCTGCTCAGTGGCAAGACGGAGCCACGTAATTAAGAATTCTAGCAGATTTGAGGTGCAGTGGTGAGGAAGAAATGAAAATGTATGGGCTTTGGGCTGCCCGCAGGATCTCTCTCAGCCCACACTCTGCTCTTCCCCATGACCCTGTGGGGTCAGGAAAAACACTGTCCCCGCTTTGCTCCTAGGGGCTGTGCCTTGCCCAGATCACAGCCCTGGAAAATCTCCCAGCTGGTCCTAGTCCATGGTTGCATGAGGCCCACACTCATGTTCTGGCCTGCAAACCCGCCCATTTCCAATGGGGCGAAGAATAGGGCATTGTGGAGAGCGAAAGAGAGGCGAAATGGCCATGTGGTCCATTGCACAAATTGAATCCTGTTTTCAAGACTGTCTACGTAACCCCAAACCACCAGTCAATTTATGTGTTTTGAGCAGCTGGCCATGGCCTGGGAAAATCATCACTGGGCCTTGTCTGTCTTGTACCACTTCAGCCATGAGGAAACCTCAAATCCAGACCACCGAAGGGCCATGGAAGGATCGGTTTGGGTGTAAGGAAAATGAGACCCATTTTACGATCTGTTTCCATGTTCAATTAAAATAACTCCAATGGTGTGTGTGTGTATATGTGTGCGTGCACGTGTGTGCACATACATGTGTAAAATTAGTCCACAGACACCATGTCCATAGGCTGGGCTCTGAGATGTAATGAGCCCTGGGGACAAGAGTGGTCCTCAGTGACTTTGGTCCTCAGCCACCCCAGCAGGACAGTCAGGGATGCCCTGAGTAAGAGGTGCCTCAGAATCTCCATCTTTCCAGAGGTCAGAAGTGCAGGCCTGTGCTTAGTAGGTGAAAGGAGTCAGGGCTCTGACTAATGCCCTGTAGGGTCTTCCCACAATCCCCTTTGACTTTCCCATCACCACTCCACAGTGTAGAGCTTCTTGGGGGACTCTGCAGATGATAAGTGCTGATCGAGGCTCCTTAGGGCGGAGGCTTTTCCATCTCTCTGCTGTCATCCTGGATTCTGTTGGTACCTCTTGTCTACTGGAAGGTCCTGGTCTTCCTGTGTTTTTATTTTATTTTATTTTTATCATACCTTGCCTTGTTCCTTTACTGAAGTTTTGGTTGAATTTGGATGCGAGGAGGGTGGATGGCTGAGGTGACACGCCATGCTTTGGCAGGTGGTAGCAGGAGAGTTGAGATAATTTCTTGGTGGGTGGACTCAGAGGAGAGCTTCCATAACTAAGGAGGGTGGCTTTGAGTCCTTGTGCCTTTGTGGCCCTTGTGTGTCCTTTCTCCATGCTTGCTTCTTGTGTTAAGCCCTCCAGATCCAAACCCATATGTCACTCCCTGAATCAAGACAGCAGGACTGGACTGGGCTATGGTTACACACACACACACACACACACACACACACACACACGCACGCACGCACACACACACATATGCGCGCGCGCACACACACACACACACACACACACACACACACACACACACACACATATACACAATACCTCAGAGGCTTGCACAGTAGGCACTTGCCTCTCACTCCGCTTGCATGTCAACTGAGGTGAGCAGCTGGACTTCTCTGCTTTCAGGTCTCAGAATATAGGCTGAGGCCATGTCTATCCTGATCATCACACTTTGGCAGGTCACTACCTCCTCCCAGCTTGAGTGGGAGAACAGAGACATCACTGTACCATGCGTCTGAGAGAGCTTTCTGGACCAGCTCTTTTCAGCATCATGCTTCTAATGCCCCAAGGCAGGGTCAGCACCCATATGAGGTCTTTTCCTGGTACCTGCTTGCCACCATTACACACTGAACTATACTTTTACAGGTCCCTCTAGACACCTCCTCCCCATTGGTGGGTACTGAGACTAAACTGCATCTCTAACTCAAATCCTAACAGAGGCCGGAAGAGAGAAGATTCTAAAATGTGCTGAAAGGATAAACTTTTAACCTATGGAAACATTCTTTGTCTGGTCAGTCATTTTACAATAAACAAGCCTTTCCTTTCCTGCATTTCCTAAAGAAATGAACAACCCTTCTGAGATTTTAGTCCCAAGACGTGTTGCATGGAGTGGTACAGGTACCCGGTCAAGCCAGGAACTTGCCAACTGGAGGCCGATAAAAAACGTACTCAGGAACTGAAAAAGCTTCTATCACCCCTTGGGGCCTGAGGTCTTTGCACAAATGACTCTCTCTCCATAACAGTCTGGGTGTTAGCCTTGGCCATTTGTACAGACACCTGTGCCCAATGAACTTTGTGTTTGAATAAACTTTTGCTCTTTGTTAACTATAAATTTAAAATCTCCACACTCCTTAAGAGCCATAAGAATGTCCTGGAAGGCTAAGACCTAAACCATTCCTAGGCTTCCCTGTTGTTTTCACAGGCAGAGGCAGCAGCTGGGAGTGCTGCATGGATTCCATTAACAATGGTCAGTTCCCAGCCAGGAAAGCCCCACTTCCTTCACCTTACTCGCATAATCTCCTTATCAAATTAGTACCTTTATTTTCATAACAAAAATGGTGCTGCTCCCTATTAGTTCATGTGTGGGTCATGCCCTGTTGGGACTGTAGCGTGCGCGCGTGCGCGTGCACACGCACACATACACAGAGACACATGCATGCCCGTACACACACACACACAGAGACACATGCATGCCCGTACACACACACACACACAGACACATGCATGCCCGTACACGCACGCACACACAGAGACACATGCATGCCCGTACACGCACACACACAGAGACACATGCATGCCCGTACACGCACACACACAGAGACACATGCATGTCCGTACACACACACACACAGAGAGACACATGCATGCCCGTACACACACACACACACACACACAGAGACACATGCATGCCCGTACACACACACACACACACACACAGAGACACATGCATGCCCGTACACACACACACACACACAGAGACACATGCATGCCCGTACACGCACACACACAGAGACACATGCATGCCCGTACACACACACACACACAGAGACACATGCATGCCCGTACACACACACACACACACAGAGACACATGCATGCCCGTACACACACACACACACACAGAGACACATGCATGCCCGTACACACACACACACACACAGAGACACATGCATGCCCGTACACGCACGCACACAGAGACACATGCATGCCTGTACACGCACGCACACCTCTACATACCCTACAACCACACTTTCTTTCCCTTTGTTCTATATTCCTGTGCAGCATAAGAATGGATTCCGAAAATGAATTGCATTAATTCTGCTATTTAGTATATGAGTCAATAGCAATACCATGGGCTATTGTTCCAGTCATGTGATGCTACCATGTCCAGTCATGTGATGGTCCTAGCAGCTCATATATTCCTAGAGATGGCCAGGGCTCCCCAGAACTAGCCAGCCATCTGCAGAGCCATCCATGTTCTCCATGCATTTCGTCTTGGTTTGTTGGATAAAGTCACCTCTGCCAGCCCTGATGATCTGGGTCCCCATATCCCACCTAGTGGAAGGAGAGAATCTGCTCCTGCAAGTTGGCCTACACAGAGAGAGACACATGTGAGAGAGGCATGTGCCTGCACACACACACACACACACACACACACACACACACACACACACACACGCCCATATACATGAACATACAAAGAGACACATGCACAAAGAGATATGTGAAAATAAATGTGTGAAAAAATAATGAAACCATTATTGAAGTAATTTATATACATTGTGGAAAGAATGAAAAATATAGTAACCATTAAATACCAGAAATAATTGCTTACTTCACATTTTCTGTGCATCTATAGCCCCTCTCCTTCTGAATGCACAGAACATATTCAAACACATATTCAAACAGATGAGTACATATTCAAACAGATGAGCTGGGCTACCGAACTGCACTGAAATTCACTTTTCCAGCCTGATCATGATTCCAAACATTTCTCCATCAGCATCAACTAACAGTGTAGCATGACCAAATGCTGCAGGAGTTTTGTTTAAATACATCTCTGCCTTTAGGCACAGAGGGCTCCTGGATTTTACTTTTCTAACTGGGGAACACCCTTCTCCTTCTGTGTAAACACTACCAAGCATTTCACTGGAGCAAAGTGACTTTAGACTTATGGACTCTGACCACTTCCAGGTCATCTGCACTATTTTGCCTTGTGCCAGTAGGAGGACTGACCGAGGGAGCACACCAGTGAGGGATGTTGTCATATTAATCATGTATTTGAGTCACTGGCTCCCCTACATAGCTCAGCACTATGATTTGCATTTATTGATTCTTAGTAAACTGAGGCTTCCTGATAATTATTGTTTTTAATTACAAAGGTAACATATGTTAAGTAAGACGTGTACAAATGTTAAAATCTCGGAAGTAGGAGGAGGTAACCCAGTCAGTGTTTTAGTTTGTTTTCTGTTGCTGTGATAAAACACTGACAGAAACCAAATTGGGGAGGAAAGAACTTATTTGGCTTAGAGCTTACGGCATACCATGAAGGAAAGCCAAGGCAGGAAGCCAAGGCAGGAAGTCAAGGCAGGAACGTGGAGGCAGGAACTGAAGCAGAGGTCATGGAAGAGCTCCCTTGCCCACCTGTCTAGCAATAACACTACTCACAATTGGTTGGACCCTCTCACATCAGTTATCAATAACTTAGGAGACGTGGCTATAGGCCAATCTGATCTGGGCAGTTCTTGGGTTGACGGTTCCTCTTCCCACATCACTCCAGGCTTCTATCAAGCTGACAGCTAAACTCGTGACAGCCTGTAAAGTGCTTAGCATGCAACCATGAGGACTTGCATTAGACCCCCAGGACCCACATCAAAAGCTTGGGAAGGTGTGTGGTGCCTGTAATTACAAGCCCAGGGAGGCCCAGAGACAGGTAGATCTCTAGACCTTGTTGGCCAGTCAGCCTCGCCCATCAAGCAAGCTCAGAGATCTCATCAAGAGATGCAGAGCAGAAGGCTCCCTGCTGGAGGAAGTGAGTCATGAGGGGGCGGGCCTTCTGGTTTTATACTCCAGCTCCACTTCCTCTTCACTCTCTGCTCCCTGAATATAGATGCAGTGTGATCAGCCAATCTCCTGCTCTGCTCAGGCCTTCACCTAAGTTGCTCTTGTCAGGCATTTTGTCATAGAAACAGAAATGTAGCAAAGATACCCTGTCAATCCCAAACCACACTTAACAGTGGACTTCGGAGGGGGAAAAAGGCACCTTGTGGTATTAAACCACAATTAGTTTAGATATGTGAAGTCAAATGTTGAATATTCTGCTTTGTAGGAGTATGTGTGTGTGTGTGTGTGTGTGTGTGTGTGTGTGTGTGTGTGTGTGTGTGTTGTCAAGATCAACTTTGCATGCCATTCCTCAAGACTCATCCACCTTATTTTCTGAGACCTTGGCCAGGATTCTGCTCTTTCTTCTGTCCATCCTGAGCTTCTATTATCTCACGTATTCAGTAAACTTCCTGCAGTGTACCACGGGAAAGGTGTCGAGAGTGTATTTGCCTTTATTTCTCTGATAAGGTAGGTAATGCCCCACCCCAACATTGAATCGTGTCCTCTTTGTGTTGACATCGAGTGAGCTCTGGGAGGGTCTGGCGGGATGAATGCTGACAGGGCAGCACTAGGCTGCCTGTGATGTCTCTGTTTATCTCTGTATGGATACCATCCTGTTCTAATTAGTATAATGCTATAACACTGGGAGACACAGCCAGTCTCCCTCCCTCTTCCTTCCTCAGACCATGTCCCTACTCTTCTTGGCCCTTTATCCTTCCATATGGATTTTATGATAAAAGCTAGTCAGATTCATTAAGTGCTCTGTGGGGTTCTGACTGGAATTTCATGGACTTCATAAGTCAACTTCAGGCCGTTTGATATCTCTATAAGGCCATCCCATTTGTAAACCCATAGCGCACTTCCATTTATTTAGTTGGTTATTTTTTTTAATCTTGTTAGAATTTCTCAATAAAAGTCCTCATCATATTTTGTGAGATTTATTCCCAGATTATTGTAAGCTTTGCTGTATTATTGGCAGGAATTCTATAAGCGATTTTTTTAAAAAAAATGGATTGTTGCTGGAAAATAATCATAATGGTGTTTTGAAACCCTTTCTTCTTATGATTTATTTCATTTGAGTTGAGTTGTGGGGGAAGAAGGAGTCTTTCCCTCCTTGCCCTGGAGTTTCTGGGTCCTAATGCAGAATGTTGAAACTAGAGGGCTTTCTGTCCTTTATTCAAATAAGCTCTTTTCATATTTTGGTATGCAAATTCATTATTCCTTGTTGATGTGTCTTTGAAGAAATTAAGAATGTTGTTGGGGGTGGATCTGGGGGGATTTGTGGCAGGGGGTGGTGGTGGCGGTGGTGGTGATGGTGAGTATGATTAAAATTCATTGTCTGAAACTCTCAGAGAACTAATAAAAAAGAATGTTGTTTTCCTTACCATATTCTAAGTGTTGCTTTTCATCCCACAAGAGTACTGACTGTGACTGAGAGTTCCCGCATCTACTGAAATGACCCTACGAATTAGCCACAAATGTGGGGACACAGAACTGTTCCTGAGGCATTCCTCTTGCTTGGGACAACTCATTTGCTCTGATTGTTTCATTGTGCGTGTGTGTGTGTATGTGTGTGTGTGTGTTATTTTGTCTTTCTTCATCTTATGATCATTTAATAACTTTACAATTTGTCATTCCTTCCAGGGTAACTACTTTTGTAGCTTTTGATTAACACAGGTAGGTTTTTCAATCCCAGGTACAAAATTTTGAGGATGAAGCCTTGTGCCAAACAAGGATGGAAAGACAGGTGATTCGGGCCACTGTTCCTTGTTAAGCTCAGGAGCTTTGGTCTTCCTGTATTGCTGATATAAAACTTTTATAGCATTTTTCTTGCAAAAAGCTGAGTGTTACAGTGTCCGACAGACATAGCCACGCCATTGCTTACCTTTACCCCTGACTTTCAATACTTGAGGATAAGGACTGCGGACACCCGATGCATGTAAGCTGATCTTAGCACTTGCTCTCAGGGCCCGCACTGAATTTCTTGTCAGAGTAAGGAGTAGAAATCATGCGCTGTTTGGACCTGAGCTCGGAGCTTTTGGTCCCTCCAGCTGTGAAGTACACATGGCAGGCAGTAGATCTGGAAACCAGGCAGCCCACAGGTCCTGGACTCAGAGCAACCGACCTCCAATGATAGCCTCGGCTTCTCACTGAGAGGCTAGGTCACCAAGGCCACACGCAGCACACCCTTAGCACCTGCTGCAGAACTTAACAGCATAACTGAGTCCAGGGTGTCCCCTCTCCTTGACTGTTTCTCTCTGCACCTCCGACCCAGGCAATGAGGCAGGGTGTCCCAGGCTCTTTGACTTATAATTGTTCCTTGTTCTTAAGTCCCAAGAGCAGCTCAGTCTCAAAGAACAGGGGCGGTATCAAGATGGTGCCTGGCTAAGTACCGCCAGGATATGGGGATATAGCAATAAGGAACTACATGGAAAACACATATGTATCTCAAGTCAAGAGTTGTTATCAAGTGAGGCACCCATGAAGGTTTCCTTCTCCATGCCCTAACAGTCCCATGATGAGGGCCACCAGAATTCTCAAGGCAAAGAAAAAGTGCCGCCCAATTCAATTCCTCCCTTGTAGCTACATTGCTCCCTGAAGGCAGCCCATCACACCCTTAAACACGGAGGAACTGGGAGCCTCCATGTCCCTCAGCCAGTGCCGCAAAAGGCAGCTAACCAGATGAGTCTAAATAAGCCGTCCAAGCATGGTCTATTTACTATGGCAAACAGAGTAAATGTACGCAGAGTCAAGGCTGAGCGGTTCTGGCAACAGTTGCCACAAGTCTGTTGTGTCCAGTCATAGACAACACAGAACTTTCAAATGAACAAATAATGACAGTCCTAAAGCCTGACACACAGGCGAGTCAGGCGAGGGACTCCGAGTTCAGGCAGTTAGAGTAGATTGCCAGGGACTGGGAGAATTCGAAACACCAGCTAGTTTTTATTACTGATATTTCTTCTTCAATTTTCTGAGTCTTTGTGAAAGCAAATGTTTTCTTTGTGAAGAAGGGAGGAAAAGAACTTGCCTAAGAGCCATCTGTTTCTTACAATGCAATGCGTCTTTGATTAATACCATTTATAATATAATACAAGTTTTAAATGTTTTATTAGCACATATTAATTATACATTGTAGTGGCTTTCATCACGACATTTTCATGAATGTAAATAACGCAATTTGCTGATCCAGTATATAAAGCCATTTCCCCCTGTCTGACAGCATATAGATCTGTTCTAGCATTTTTGGAATTTTGGAATATCAATTTTTTTTTTGCTTTTGTAATTGTTTGGGTCATGTATACAAAGATATTTGTCTTTTTGTTTTCAAAACACTGAAGCCACTTTCCCCCAGAGTTCAGGAAAATCCCCCTGACTACCCCCTCCTCCTTGCAAGCATTTAATCCTTGTCATCAAATGCTTATCCAATCGTCCCCTCCCCCCAAATCCCCAGCTGCTCTCTCTGCACAATGGCATCCCGCTGCAACTTGCTTTCCCAGTGCTCAGCCCTGTCTCAGCATGTCTGCTTCACTGTCCAGAACCCACTGAGGTCCCAGAGGCACCGCGGCCTGTTTCTGGCTTGTGTGTGCAGCTCGCTGATCTGTCTATGCGTGTTCTGGTGTGAAGTGATCTTTCTGGGATAACTCAGCATTGTGGCATCTGGGAAGCTTCACCCTCATTAGTCTTCTTTTTCACGATCCTCTTGATCATCCTCAGACACTTACTTTCCCACGTGTGATTTAGGACCATGCTGAGAAATTCCAAAGTATCACATTGCCCCCTGACTTAAGCCTTCATGGAATAGATAGGCAATCTAGGGTAATTTATTTCTCGTCACAACCGAGTCTCCCCCTCCAAGAATAAGATATGTTAGCTCAGTTGCTCACAGAAAACGTCCCTCAGTAGCAGTTCCATCTCTCAGCAGAATAAAACGCTCTCCCCACATAGACCCTGCAGTTACTTCATCAGATTTACCCGTTGCCAGTCACGCGCTCTTGTGACTGCTACCCAGATTCTCCATCTGTGTTGTTTCGCAATTGCTCATATTTCAACTAAAACTGCGGAGTTTTTGCACGGTAAGACCACACCACATTTGAAAATCTATCAATTGTGACTTCTCCCCTGCTGATTGTTTTGAACTTTGAGATAGACGTTTGCACCCTATTCTTATCTCTCTGTATTTTTTAAAATTTGTTCATATTACATCTCAATTTACAAACACACATAGGCAATCAAACATGTGTACGCATACTCATGGCCACTTACATTAACACTCACATACATTTACACACACATATACGCATACGCATGTAGTCACACACACTCACATTTGTCCCCAGACACACACTCACACATGCACACTCACCCCCACACACACTCACTAACACACTATAAAACTGGCATCGTATTTGAGTGCATTGTACATCTTTGAACGAAAGTCTGCGATTCGGGTGAGTTACCACAGACAGCCGTCGGAGTCGGAGGCCATCAACAGGAGGGCACAGACAACATGTCATTCTCATTTAAGGGCAGCTGATTCTGGGAGCAGTGCCCTGGGTGTCATCACAGCAAGGTCACCTGCTCTGGGGGCCCCACAGGCTCACTCAGCCATAGCCAAGCACTCACACTACAGTGTGTCCTGGTCAGAGACAGGGTCCACACTTAGCCTGCATTCAGTCATCTCAGGCCAGACTCTGTGTCTCCCATGCTCACAGTCAGTGAGTCTGATAAATACGAACTTCCACCTTACATCTGGCTTGAATAGCCCCTGTTCCCCATCTTTCCAGGCGTGTTTTCGAAAACCGCAAGATGAGTTCGGGCCTTGCTTTGGTGTCTCTATGTTTGTGCTGTTTTATAAACCTTTCACAGGCGTTACTGTAGTCTAGCGTCATAGGATGAAAAGGCTTAAAGGATGTTGCCCCAGTTTTTCAGGTGAAACTCTGGGGCTTTGCAGAGGCCAGGAACTGTGTTTCCTCCCAGCTTACAGTCAGCAGAGCTGGGCTGATGGGGGAGATAACAGGTTTTCTCAGCCACATTGACCTGAAAACAGAAGTATCCATGGGCTGCCTGTGTGTGCGGCAAAATCTCGACTACTGGGATGTATTGCCTGTGTGTGCAGCGAAATCTCGACTACTGGGATGTATTCTTTCAGACCAACCTTTGCCACCTCCAGATGAAATGAATAATAGCCCCATGTCCAGTGACCCTCCCTCCTGCTATGGCATCGCTTCAGGGGTGCGGCGGGGGTGGGGGGTGGGTAAAAAGGAGGGAGAAAAAGGAAATCAGATGTAAAGGAACTCTGAACGTCCATAAGCCAGGGAAGAGGGCCGGACTTGGGCACCTGATAACAGGATTTTTACTAACTTGTTAACGTTGCCTGTCTGTCTAAGAAGCTCGGCCCTGCCATGGCAGTGACACACTGGGTCCTCACACTCTGAGCGAACCAGAGAGACAAGTTCATACAAGGAATAAGAGCACGGTGGCACCAGCACACGCTATACTTGTTGGAAGCAGAATTTTCTAGAAAGATGAAGCTGGTATATTTCATCCCTGGAGATAGACAACCCAGTGCATTAAAAACTATAAAGCAACACAAAGTGTCATGCACATTTCTTTCTCTCATGGGGAGATTAACTCATGTTTTGGGGAATATAATTTTAAACCTAAAAACTGGTCACATCTGGATATTTCTGCTACAGGTGGCCACCAAGGCTTAGAAGGAGGAGATAGTGGGTGAGGAGGGACATGGCATGGTCTGGACAGCACCCCTATGCTCTCCCTATACTGTAATCAAGCTGTTCTTGCAACTGCCACCACAGGCTTGGGCACAGGGACCTTTTCTTCTTCTCAAGGCTTGAGTGAGGTTGCAATCCCCTAAAACCACCAAATCCATCCACTTTCATCTACCCAACAGCCTGGCAGTGGTGACTCTGGCTTCTAGAAGCTGTCAGCTCTGAAGTTCCCACTGTGAGGCTCACAGGCAGCCTGGAGCCCACTGCTGAGCACCTGTCTCTTATCTGGACTCTGGAAATGGCCATGTGGGCCGCTGTGCTCTAAATCTCCCAAGAGCTGTGCCCGTCTGGGGTAAATGTCAAGTCTTTACAACAACTCCACAGCCATCCTCAGAGTCTAAATCCATCTTTATCTAGAGGTCTCCTACTGGTTCTCCTAGACTCCACGCAGCCTGGGTGCTGGGCTGTGCAGAGCCTTATGCAACATGTTCATGTCCCAGATGACCCCATGAGCGAGTCCTTGTTCATCATTCTTGTAGCAGCGAAGCCTCCAGACCAGCTGTGTCTGGCCGACTGCTCTCAATCGGCTATAGTTCCAGGTAGCTCCTTTCACCCCGTGCCTTATGGAAATAGGCCCATGTCTTATTTGGTTAGTGTTTTCTGTTGGTTTCCATGTAAAATGTACACAAGGGCTTGGCGGGCTTTTTCATATTTGCATTCGAGACACACCACACCACGCGCTTATTGCGACAAACAGGGCTGACCTCTTCCCCTTGCAAGACTGTAACCCTGGAAACCGGGACAGGTGGGAGACAAATAAGACCATAAGTCTGGTTTTATTTGTTCCTCAACTCCTGACAGAATTCCAGGTCTCAGCAGGAACACTTGCACATCTCTATGCTAATGCTTGTTGCTGAGGGTGTGTGTTGTGGAGGAGTTTGGGGGGCACTTTGACAAGTATGGGATCCTTGGTGATTGACAGTGGGTGGCCCTAGCATCATAGGGTGTGAGGGAAGGGAATGAGGAGGGGCTCAAAATAATTACCCCACTGCCTTAACTCTAAAGTCTGGCTCCAGTTGAGCCTAGCAACAGGTTACTAATCCTCTGACACTAGGGTTGCCAGCACATAAATGCCTCCAGGAAAACAGAGTGTAGAGGTGGCCACGTGGCATCAGGTCTTCAGGAAAGGCAGCCCAGGCATTCCTGACTGTAATCAAGGGCCCTCGCCAAGGGTACAAATGTCATTTTCTCCTTTTGTCTTTCTCTCTTTCTTCATGTGTATTTATTTATCTTTAGTCTTCATTAGCAGGGAAGTTACATAAAGACAGAGGAATTTCAAGGCCAGGAGAACAGACCTACGCCAGGGAAGCTAGCAAGCTCCTTGCTGATGGAAGCCTCTGATTTGGGTGGAAGGCTGAGCCAGAGAGGAAGTCACAGTCCTGCATAGCCAGTGGTAACCTCGGGCTAGCGCAATATAAGCCTCCTGCATTATTTTCTGCATCACAACCTGAACAGACTTTCATGTGTCTAATACCTCAAACAAAAGCCAAAGGCGTACGACTGCTACCCAGATGTCCTGGAGGCCCCGGGTGCTTGGAAACAACTTGCCTGAGGGCCTGAACCTCTGCAGCTCTGCTCTGTCATGCTCACGCAGAGCCTTCTCATCCGGCCCAGCTCAGCAGGCTGAGAAGTGTTTTGTAAAACAGACAACCTGAGAGTGAATGGATCTCATCTATATCTGGAGGCAAAACCCTTTTCCTTTCAAGATGACTTCAAGGCAAAATTTGGTTGATTCTGAAGAGGACACTAGAAGTTTGAACATGCTGGTTTGGGGCTAGAGAGATGGCTTGGAGGTTAAGAGCACTTGTTACCCCTGCAGAGGACCTGGGTTGAGTTCCCAGTACCCATGTTAGGTGGCTCACAATCATCTGTAGCCCCAGCACCAGGGGAGCCAATATTTCTGACCGCTAAGCTAGTCATACAGAGAGACTCATATACCCGTAAATAAAAATAAGTCTTTAGAAAACAAGCTGGTTGGGCACTGTGTCAACTTAATAGTATTAGTTCTGCATCTTTCAAAGTATGTCTTTTTTAAAAACCCCTTTAAAAAATACAGCCTGAGATTTTTGTACAAAAAAAGTTCAACGTTTGTGTTTTTAACAATGAGAAAAGTAAAAACAACATAAATACCTAATGGCAGGAAAATGGCCAAGTAAGTCACAATACATCCAGAATGTAGAGTGTTATGAATCCATAAAGAACAAGATTCTCATGGAGTTATTAAAGGCCATGGGCAAAGTCTAATGAAATATAAAGAAAAACTCTGTAACTTCCCTAGAAGCTGTTGAACTGTGTGCCTGTCGATGATTTTATTTTCATTTTTATATCTTTCTATCCTTTTTAGAAACCACACTATTAAGCACTTCCATTCCCTAGCAAAATGCTAAGTGCCATCTTAAGACAAAATGAGCATCGTTGGGCAGCAAACTGCCATGGAGTGTCTACACGGTCTGGTTGAATCTGGTACTGAGAAACTATGTGAACATGTAATTAGCTACCGGTGCCCTGGTGGGATCCTGCCCGCCTCTAACACACATTGTCATTAGCCCTTAGCCTGGGGAGAGGTTCCATGAGTGTAGGGGGTGGGGAGTCACTTGAAGCCCTCCTCCTCATGACTCAGGAGAAGCGGGCATCTGGGTCCCAGCAGGACTCTATAGCCATCAGTTATTTTCCTAGACTTCTCGCTATGTCCTGGGGATCCAGAATACATTCTTCTTGTCACGCCTGTGTCCTGAAACCATCTTAACTTTCTTCCCTCTGACTTCATCTTAAGACCAAATATGAATGGAGGACCAGGCCAGGTCTTGTTCTCCAAGTTTGGTGATGAAATTAAAGGCATTTTCCTTTCCAGCCCATAGTTTACTCTCGGCAAGTAAAAATAATGCCTGAAGAATTCCAGGCTCCAGAAAGCATAAACCATGGCCCCGAGAAAGCTCTTTAATTATTGCAGCCAATTATTCCAAACAACTTTTAAAAATTCAACATGGTGGTGGGGGAGGGTGGGGGTGGGGCAGGGGGCAGTAAAAATGCCTGTCTGGCTAACTCGGCCCAGCCAGATGCCTCATCTGGAGATGAGGTAGACTTGTCCCGTTGTGTCCTGCTCCGCTCTGACGTGCACGTAAGTCCAGGCACAGTCACGGCAGATCAAAAACCTCATCAGCCCAGGAGAAGCTTCGATTCCCTCGTGACTTTTGTTTTATTTATCGATGTAGAAGGTGTTCGTTGATCATGGAAATGGATACGCCCCGTAAAATCTGAGCCTTGCAACATCAAATGTAGCCTACGTACTGTGCAGATTCGTAACAGAGGGGCAAACTCAGAGATTGTAAAACCACACAAGGATACCAGGGGTTGGGTGGTCACTGCCTGTGTCCCCAGCAACAAGATCTCTTTATGAACAGGCTCTGGGCTTCCGTGTGATTCTACATCCACCTGGGCAAGGGAACCATTGAGTAAGAAGACAGGGCTGGGGTGGGGGGGGGGAGGTGGCTCAGCAGTTACGGCCCTTGCCACCATTACAGACGACCTGGGTTCCGTTCTCAGCACCCACATGATGGTTCACAACTATCCATAACTCCAGTTCCAGGGGATCTGATGCCTTCTTCTGACCTCCGCAGCCACTAGACTCATGTGTGGTGCACATACACACATGCAGGCAAAACAACCATATATACAAAGTAAAATAAACAAATCCTTTAAAACTTCCAAAGAATATCTTATGAGACACAGAAGAGTAGCCATTGGCCAGCCTGGTCATCTCCTGTGGAGGGAAGTTCTTGAAATTGTTCTCCCTGACTTCTGGCTGGGTGTTGGGTTGCTCCCCTTCGTGTTTGATGTGCAAATATCTGTCAGGTACCGTTTGTGTTAAGTGTATTTGTACAAGTATCAGAGGTTGGAACAGGCTGAGGAAGGCAAAAGGGTCAAAAGCCAGTAATGAGGGAAAGGTACACAAAGTCTGTCTGTGTCCAAGCACACCTGCAAAGAAGTGGGTTGTCCATCCTTTTGGCCATTACTTTTTGTTGATTGGCTTAGTGAGTATTTGCTGTCCAAGAATAGAGAAGTGCTGGGTTGTGCTAGCCAGACTGTCATTGCACTGGCAAGCATCCAGCATAAACACTGGGTTGTTCCTGTGTATATTATGAATGTTGTTTATGTTGTATAAAAATTGGTTGTTTTCCTCATGGTTTCAGAGGTATCAGTCTGTTATAGTGGGGAGGAGATGGCAGGTCCCGTCACAGTGGACAGACAGCAGAGAGTAAGAGCGGGAAGAAAGGAGCGAGGTAACAGGGAGCTCTAAGACGCTCCTCTTAGCGACCTGCTTCCACCAAGCCCGTCATCCACAGTTCAATCCCTTCCAACAGTCTGCTCAAATTCAGGGCTTGTATGGCACCCTGCTCACTTCCTGTTTTTCTTCTGCTTCCTGTCCATCAAGCTGTGAACGCTTCCTACATGCTCCCAAGAATGATGGACCAACTTCAGCTTTACAAGAAGTGAAAAGCACCTGAGAGTTTCCGGTATAGACAAACACTGAAATTGATTTTTTTTTTTTTTTTTTTTTTTTTTTTAGGTTTAAATGTCTTTCACCAACAATTGAACATTTGTCACAAATGTTTGTGTGACTCATGAATATGTGGGTGAGAATGTGCACCTACAACAAGGAGAGGGAAGCTTGGAAGTTGTTTGTCATCTTAGATGACATCTTACCTAGAAGCAAACACTTTTTTTTCCCCCATTTATGCATCTATTTTGTGTGGTTTGGGGAACACACAGCAGCCATGGTACATGTGTGGAGGTCAAAGGGCAACTTGCTGGAGTCCGTTCTCTCTTTCCATAAGTACCTAAGCATCTAACGTCACATCATCAGACTTGTCAGCAAGTGTCTTTATCTACTCAGCCATTTTTCTGGCCTGCCAAACATATTTTTAAATTCTCGAAGAATAAAAAAAAAAAAAAATGCATATAAAATAGAATCACAAGAGGCACAGGCATAATTAACAAAAGGCAGAAAGAAAGGAAAAGGCAGAAACAAATATAAAATTAACAGACAAGAAGCAAATAAAATGTAGTCTTCATGATCTATATTAAAGGTGTGCTATTAAAATTTTCATTTATATTGTGATTTGAGGTTGATGATATAATCTTAAACCCAAATGCATCAATAAGCACATGGAATGCAACTTATCTAACCTGCATTGTTCCACGTTGTAGTCATTAGACATTTGTGCCCACTGCAATTGAAATTCAGGTGTCGGGCAAATTAGAATCCTGAGTCGTGTTCGGTAGTGACCTGCGCTAGTGGCTGCCGCCCCGGGCAGTCTAGACGGAGAATTTTAGCACCGCCACTGAAAGCTTTGGATGCTGTGGTAGACAGACAGCCCTGGGCTAAACTCGTGGCCACAGAAGATTCTCAGACTAGATGAGAAATCAAGAACCAGATTTAAGGTGTCTGGAGATGAAAGGCAAAGAAAAAGACAATAAAACCATTCTAAATCTAAAGTCCCAGGTGAGTGGAGTGTCCAGAAGAAGACTGGTGAGAAAGCTGAGTGTGGCGGGGCTTCAGTGAACCCCCAACCCTACACCCGCACCCCCCGACTCACTCCATGGCTCTGCCCTAACTGCGCAGAACTTTATGCTCAAAGTGTCCAAATTAAAACCATTAATAGACACGTGCATATTCACAGCAGGACATCTGACAGCCCCTCTTCCAGCAAACAAAGCTCAAATAGGAAGTTGGTTAAATGGGGGGGGGGTCGGGGGAGGGTGGGAGCAACAGCTCCTTTCGGAAACCCACAGAAGACACCCTTGTAAAGTAAAGCCCAGAACATTTAAAAAGACTAAAGTCACATCTTTGTTGACCGTGATGAAATTAAATTAGAAATTAATGAAGACATGTATTCTGCTGGACATGGTGGCTCACCCCTTTAATTCCACACTCAGAAGGCAGAGAGGCAGGTGGGGGCTCTGTGAGTTTGAGGCCAGTCTGATCTATCAAATTCCAGGACAGTCAGGGGCTACAAAGGGAGACCCTATCTCAAAAAAATTAAAAAAAAAAAAAAAAAAAAAAAAAGCATTTACAGTACTAGTGGCAATCCTAGTGTGTGTGTGAAAGAGAGGGGAGGGGGTTGGAGGAGAGGGAGATCTCAGAAGCCAGAAGAGGGCAGCAGATTCTTTAGAGTTAGAGTTAAAGGCAGTTTCCAGCCACAATGTGGGTGCTAGGAACCAAACTGGGGGCCTCTTAGAAGAGCAGCAAGTGTTCTTAAACCTGAACCATTTCTCTGGCTCTTATTTAAAAAAATTTTTTTAAATGAAGACAACTCATTACAAATATCAATCAGCCAACAGGCCAGACCCCAACCTAGGCAAGTTAAGCTCGTGTGTCTGTACTGGCTGCTAGGTCTTTACCTGAACAGTCTAGATGGCTTTAACGGTTCTTAATCCATCAAAAGGATCCATTGAGTGAAGAATCCCAACCAACCCCTGGTGGAAAAGAGAGGATTAGGTAAGAAAATCCTGACACTGCTGCTGGTCTACAAATGCCATCTTGAGGTCTAAACACCCTAACAAAACAGCCCTCATGCCCACCCACAAAGCATGCCTCCAGCTTTGCCCCACAGTGCAGAAGCAAAAGGCCGGCATGCCCGACTTCTTTTTGGCTGGTGTGTCCAACTTCTTTTTAGCCGAATGACCTGAGCATCTGACTCAGCATCCAAGAGGCCAGCTAAGAACTCTGCTTATTCTTCATCCCTCAGCATGGGTGGAATAGGGGGTTGGAAAGGGAGCCCCAGAACCTAACTGGTCCTCAGCCTCAGGGCAAACTGGCACAGAGAACAGAGAACTGTGTGGGCTGCACAATGACCACGACTGCTGCACTTTGCGCAGTAAGAAGGAAAGAGAGACTCAGAGGCAGATGACCCAGGGCACCCCGGTCAGACGCTGCCAGACAGGCACTGCCCATTCCAGCAAAGGCTTCAGACTCATGTGCAAGCCAGACAGTCCTCTGCTTTTCACACACATCCTTATTCTTCTGCATATTCCCCAGCAGGTGACTGGAAGGTGCAACCAGACAGGCCAGCCGACTGGATTTCCCCTCCGGTGGCTCAGGGCCTCCTGATAGAGTGCAGGTGCCTCTGCCTGCTCTGATAAATGGATCGATCGAGGCCTCCGCTCCCCAGCACCCCTTTCCTGGCAGTTCTGGACAGTGCATTTGGGTGAAATGACTCACTTGCTTTGTATCTGGAAGCATTTTGGCAGCTAAAAGAATGATGTCTATCCAGCCTGAGGCTCACACTGCCGTGTGTGTGCAAAAACCCTGATAGATGACTCATCGTGACCTGTGCTTGTTCAGGGAAAATTAGGAATGCTAGAACATTCCATTGTCAAAGTAGCCTGTAATCCTAGGTATTTCACAGATGGAGGCAGGAGAATTGAAAATTCAATGACAACCTGGGGACAGACAGAGTTTAAGATCACAGTAAGACTGGGTCTCAAAATAACAAAATGTCTGTGCAAAAAGGGCTGGAATCTGGAGAGAGGACAAGTAGGAAGGAAGGGAGGTTGATAGAGAAAGGAAGGAGATAAGAGAGGGCGGAGGGCGACAGTAACCAGAGCACACTGTGAACGTATACAGAATTGCCAAAGAACAACCATGAGGATGGTGATGATGATGATGATGATGATGATGATGATGATGATGATAGGCTGTAGCTCCATGGTAGAACCTTTGCTTAACATCCAGGAGGTCTTGGGTTCAATCCCCAGGACTGCATCAAAATCAACAAAAGCTTTCAATTCTCATTGAAAGCAGGTCTCCATAGCTCTAGCAGGGCCTGAAGTCTGGAGAGCTGTGTTATGATCAGAAGAATGCCTGTACTGAGTACACATACACATACATACACACACAGAGAGACAGACAGACAGACAGACAGACACAGATGGAGAGACTGACAGGCCATTCCCTTATGTGGCCTCTGTCTGCCAGGTGTTTCCTTGGATCCATCCCTTGGTCTTTGTCCATCTTGTCCTTCCCCAGGTCTGCAAGGCCTTTCCTGTCCCTCAGATTTTGGCCCCATCTAAGAGGGTGATGTCCTTGGCCTAGGTATTAGGTCTTCCAGCTGCTGTGAGGCAGGCAATCAGCTCTGCTGCTGTCATCACATCCCACTGATTACTAAAGTCTCATTACTCCAGCACAGTCCTGGGCAGATGAGCGCAGCATTAACAATGTGCTCTCACCATTGGTTTGGAGGACAGGGAACTTGAGAGCAGGTGTTCTATCCTCTCTGTCCCCTGACAAGACACAGCTGGAAGGTGTGACTGTGACGCTGGTACAACTTAGAGGGAGCATTGCTTGCTGCACAAAGTTCAAGGACAAATGTCCCTTGGTCCTCCTGCATTGTCCAGCAAGGACTACCCAATGTTTTCACTTCTCATCCTAGATTGAGAAAATCTGTACACACCAGAAAAATGAGAAGCCCCAGTGGGTGACTTCCTCTGGGGGCGACAGTGTGCTGTGATAAGTTCAAAGGATAGGACAGAAGACACGGGCAGCTACGGAGGGAGGGAAGGGCCTGTTTGTTTGAAGAGGCAGCAGAGTGGCAGACAGGGTTACCGCCTTGGCTGCCAGTGCATTCCTGAGACAGCTCCTCCAGGTATTCAGGGGGCTTCTGAAGCTGGGAGCTGAAAGTGAACTTGACTAATTTAAGAGTCTAAAGCAGTGCCTGTCAGCAATCTCCAGGCTGAGCATGTTTATGCAACTGGCCTTTTCGATTACATTTGGCCACATGTGACCCTGGTTGCTGAGGTTAGATCCCCTAGGTGAGCTGTGATGAAGAATATGAGTGGATCTAATTTCCACTTGACACATTTCAGAGGAAAGGACAGTTGGTATGAAAAACAGAGTCCAAGACCTAAGGCAAAAGTGGGGCATGGCTGCGAACAGTCTCCATTTGCAGCATGCTGTCTCTCTAGGAAAGACAGCACTGTGTGCCACGTGGATTTCCCGAAAAGTCCAACTAGGAAAGTCAGGACTCTTAGGAGCCTCAGGGATACTGCAGCTACCCAGACACTCACTGTGGTGCATAGGAAAAGCCAAGCTCAGGCTCTTTGGAAACTTTATACACACATAACATATCAAGAGATGCCAGACCAAAAAAAAATAAAAAAATTCCAGTTTCACCAGGTTAGCCTGCGACACCCACAAGAGCAGAGTAACGAGTCAAGAATAAAAACTGGTGTTCTGTCTGCATTCTTGAGAAGTGCAGGGTATAATCTTTCACTCTGCAAAGAATGCACAAATCCGCCTGACGTTAAGGAGTTTTTCTTTCTGTGTTGATTTTAATATCACGTTACATTCTGAGCCATGAGGGCCTTTTATCCGTGCCCTGAACCAAACTAAAAACATCTTTAGTATTCCATTGTCTCATTGCAACTAAAAGGTCTCCTGCTTCCTTTCTGTGCACACAAGAGAGTGAGTACATGTGAGCACATGGGCATGCATGTACATACACACACACACACACACACACACACACACAGAGAGAGAGAGAGAGAGAGAGAGAGAGAGAGAGAGCTGTTGTTAGCATCCTGTGATGCCTCACCCCCATTCTATCTAGAGAATGTATATAATTCTCCGCATAATTATCTGCACAGCAGGGTTCTTTTCTTGACAACATGATAAGTGGATAGATGGATGGATGAGGAGGAGTGAGGGGAAGTGGGAAGAGAAGAGGAGACTAGAGGAAAAAGACCAGGAAGAGAGGGAAGACGAGAGGCAGAGGGTAGACTGAAAGATTTATTTCCCAGATCTCCATAGGGATTCCATCTTCCAGACCACCTAGCCCCCGGGGCTGTGTGTCCCTTGCAAAACGCACCTGTTCCCGGATCCCAGCCTTGGATCTCATTACACCGTGATCTCACAACAGCTGCCGAGTGCCAGCGACCAGGCACCTCACACACATGAGAGGTGGAAGATCGTTTGCTCCTTGACTGATCTCAGGATGCGTGGCTGCTCTGATGTTTTCCTTCTCGCTCCAAGGTCCTTACTTTGAGGAAAGCAAAACAAGAAAGCCTGAACAACTGTGTCCACACACCCCTTAACAACTGTCTTCCCCACACCTGGTGTTCAGTGGGATGTCATGAGTCAAGCCCGTGCCTTCAAGATGCTGATCCAGAAGGAATTGCCTGAAGTGTAGTGACCCACACTGACCTGGCATCACTGGTCATGGTCTTTTATTATAAAGCAAGGGAGTGACCGCAGACCCCCTCCACCACTGCCAACCTCTGCCTAACCTATCTGGAGTCAACAACCAAGGAGAATGAGAGAGCTGGAATACTCCCTGAGATGAGCCCCCACATTTCTTAGTTCCCCACTACAATTGTGTTCACACATAACCCTGCTTCCAACTACCTGGTTCTTGTTCAAAGCTTTGTGTAATAGTCATAGTAACCAATTGTAAAATGTCATTTTGTGTTGAAATCTGGCTCCAGATTACATGGCAAAGGGTTTTGTGACACGTTTTGTTTTCAATAATAAAAAAAAAAAAAAAAAAAAAAAAAAAAAAAAAATCAGATAATGCCTGGGGAGATGCCTTGGTGGGAGAGAGTGCTTACTATGCAAACATGAGGCCCTGAGCTCAGATTCCCAGGAAGCTTGGAGAAAGCCAGGCATGGCTGCACTTGTGCCTGGAATACCATTGTTGTAGGATCAGAGACAGGAGGGCCGAGGGGGCTTACCACGGCCAATCTAGCTCCAAGTTCAGTGGCAGATTCTGTCCCAGGGAAATAAAATGGTGCATGGTAGGGCAGAACAGCCAATGATTTCCTCTGGCCTCTTTGTGTATGTGCATAACACACATACATGCACACACACACCAGGCAATTTTTTCCTACATGTGATCAGTTAGTGCAGATGTGTCTAACCTAATGCAGCCAAATGGGGACTATGGATCCAAGACAAATTGATCTGAAACAGGGTCACAGATGAACACGCATGCCGTACACGCACCAGGGAATTCTGTGGATCATGAGCTTCAGAAGCGGGGTGCCTTACAATTAAACCTTACACACAGTAGGAGCTCTCCAGAAGTGTGCTAGAGGAATAAATGAATGAGTGAGGATACAGATGAATGAGTGAATGAATGAATGGGCAGTCAGGTCAAAATATGACATGAACAAGCATGAAATAAAAGAAGCCTTTTTTCTCTCACCATCTAAGACATGTAACAGTAAACTGCTAGTGCAGCATGGTAGGAAGCTGAAAGAAAAAAAAAACTATATTGCTGACCTCACCCCACCTGCGTCAGGGAGACATCCGCTTACACAGAACTACCAGGAAGTTACTGATCTGACTGGAAGTGTCCTGTGACACTACGAAAGGCGACAGCATAAATCAACCAGTGACACGGCCTTTCCGGTGCTCCACTCTGTGTCTGACACCAGCTCTTCAAAGTTTTCCCGTATCCACTGGCAAATCATCCTTTGCTTCTCCCAGCTCGCACTGCAGCATCTCTGTACCCACACTACTTGGAGAAGTACGTAAAGAAGCTGCACAAAGAAAGGGAAATGCATTTTCCAGAAAGTTCTATGGTTTCCCTATCCTAAATAGGAAGTGGCACAATAGGGATTTTGACATAGTGTGACTCGCTAGGACAGTGAACTGGGTCAAGGGATGATCACTCAAGTCTTGCCACTCATCTGTGGAAAAGATCCATCAGGATGGAAGCCTGAGTCAGCAGTGGGGGCATGGTCCTGGAAGACGTATAAGAGCTCCAGCACGTGTTAGCCTAACGGCCACCTTAATGATATTTGGCAGCAATTTCGTTATCATACACCATGCCTCCAAAACGAAGGTCACTGTGAAAAAGTTGGTTCACAGGGAGGCTAACAAAATGGACAAATGTTTAGAAAACAAGACAAATGGGGCAACTGTGTTTTGCTTTGTTGAATGAGTGAAGGACTCGAAGCTTCCAGCTTGGAGAAAAGAGTGGCATGGGACAGTTGTAAAGTATTGGGTTTTTTTTTTTTTTTTTTTTTTTTTTATTCTTCAGGGGCCAGAGATTGAAAAATATACATCAGCCCCTGGCGTTTAGGTCACGATTTAGACATTAATTATTAGAGACTAGGGTTCAAAGTTCTTGCATATTTAAGCAGACTTTAAAGATTCCATCAAAACCCCTTGAGGTCTTCTGTGGGAAGCTGTGGAGGGCCTGTGGGGTGGGGTTCACTGTTATCTCTGTTGACACCCCAACACTGGGAATATTCACTTGTTTCTCTTAACAGGGTTTCATATGCTTCTCATAGATTCCCACAGACATCCATTAGCCCTTCACAAAGCATCGCTGGTACTTGACCAGAGTCTTTTGGGGGGGGGGGGCTTCAAAGGCATAAAATATTACCCCAACATAAGTGACATCAAGATCGAGCACGGGGTGCTGGGGAGATGGCTTAGTCAGGAGCATGCTTGCTACACAAACATGAGACCTGAGTCTGGATCCACAATACTTACATTAAAGGCGTGGACACAGTCAGGCGTGGTGACGCATGCCTTAAATTCAAGCACTCTGAAGGCAGAGGCAAGAAGATCTCTATGAGTTAGAAGGTAGCCTGCTACATAGGACAGTCAAAACTTCATCGTGAGAGCCTATCTTAAAATAACAAGGTAGAGGGTTGATAATGAATGACACTTGAGGTTGAGCTCTGGCCTCCACACACACGTGGCACATACACATGCAGTCATGTGCACACTTGCCCCCCCCCCCACATAGAGATAGCACAGTGACACAGGAACGAAGGTGGCTGCCTGAGACCCTATGTGGCCTAAGGGATGGAATACGGATGACACACAGGTATGGATGAACTCTAGTCCTGACTTGAGCAGGACTCTACTCTTTAATGGACTTCAGTTTCTTTCCGTGATGTCAGAAAGGATGACCTGCTGCTTGGCAGTCAAGACAGTGGTGGACTTGCCTCCTGTGGCTTTAAAGGGTCTCTACAAAGTGAAATGAGAACAGAGGAAGTCATGAATTTAGAGGCTTACCCAAGGTGTTGTCCAGGCAAGGTACCTGGATTTACATCCTCCTCGAGTTTGTAAGCAAGACGTCCAGGCTCTTCAGAGTTAGTGTTGACTGAGCATGTCTGTGTTAGTGCAAAGCCCACTCTCAAAGATTACATAGAGGCAGGGGAAGGGAAAGGTCATGGTGCCATGAACGTGGTAATCTAGGCATTCGCTCTTAATGGCTTGGGTAGTAGAGGAGTGTCCAGTAAAATGACATTTATGGCTAAAATATCAGTCCCTGCACTGATTACCTATCTTCCGACTTCAAGTCATTCATTAAGGAGAAACATCTAACTGTCTGCATACACTGTTTTCACAAATAAGATTGCTGTTATCTGCAAGCCAGGGGAGTTGGAATGTGGTGAGCTTTGCTCTGCCACGGAGTCTTTCCCATCCTTTACACCATGGGGGCAGAAGGCCTGGTCTCCTTTACTGGGGTGGTTTTATTAACCCAGGTAGCTCTCCTGTTTGAATCTGTCTATGGCTGGTGTACAGAGCCCCATTCTTTAGCCCAGTGAAGATACTAGTGATGTTCAGTGTCATGAGAGTGCACACAGAGACCATTGAAAGTGGCAGGTGAGGGGCACAGCAGATATCAGAGTCCACTGTGTCTAAGAAGCAGAAGAGTTTTGCTTTGGGGAGCAGAGAGCCGCTTGGAGGAGAGAGGCAGACAGAACGAGAGATACAGGCACCTCAGAAATCATGGGGGTGTGTGTCCAGCTGGGTCTCATTTAGGAAAAGCAGCTGCCACTTGGTAAATCATCTAAGACAAGGAAGTAAAAGCTTTTGCCAGGGTTTGGGCCTTCTTGGCCACCTTCGCTGGGGGTGGGAGTGGCTCCTTTGAAAGCCCACTGAGTGTCAGTGCCCACAGATGAGAGGCCTGCTCAGCTTCCCCCAAACCTTTCAGAAAACAAGAGGGAATCGGCTTTCACCTTTGAGAGTTAAAAGCTTATCCTGAGAATCCTAGGTCTTGATTCTTGGTTTCCTAAGACCTTTTGGTGGTGATGTCATTATTAAGCATTGAGTCTGGGTGTAGTTGCTCACTGCGATTGCCTTTGTCTTCTTTGGCGATAAAGTCTCCTGTTCTAAGCAGGAGTCAGCCAAGCAGGGGCTGCTGTTTGGAGGGAGGAAGACCTTCCAGAAAGGACCCATGTTTCCTTGATGCTGGCCATAAAATAAAGTTTGAGTGCTACCATTCCAGACAAATCAGAATAATGAGGTAAAAAAAAAATGGAGCCATTTCCTGGCCACTCTGGATGCCCATTACCCTATGCCAGTTGTCAAAGAAATGGTGGAGAAGTTGGAAGTGCACGCAAGCAGCCGCAGGAGCGGAGACTGGACTCAATGCCGTCATTGTTCAGTTTCAAAGTCCAATTGCATGAGCAGGGGGCATTTTACGAGACACAAATTACAGCTCTTATTAGCGAGTGCTGAAAATGATGCTGGAAATGAGTTCATGTGCACAAGGTGGGCAGAGAGCTGCCTCAGCATTATTAAGTTCAGGATTTAAAATGAAGACCAAATGGCAGCAAATGAAGCATCTTTCTTCCTACTGGTTTGTCTTTTCAATAATTCGGTCGATATGAGATTAGGTTTCAAGTCTACCTAGAAAGCTATAAGAAAAATGGATAGCGTGATCTTTGGAGTATTTAGTTTCACTCAAGATGCTCTGAAATGTTCTCTTGTCAATATCCTCTGGTTAATGGCCGGGAATTCTAGGAGCCACGGTTTTCACTCCATCTGCCTCTGACACATTGAGTATAACTTAATCAGGGTTTGAAGCTGATTCTCTGAAGCAGTTTCCAGGGTCCTCGTGTAAAAGGGGGGGAAACCGTTCCCATTCTCACAAGGCATATGGTTGTGATTATGTCAAACCTCCCTAGTGCCACTCTGACGCCCCCTCCCACCGTCCCTCCCGCAGATTGAGCTTAAGCTCTGTTTCAAATGCACTCATTCTTCGGAGTTTTCTATGTCAGGCATCAGCCGGCCCACTCCCCACAGAGTGGGACATGTCTCCTCCTGAACTCTACACCTCAACACTGGTCCCTTAGTGAGAGTTAGCTGGGGTCATGGCATTGCCACCACATACAATCAGAAGGCCTTATTCAGTGTCCTCCAGGGGTGGATGGAATCCCTCATGAGGGGTATCAGCGTCTTCTCAGAGAGTGCATTAGATTAGAATCCTTCAGAGAAATAATCCCACAAGGAACTTGGGGGCATATGGCAGTCCTCTGAAGACCACTGCCTGGAATGAGTTCCTCAGCTCTCATGTTTATGAACTGTGGTCTCTGGTCTTTTGCAAGCTCCCAGTGCTCACATCTGTGAAATGGAAAGGTATCACAGAGATACCATGAGAGTAAAGTAAGATAAAACACCAAGTGTGTGCGGCCACCAGCCAGGGTGAAGGAAAGGGTGGCCAGTAAGTACTAACGTGTGGCAATCCTTGAGAAGCAGAAATCATCCAAACGGCTACCTCAACGGCTGTTTGGGAATGTTAAAGGAAGAAGGCATGGAACATCATAGTGCAACCAGGGGTGTCATATGTGATATGCAACACATGATCCAGGGGTGGTGCCTGTTGTCATCACATGTTCCAGGGCCAGCGGCCTTGACTCTCATCTCGTACACTCCCACAGAGGCCTTGGAGCTGACCATAGGAAGTTGTATTGACATGATTTGTGGACAAAGACTGAGAATAAATCAGTATTTGGATATAGACACCCAAGATGTAGGACACACGGCTAGGTCACTCATAGAAACCTTAAAAGGCTGCGGGAGGCCAAAGGCAGAGAGTGGATCACTCAGTTGTCAAGGTAGGAATCCTTGCTAGTTATGGGACCCAAACATTTTCATAAATTCCTCCTATCTCACTCAGAATCTGGTCAGCATGCACAGTCCCTAATGGGCACTGGAGAGAAATCAAGGAAGAGGCTAACAAGGATGGTGCCACTAAGGGAGTGGCACTGAGTGTCTGCTTGAGTCAGCCAGGGTCTCTGTGGGACAGAGTTTGAAGGAAATGCATCAGTCCCTGAGGGGACTGACCAGGAATTGACCAGGCAGAAAATAAACCCCATGATTTGGTGTCAGCCTGGGAAGTGAGGGGCTCATGGTGAAAATCCAGGGAATTCAAAGGTCAGGGCAAGAGCTCAGGCAAGAGTAGATGGGTGCACTTGTTCTCTTTCTTAGCTGCTATGACTAAATCACCACGTCGAGGGAGAAAGAGTTTATTCTCACTCTCAATTCAAGGGTTTAGTCTACCAAGATGGGAAGCCATGCTTGAGGCAATTGGTCCAATTAGAGAATGGCACCACCCACAGTGGGTGGGTCTTCTCACCTCCATTAATACAATTAAGATAATCCCCCAACAAGTCCACCCAGAGGCCCTTTTCTCAGATGATTCTAGATCCTGCCAGGTTGACTAGCACAGGATGGGGTGGAGCCAGCTCACACTAAGGACAGATGTTCTTTTCAGCCCATTGACTCCAGGGCTAATCTCTCCCTAAGATAGCTCTTCATACACATTTGGCAATAAGGTTTGGCCAGCTTCTTGGCTTCCCTTTCACAGGACAAGTTAACTTCCAATATTATGGCTAGCATAGTTAACATAACACAAATGATCGCACTGCCCATCACTCCTTTTCTAACGAACGCGGCTGGACTAGATGAGGGTTCACATCCGACCTGGACCCTAGCTTGACAGGATTCTAGGCTCAGCTAAGTTCTAGTTTAGAGGTCAGGCTGGGTCTTGGTGCTCATCTGAAAATCACAAGGGTAGGAATTCCTTCATCAAGACTGCACTGTTGTCTTTTTTTTTTTTCTTCAGCCTTTAAGGGGCCATTGGGCAAGAAGCAAGTGCCGTTGTTGACTGCATTATAGAAGCAACACATGATTGACGTTGAAGCTTTCAATCTTTCGGGGAACCTCTCAGCCAGTAGTGTGTTATCACTAATGGCACATTTGGAAAGAGACCTCCCTCCTCACCCTGAGTGTATACAGCATGACCCACCCCCACCCCTTTCACCTTTCTTTGAGCTGAGATACTTTTACCAGTTCTGTCAGGAGCGTCTCAAGGGTGGCAGCTTCCTGGTTTCGTGTTGACTTCCTTCTGGGAAACTCAGGACACAGGAGAAGGTGGTCAGGAAATCAGGACCAGGCAGTGTGCCTAAGGCCTAGGACCCTGTGACAGGCACCCAAGATTAGAAACTACAGAGGACTCAGCACTGATGGCTAATGCCACGTTCATTCTGTCTCCGAGTGGCAAAGGTCAGCCACCAGATTCTCAACTAGGACCAATTGTTGATTGGTGCAGGGCACAGTGACCAGGAAACAGGCTGCAGACACTTGGAGGAACCTGACTCATTGTTGCCAGGCGCCAAAGGGTACCAACCGCAGGATTGCCTTCTGCTTAAAGAATTTTAACTGCTCCCATGTGCCTGCAGCTCACAGCCACACGATGCTCTCATTGTAGTGTGTATGGACTTTCTGCTCCCTGCTCCACCTCCTTCTGTGACTCTGCAAACATGGTTGTGCCAGGCGGGCGCTCTTAGTTTCATCAAGCAGTGATTTGTTTCAGCAAGAATTTGAAATGTCTGGAAGCGTCTTTCTGGCTTTAATAATGGCACAGGAAGCTTTGGCGGATTTGAAATTCAGGGTTCTGAATATTTAGGAGTAGGTCCTGCCAACCCACAATGCCCCTTGGATGATTGTTGGTGACCCTACAGTTGGGAGAATCCAGAGTGACGAAAGATGAGTGTCCATATGGAAAGACCGCCCAGAGAGAGGCCTGGGCCCCTGATGTCATCATGGCCCTCCTCCTTCGGGTCCTGCAGAGGGCAGGATGACTGAGGGAGTGAAGCCTGCATGGAGAATAGCAGAGGCTATAAGCTCAAATTGTCTTGTGCTGACAGCAAGGACAGAAGGCTTCTTGGATGTGCTACAGTGATGCTGCCAGGCTCTCCCAGCAGCGAAGAGATAAGAGGAAACTCAGTGATAAGACGTTCGGTCAAACCCTCAAAGTCTGTCCCATCTCACTGAAGGAGCCTTTGGTAGAAGCCTTAGCTAATGTACAGTGATCCCTGTATATCCTAGGATATTGGTTCCAAGGTCCCCTGGAGACCCCAACCCCACATATAACCAAAGCACACCCTCCTGTGCATTTCTGATCTCTGCAGACAACTCAAAATACTTAATGTCCTAGACATCATGTGAATCTTCGCTACACTGGGTTCTTTAGAACACACCAAGGAAAGCATCCGCAGCACGTGTTTGGTAAAGTTGCAGTACCTCTGCCCCGGGTGCAATTCCCCCACCTACTTACAATCCAAGATTGGTTGCATCGGCAGATTAGAACCCTCAGTGCTGGTACTGTACTGCCACACCCTGTCATTTAGTCTCCCTCCCCCTCCTCTCTCTCTCTTTCCTTCTCTTTTCTCCTTTTCTGTTTCTCCTCTGCCAATTCCTCCTTCTGTTGGGTGCAGCCACTTTTGTTATTGTTTGTGGCTTTCTGTTGTTTGTTTTCTAAGCAAGTTCACTATGTGGCAGACGTTGGCCTCGAACTCCTGAGGCTCCTGCCTCTATTGCCAAGTGCTGAGGTTAGAGGTGTGTGTTACGTCACCCAGGTCCTTATCATTCTCTACAGATAGAGAGAAGCTCGGGGAAGAACAGCAGTCTTTATGATCATGAGACAAAGGGGGGCACATGAGGCCTATGTGGCCTCACACATCAGTGTACTGGTTGCAAAGCCAGCGCAAGGGTGTGTGGTAGTTTTAAATTCTTGGACATGTTTTCTTCAAGAGCTGGTTTAGTCCTCCTTCTCCTGAATATGGACTGTGCTTTGTGACTCTTCATACTGCTGAATAGAAGTTAGCAGAGGTGAGACATTTGGCTTCCAAGGACAGGCTACCCAAACCATTCAAGCATGACCCTCACTTTTTCCTGGGTCCTCTCGTGTGAAGCTGGCTGGCAGCATAAAGTTGCTTAGGCATCTGGATGGAATGATCCAATGCCAGGGAGCTGAGGGCCCCAGCAAGCAGCCAGAAGGAGTGGCACTGCCTGCCAAGGACCCTGAGGGAGAGGCAATCCATTCAAGTCTTCAGATGCCAACATCTCGCCTTTAGCCCCAAGCCAGAGCCTTCTGGCTAAGCTCCTGGGGATTTCTCCGTGCTCACACACTGTAGGCAAAGATGTTTATTGCTTCGACTCACTCAGTTTCATAGTGATTGGCACACAGCAATAGAAAACTAAAACAACATGACTTACAAATTCAGGAGACAGCTACACAGAAAATACCACACATGACCTCCTTTTGTCTTACCCCAGTCCCCAACAGGGACATTCATTTGTGGTACCCTCCTGCCCAGGGCTGGTGAACCAAAGGATGCTGTAGAAGGTTAAAGAGGCCCTGAGCATCTTAAACAGGGAAGCAGCCAGCTAGGGCTTGACTGTGAAGTTCCCTTCACAAGGTTCTCAGCTGCTGGTGCTTTTGGGAAGTCACAGAAGCCTGGAGAGGTGTGGTGTAGCTGGCAGAAGTAGGTCACTCAGGACTGGAGTGGGGTCACGTGGGCTATATAGACTAGCCATGTTCAAAAGACTGTGATGTGCAGGTTTTTGATTGGTGGGCTATAACTGGCTCCCACCACAGCAGCTAGAACCCCAGCATCATGGAACTGTGAGCTAAATGCTTCTTTTTGCCAGTGTTTAGTCATGGGAAGAGACATCAACATGACATGGAGCCCTATTGGGCTCGCACAGTGGACAGATCTAGTATTCGGCAGCTTTATGAAGAGAGATGAAGTAGGTGAGATGAGAAGCCATGAGAGGCAGGGTTGGAAAGAAGGGAGCAGATAGACAAGCCAGAGAGCTCAGGGTGTGATTAACAGGACTTATGGGCTTTCTCCTTTTCCAGCCAACACGCCCCCCCCCCCAATATGGTGAGGCATATGCAAGGTGTTCAGTGACTCTTTATATGAACCTGACTTTGGTGACCCAACAATCCCTTAGGCCACTTTCTTATTCTACAGATGTGGCAGCCACACAGATGAAGGTTCTGCAATCACATCAGCTCAGAACCCATCCGGAACAGCCGGCCCAGCTTTCCGACATACCCTGTTAACGACAGGCATTTATCACACTTCCATCTGCCAGCTTTTGTGCTAAGCCCTGGGGTGTTTTAAATTTTCCTCAACATTCCTTCATGCTAGGCACCTTCTTGATTCTTGTTTCACAAATTAGAACAGGGGTCCATAAACTACTATCCACAGGCCAAATCCCACTGTCACTTGTTTGTGTAAATATTTTGGGGACTCAGCGATGCTCATGTGTCTACATGCTGTCTCTGGCTGCCTCCAGCAACAGCGGCTCAGTGTAATGATCGCCAGGGTTGAAGATGCCCGGATTCTGATTTGAAGCAGATGGGCAGGCTAAGCCATGCTCTGTGGAGCCCCCAGCTGGATGTGTCACAGATCTGCCCTGCCTTTAGGCTTGCCTGTTAGTATATTGAGCAGGACTTTTTGAGGTGGTCCCTCCCTGCTTTCCCCTCAGCACACACCAAGGTAGCTTAGGGAAGTTATAATCTGAGGTCTTTAGTAGTTCCCAGCATGGTTTGAGGGCCAGGAAGAGAGGATGTAACTTGGTTTCCAGGAACGTGGCAGGAGGCCCTAGGGGGCAGTTAATTACAGACTTGGGTTTGTGTGCACTTAACTTATGTCATCTGTCTATGGGGGAAAAAAAAGGATACTGGGTCTCTTGCTTCTCCAGCGTAAGCTCTAGAGACCTCACAAGGAACAAGCGCAGCCAGAGAGAGAGAAGGGAGTTGAGGGAGAGGGAAGGCAGGTGAGCACTCTGCCAGGTGTCTGTTGGAAGTTTGTTCCCAGTGGTCTCCACCTGGCTTATAAGTCTGCAGAGTTATTTCTTATATTCTGGTGGCTGCATTGGGTTTTGTTCTTCCCCTATAGGCATTTGTCAGCATGGACTAAAATCCCATTCTCTCTCGGTGTAGCTCTTTTAAAAAACCCATCTCTTTAGCTGAGGTGGTGGTGCACACCCATAATGCCAGCACACGGGAGGCAGAGGCAGGCAGATCTCTGAGTTTGAGGCCAGCCTAGTCTATGTAGCAAACTCTGGGCACGCCAAGGCTACATAGTGAGATCCAGACTCAATAAAAACAAAAACCAAAAATCCAAACCAAAACAAAAAACCAGCAACAAAAATCCTATCTTGTCAGAACCAGCAAGTCTAAATCCAGACAGACCAAAGAGCAGAGCAAAGGTCGGGGGCGGTGCTCAGAGATGGTGAGGCCATGTCCACCCCAAGCTATGGCCCTCAAAGAGATGCTGACTGGACAAAAGGCTTTGGAAATGTGTGCACAGGCCTGAACCATTGCAGATCCCATAGCATCTATCTTTTGGGCAGTTCTGCTTACAAGAACCATTTCCTGTAGATGCCAGGATCTATCCGCAAAGGCCCAGCCTCACCTCTTATCCTCCTGTGACTTGGTCTGTCCATGGAGTGAACCTTGGGGGCAGCCAGAGAGCATCACAGAATCTAGAAACTAAAACTGTCTGTGTCCTGCTCTGGGAGCCTACGTTTAACCCAGGCTCTCCCAATCCCACTCTGAGGAACCAAAACAATGTGTGCCTAAGAACAGCCATCTCAGGTCCTATCATTCCTCCTCCTCCTCCTCCTCCATCTCCATTAGCCTGAAAGATTCTGATCTCCAGAGTTCCTGGTCCACCCTAGGGAAGGAAAAGAGGTCACCTGAAATGTCAGTTGCACATTCCTGGCACTTTAGGAGCGTGACAGAGCACAACTAAGACAGCAGGGGGACACGGTTTCTTGGAAGTTTGCGACAGTCCTACTGGAAGCTTGCATGTGAAGTACGCAAAGTTGTGCTGCTGTTTTGAGAGGTCATGGAACCTTCTGAGGTAGAGAACTGCTGGGGGAAGTGGATTCCTGGGCGTGGACCTTGGAGGATTGATCGCCCGGCCCTATTTCCTGACTGCAGATGTAATGTGGCTGGCCAGCCCACTCACACTCTTCTTCACCATAACAGGCTACATCCTTTCCTAAGCTGCTTTGCATTGATATTTGATTTCAGCAATGAGAAAGATAACTAACACGTGGTCTCCTTGTGTGCCAGACCCTGGATCAGGCAAGTGGGGTGTGAAAATGAGTCAGTGAGGATGGCTCAGAGCTCCCAATGCCAGTAGGAGCAAGAGCTGGGCCATCTGCTGAGTCGCCTTCTCCTATACCTGTCCCCAAACAGGTGTTGAGCTGGTCCCCAAACCTGCTTCTCACAAGGCAACTGAGATGAAGAGAAGAGGGCTTTGAGACTGAGAAATTATAGCAGGTCAGCCAGGCGAGTCCCAGGGGTTCTTAGATGGGGGCTTGGGCGGTGATGCAGGGAAGGAAGTGCAGCCCTGAGAGCAGAGCTCAGAACAACCCCAGCCTTCGGAGACTCAGCCAGTCACTGCTGCCTTGGAAGAAAGAAGACACTGAGAGGCGGGTGCAAGCAACCTCACTGTACCATGAGGACAATAATACAGAGACGGTTGTCAGCATCAAATGATATCTGAATCTGGGTTGCCTAGCTAAATGCTCGAGGGTGAAAATTCTCGAATTAGGTTTATTTCTGCCTCCTTACAGGCTTAACACTAACAGAGTGTGCTGCTCTGAATAAGAATGACCCCCCCACCCCCAGGCTCATGTATTTGAATGTTTGGTCTTCAGGGAATGGCATGACCTGAAAGGGATTAGGGGTGTGGCCTTTTGGGAATAGGTGTGACCTTACTGAAGGAAGTATGCCACTGGGTGGCAGGCCTCGAGGTTTCAAGGGCCCAGGGCCAGGCGCAGTGGCTCTCTCTCATGCTGCCCATGGATTCAGAGGGAGACCTCTCAGCTCCTTCACCAGCATCTCAGCTACCTGCTTCTCTGCTCCCTGCCGTGATAACAATGGGCTAAACCTCTGAACCCCAATTAAATGTTTTCTTTTATAAGAGACGTCATGACTTTGGTGTCTTCACAGCAATAGAACACTGACTAAGACAGACCATCTCCTGGACCAGAATTTAGATCCCAGCACCCATATCAGGAGACTCACAAACACTTGTAACTCCAGCTCCAAGGGATCCAATGCCCTATTTTAATCTCCATGGGTACCAGCACATACACAGACAGACAGGCAGGCAGGCAGGCAGGCAGACAGAAAGACAGACAGACAGACAGACAGACAGACAGACACACACACACACACACACACACACACACACACACACACCACACAACACAGACGGGAAAGTAATAAAATAAATCTTTAAATAACAATATTGATGATGATGATGATGATGATGAGACCAGTGAGATGGTTCAGCTATTAAAGTGCTTGCTGCCAAGCCCAATCACCTGAGTTCACTCCCCAGAACCTATAGGCATGTGTGCATATACACATACAATCAACCGATCAATTAATCAATGTAAAAAAGTTAACTAATAATGTCTAGCTATGCAGTCTCAGGAGCACACTGCTGATGTCTGCTCTGCTCCCCTGAGAGCCTTGTGATAGGCAGCAACACAGTAGTGGGCCTAGTTCAGTCCCCTGAGGAGAGCAGTGCTTCCATGACCTCACTCCCTTCCACTGGGCTCCACCTCTTAAAGGTCCCACCACCTCAACACAGGAACCTCTAGGGGACAAACCACATGCAAGGCACAGCAAAGGAAATGACAAACCCAGCTTATGCTGTAGCCTGAGGGCTCAATTATTATCTACTCACAGGAGGTCTATGCAAAGCCACCTGCTGCTCAAGATAGTAGTGCAGCCCCTTTCCTTGGAAACACAGCAGTGGGCGTGGCTACTGTGGATGTGAGCCACCAAGTGGAAGCAATGGGTCTTACCTCTAAATAGAACTGTGACAAAGGGCCATGCCTACATTAGGGCTAAAGGTCTGGGTAGCAAGGCCTCCAGAGCGAAGATGTCATGAGGAAACAGATTCCCAGACGCAGATTCCCATGGAAAAGAAGGGAAAGGTTGGGAGCCTCGGCTCACTTGGCTGCCGTCCCTGTCCCTTCCCAGACTGTACCCGGCTGGTTTCCCTGCTCAGTTACCTCCTTTGACCTTCTTTCTCCCAGAGACTTTGGCAGCCCTGCCTTGTGGCTCTTGAGTGCAACCTTCCTTGACCCCTGTGTCACTTGAGATGTCACCATGGAGATTGCAGACCTCCTGGGTGCTGACCTTTCCATTTCACTCCCTGGTTTCCAGGCCGTGGGCACCACCCCCAACACACATCCTCCTTCAGCTTGGGGTGTGTTCTCCAGACTACTCTGCTCGGGTGGATGGGTATTGGGGCCAAGGTTGTCTTGCAGGATGCTGAAATGGTGAAGAAGACATTCAACTCAATTATTGTCAGCTCCAGCTGGCTTCGTGTTTAATTCAATGTAACTGAGGCAGGGACAGAAGGCTGGAGACAGATAAACAGCAAGCCTGTTCATTTCCTAAGTGCCTGTCAGCAAGTCCCCCAGGCCTGGTTGTTGTCATTTGCTTATATGAGTGTTGGTTTGGTTTTGTGTGCATGTGTGCGTGTGTGTGTGTGTGTGTGTGTGTGTGTGTGTGTGTGTGTGTGTGTGTGTGTGTGTGTTGTGTCTATTTGAAAAACAACCGCTGAAGGGTTATTTTCCTGGATTCGTCCTCAGTTGCTCAGCACAGTGGTGGTCCAGAGTAATTTTCTGCTACCTCGCTGGAAGGAGAAGAAACAACCTGGGGATGGAGTTACGTAGCTATTGGACTTAGGCATCCGTGTGTTGAGGTTTGTTTTGTTTTTGTTTTCTGTTTTAAACCATAGGCCATGAGCTCTCCTGAACTTCAGGATTGCCCATACAAGAATGCCAAGCAGGCTTCCACACATCCCCGGGTGATAAATGGGACCTGAGAGGTAGGCTGTTCTCCCAGAGTAATCGATCAAGGTCACTGCACAGCTTTTCACCATAGCCATAGCTGGAAGCAGAGGCAGGGCTAAAAAGAAAGGTGGGCAAAGGAAGGCCCATAAGGTGTTTGATGTGGGCCCTTCTCTCCGGGCCCGCCCATCCACAAGATGGCCATCATAGATGCATCACTGAGCCCTCTGAGGCTCTTCTCAGCTCCCTTCCATGGAGCCCAAGTGAAGGCTCCTTCCCACGTCTTGTCTGTCTCTCCATCGCTCCTCCACGCTTCACTGTGGAACCCGTCAGTGTAGTCACGGGCATCTGGGATGCCCCCACAGGCTGGTAGTTTGAATGCTCAGTCCCCAGCCCATGGCACTGTTTCAGGGTCTGTGGAGCTTTAGGAGGTGGACTGTTTAAGCCAGGGATGAAGAGGCCCCCAGAAGCCCGGGAGAAGATCAGGCAGTGGCATTGCATTGTGAGAACCAGTGTCATTCAGCCAAGTCACACTGGCTAGAATGAGAACAGAGGAATACACCCCTCGTTACACCCTCTCCTGACCTCGGAGGGCTCCTTCTACGCCACCCCTGCATAAGCCAGAGTGCTCTTTCTACCCCACCCCTGCAAAATCCAGAGGCCAGAGACCTTTGGTCACGGTCTGTGTTGATCATGCTTTTTATTGTATTTTCTGATGTGTTGACATCTTGAGAGTCTTGTAGGGCAGAAACTGCCCCCCCACGGTTATCTCAGTCCCAGAGACCAAGGAGTTCGCCTATCAGCCCAGCATGCCCTGAAATGTACTCAGACACATCCAGGGCCTGCAGCATAGCCACCACCTCCACCTACATCTTAGACACCAAGCCAATATCGCCCTTCCCTCAAGCACCTCACACCAGGGACAGAAAACTTGGGGCCACTCCCGGCCTAGCTCTCATGGTAAACGTTCGATCTAAGCTCACCGCTCAGCTTGGCTATTCCCTTGCACCTATTCCTTCCCGTGGCCTGGTTTTCTTCTAGAATGAGCCATATGACCCTGTGTGATGTGGCTGTCCTCCTGCTTCTAGGAACTGTAAGCAGTGACCTGCTCACCCAAGAAACAGTCCGTGTCATCTCACCACCCCTGAAACATCACATGTCTGGCGTGCTTCCTAGCTCAAGCTTGGTCTGCCCAAGCACAGAGTAAGGAGAGGTGGAGAGCTGGTTCAGAGCCTCCACTGGAGCCCAGTGCAGGGGTCTAGGCCAATAGCTACTCAGCTATAAGAAGTGACAGGGGCAAGCCATTCCCAGCCCATGCAAGGTGGCCAGCCCCGGGAAGCAGCTGTGACAAACCCTGGTGCTCCCCTCTCTCCAGTGTTTACTTCTCTCCCCTGCCAAGTCCTCACTGTCCCTTCCAGTAGAAATAAAGCTGCCAGTCTGAGGCCCACAGCCATGGATGGTATGAACATGCTCCCTATAGCTGTCAGGAAATTCTATGTGGCTCAAACACACTGAATTTCAAGGTCTGGCTTGCTTCGATAAGCTGGGCCCAGATTTGCATTTCACATGTTGGTTGGTCTAAGCATAAGCTAACAGTTAAATGTGCACTCAGAAGTCCCTTTGTCATACTGATCTCAGAGGCGATGACAGGTGTCACATCACTGGTGTATATTCCCCTATTATTTTCACTTACGAGTTCTGCATCCTTCTTATCTGCAGAATGGTACCCAGGGATGGCTGCTCAGCTGCATCCCCATTCATCCAGTGCCCCACCGTAATATGCATAGCTCATGGTCCCACGGTTGGCCTTTAGCACGCACTGCTTCTTAAGTCTCTCCTCCCCACTTTTGTAGCATTCTTCTTCCACTCACAGGCTCTCATTCTGCATGGCTCCGTGGGAGCGTCCCACCCTGAAGGAAAGCTCCTGTCTGTGTGATGAAAACCTGTCCCAGCAGCTCTCTTTCAAAGATCAATGTGGAGGGCTGGAGAGATGGCTCAGAGGTTAAGAGCACTGTCTGTTCTTCCAAAGGCCCTGGATTCAATTCCCAGCAACTACATGGTGGCTCACAGCCATCTATAATGAGAACTGGTGTCCTCTTCTCATGTGCAGGTGTACACGCAGATAGAACACCATATGCATAATAAATATTATTTCAAAAGATCAATGTGCAAAGCCTCTGCTCCCCTTTAGATACTGTGAGCTTCTGACCACTTGGCTACCTCAGACTTGTGTTCACCTGGAGCCCTGTCCATTTGCCATGAGCATGTGTCAGCTACTGGGGGTGGGGGGGCAGAGCCAGGCCTGTCTGTGCTGAGTCAGAAGCAGATTGCTTTGGGGAGGAAGCATACGTTCCCTGGGAAAATGCTTTGCTTCTTCGCTTCGGTGGGTTGACACTCCAGGGTGACGGTTGTCCTAAAGCAGAGGTGAGAGGAGGTGTGGCTGTCCTGCGTCTGCCCTTGAGAATTCAGTGGCTGAGAGCCTTGTCCAGAGCGGGTACTGAACCCAGAATGAGACCGAGGCAGCCTATAGGAATCCAGGCTGTCCGACAGCCAGGAGAGACTTCCAGTGGAAGTGTGATTCAGGTCTTCTGTGAGCTCAAGTTAAATTTCAGCAGGCCATCCTGACGTCACCAGCAAGCCATCCTGATGTCACCAGCAGGCCATCTGATGTCACCAGCAGCCCGGGAAGAGGGCTATGGGGGTTTCAACCGCTCACCTTGCCAAGAGGTCAGATGCAAACACCCAAGTTCAGAGGAAGGGAAGCAGGGCAAGAAGCCAGACAGGGAATGGGACTCAGATGGAAGTGGGTGTGGCGCTGGCACAGAGAATTGGGACCAGGACAAACTGTCTGGAACAACAGGAGAGTCAGGCAGCCTCACGGGCTACAGAGTCAGGCTTTCCAATCCAGGCATGATGTGCTCTGAGGAAAGTAAACAGAAATGTAACTCCTGGGGTCACTGAGAAGATGTGGACAGCGCCTAGGGAAGAGAGATACAGAAGCCGGGCAGTCCTTCCTTCTGGGTGTGGATGCTGTGGTTCTGGCCCACACTCTGACTTTGGGGAACACAGAGCCTCACCCTGCAGTCTGCCCTGGCCCCTTTAGCCCTTCCTCCATCCATCACTATAGCATGTAAGTGCCTCCAATAGGAACACAATTACAGAGTGCCATTTGTGGTCAGGACTCAGCCCCTATTTCCTCTGATATCAAAGGGCTCCACACTGCTGCTGCCTGGGGCTCCACACTGCTGCTGCCTGGGGCTCCACACTGCTGCTCCCTGGGGCTCCACACTGCTGCTCTATGATGCTCCACACTCTTGCTCAATGGTGCTCCATACTGCTCCTCCCTGAGGCTCCACAACAGCATGACTTTATTCCAAAATCTCTGCTGTCCCTCACCACTCACCGTTCAGGTTCCAGAAGTGCTGTGCTTTGGATAAGCAGCTCCAAAGGCCCTGGTTTGTAGATTTGGCTAATTTAGAAAGGAAACACACCCTAACTGTGGGTGGCACCATCCCATGGGCTGGAGTTTTAAACTGAATTGAAAGGAGAAAACGGTTGGGCACCAGCAGTCAGCTCTCTCTGCTTCCTGGCTGTGGAAGAAACAGGAACAGCTGCCCATGCTCCTATGGCCATGTGTTCCCCACTGTGATGGACAGAACCCTGAACTGCGAGCCAAAATAAGCCCTTCCTCTAAGTTGCCTTCGTCAGGCATTCTGACGCAGCAATGAGAAAATTAACTCACACATCAGACAAAGTAAATCACATTGCTGAAGGCTCTTCTTCCCTCCCTTCTGTCCCGAATGAAGGCAGACATCTCCATGGGCCTCTGAGCCATGCCTGAGGCCCAACCCAGCCCTTAGGATTTCCGTGGAAGCCAGGAAGGGTCTTGAATTAGTGAGTCATGCCCTTACAAGGTGCTGCAAGGGAGGCCCAGACTGCCAGGAATTTTTTCTCATGGCAGTATTAACTAGCTCTCTCGGATATACTGAGAACATCAACGTGGGGCATTTTGCCTATATTTGAAATTGTAGGGACCAAGTGTCATGCCCTTAAATAGATGAGATAGCTGAGCGTACTAGGCTCATGGAAGAAATGCCAGGCTCTGGGCCCAGAAAAAAAAATCCTAAAATGAAAAAACTCATGCCAATCGATGCTCGTGGGATCCTGGGATGCAAGTCCCCATCAGTCCACCAGGTGGGAAAATGCCAATCATATTCTGAACTGGAACAACGCTATTTTTAGTATTTATTAAATTTAGACTTTCCAATCTCTCTGTTGCTAAACATCTACACACAAACAAGATGCGACTTTTTTTGGCCCAAAATACACAGAGCAAATACTTTCCCAGATACCACAGTCATGAGAGAGTGGACAGCTGCCACGAGTGTCCTGGCTTTGTTCTCACACGAGGCAGAGTTGGGGTCAGGATGTCTACTGTGAAGTAAGCGTGTAGATCCCAGTGCAATGAAGTTGCTGCCTGACAGCCACCCTCCTTTGGGAGGCCAGGGGAGCTCTCATAGGTCAGTTCTGTGCTGGAGAGAACTCTGCCAAAGTGTCTGTCTGGATGCCACATAAAGTTTCCTCTTGTCCTCTCCACTAATGGGTCAGTCCTTCCATGACTTCTGATGAGTGTCACTTCTTCCCACGCATACTCCAAGCTCTGGGCTGTAGGGCCCGGCAGACCTCGCTAACTCTCTCCCTTCCACGTGAGCCGTGGCAAAATATTTCAATGTAATAGTCAGGTGACCTCCAAGTAAATGCAAGCCAATCTCTCCTGCCATCTTACTAATATTCAAATCATGCTGAATGAGTTATCCAAAATGATGATGAGGTCATTGGTCAGCTGGCTGGCTAGATGCTTATCGCTGCTGATGAGCCAGATGTGGTCCCACTGGATTAATGATAGAAAGATGCGTTTTTAAAATGAGACCATGAAATGGTGAAATGCTTTTCAAATGGCATTTTAATGCTAAAACAAATTTGTGTCTAAATGTGGTGTTTGCAAGCGTGATGCCATGCTAGGAATTTACCAGGGGGCATTTATCAGTGTTTTCTTAAACTTAAAAATTAGAAGCATCTAGAAGTTAAACCAACCCCGTGAAAAATTAGTAGTAAATGTGCGTTGTGCAAACTTTCAGCCCATATGACAAGCGAATGGAATATTTAATATAACAGGGACTTTCTCAAAACATCAAAGAATATGAAATAATAAAATAATGCATTCACGTAGGCGATTATCACTGAAATACGGATTTTTCTCTGTATACCAGAGACAAACAAACCTACAAGACATTCTTCTACCTCCTCTTCTTTTGATTGTGTGTATCTGTCTGTGTGCATTTGAGTGCAGGTGCCCACAGAGGCCAGAGGTGTTGGATCCCTTGAAGGTGGAGTTACAGAGAATTGAGAACTGCCTGACTTGAGTTCTGAAAACCTGACTCTTGCTCTTAACTGCTGAGCCCTCACTCCAGCCCCTCTTTTCTACCTCTAATGCTGGAAGAAGTTGAGAAGATGTGTTGGAATGTTGGCCAAAGGCTGAGATTCACGTCTGATGGTTGACATGAACATTGAGACTGTTATGTGAAAAGCCCCCAGAGGAGGGGGAAAAATGAGATGTAAAGTTCTTGTAGTTTCCATGCAAGCTCCTGACAGGCTAGATGAAAAATGGGTCTAGGTTAGGCCTGGAGAATCCTGCACACATACTTCCACAAGCAAGTCCTACTGTGTCACCATAGATAGGCCAGAGGTAAGTCCGGAAGGGTCTGATCATGACATTACAAATGGCTTTTGTCTTGTCCCTTTTTCTGTGTGTGTTGCTATTCCTTTAAGGATAAGGTAGGATTGACCACATTAAAAACAAAACAAGATAGTGCTTAACATCTGTAATGTCAGTAAAAACAACAAAGAATCAAAACCCAGTGCTATGGTTGTGCTGCAAAGGACACACCCCTGCATAGTTTGTGACCATGTAACTTAAAATGAATATTTTTTTTTTTTTTGAAGTCAACATAGCTTTATCAACCAAGAACTTTCTGGTTCAGTAACACTGCTCTATTGAGATATAAAAGAACAGAAGTGCTCTGGGCAAGCATCAGCCTGGGTTGCACATTTATATGAGAAAACGAATCTGTGTGTGATAGAGGCAAGCAACAAAAGACATGGCCACTCTGTGGACTCTTGTACCAGAATAAGCTTGCATCTGCAACTTTAATTCTGAGTCATGGAATCTCCTGTTTGAGGTCTATCATTGTGTCCAAATCATGGGTGTCCCACCAAGCCCGGAGTGCGTGTTTATACACATGGGATCAAGAGAAAGAAGATATCAAAGGGACGAGATTCACTGCTATTTGTGAGGCTGGGGGAGGGGTGTCAAGAACTAATCTTAGCACCATAGTAATGTCATGTGGCGTTGTAAAAGCTGAGACAAGGAGAAATGGGTTGAAACTGGGATTTGGCTCTGAATAGATCCATCTTTCACTTGCTCTGACTCTCTTTTCTGATGATAATTCCTGGGTCCCCCCTGTAACAATCTGTGCTGAAGTTTGCATGGGCCCCTGTCCCGTAGGATGGTTCAAATAGCTGGGTAATAAATGACGAAGTCAGTCACTGCCAGTGTTCATTTCTGATCACACTAATCCCAGTGCCCATCCACCCCAACAACAACTACACTGAAACTGCCATCTTTAGTCCTCGAACAACACTGGACTGTGCTTTTCCTCTTGACAAATATGTCGCTCTCCTGATTGAGCACAACCTGTTCGTCACACACACACACTGGCCAGGATTCACATACTTGGCAACATGCCGAAGAACTTTTTAAAACTCGTAACACAATGGTGTGGTTTGCCTTCGGAGGGGTCTCAAGAAGCCCACTTGAGGAAGGAGCTCCACCCACGGTTGTGGTGGGACTCTAGCTGAGCCCCTCAACACTCCCCTTTTCTCTTCAAATACACAGCTAAACAATGTCTTCATCTCCCCGCATAGCTTTCTGTGTCACTGAATGGTCAGGCCCCAGGCCTTGACGGCTGCAGCGTGATGTGTCAGCAAGCACCTGTCCAGTCACTTTAGCTTCAGGTTTCTTAGAAGTCAGTTGTCTTATCTGTGTAATGTCTGTTGGCTTCCTCACTTCCGTCCACAGTCCGTTCATCTTCCATCTTTTTTCCCTTCTTGAAGTCAACCTGGGTGAGATTTGCTCAAGATTCCTTGCTGTATCTGGGACCATGAGGGACAGTGGCCCTGCATCTTTGAGTGGAATCCTTAGCAAGTTTTTCCTTCGGTGCCTTCACTTATAATTTAGACTTAGCTGGAAAATAAGACGAACACACTGGTTTGCTGGAGAGAATGATTAAAAGTTATACTGGCCTGTAGGACATCAGCATACATGAAGTCTTTCTGCAACTCAGTCCCAGATCTCCACAATGGCTCCCTACTCACCTGATACGCTTACAGGTGATGGCCAGAGAGGTACCTAACATGTACAGTTAGCTCAGGACAGGGGGTGCTGCTAGGCTGCAGGTCACACTTGAGTGACGCTAGTGGTTTGCTTCTCACCACCACCCTGCTCAGAGTTATGAAGACACATCCCCTCTTTCTGTCCCCAAGTTCCTGTTGCCTTTCAAGTCCTCAGGCTCCTTCTAGCTTTTGTTTCTCTTTCCAACCCCACCCACCATAGTCACCTGTTGCACACTCCCGGCCTCTCCCATCCAGTGCTCCCCTGAGACTGCCTAAGCTACCACCTGCTCCACAGATCCAGCAGCTGAGTTCACCGCCAGGAAGGACAAGGAGCAGGCCTTCTGCTCAAGCCTTAGCAGAGAGAAGGCCAGCACTCCTCAGGGATTTCCCCAGGAGCCAAAGGATGACACAAGGAGTGTCAGCACTGAGTGACTGGGCACAACCAGGGCCAGAGAGATATTAGCAGACTGCATGATGGGGTGGTGGGTCAGGACCTCAAGATGCTCAGGGCAGAGGCCAAGGTCCGGATCAAGCTTGCTAGGGACTGACCTGGGTGTGAGGTGGGTTAATGGGGTCACAGGGTCATAATACCTGTTTCACAATGAACTCTCATGAGGTTCCCTACTTGATAATCCTTCACTATGACTGGGTCTATGCAAAGGTGAGACGCCAGGGTTGGGGAAGGGGAGGTCACAAGGACAATGCGCATCTCTTATCCGGCATTCATTCATTCATTCATTCATTCAAATTCCCATCCTTTGGTGTGTATTGTGTCAATGCCTACCTCCATGATGCTGGGCAGGACTGTGGTGGAGTGGATCATGCATGGATGGCAAGAGATCAAACTCCAGCCAGGCCAGTAGCAGAAGGGACACACACCGTAAAGACGACGACAACCGAGGGTCAGCTTTTCTTAGCTCCTGCCACAGGCTAGGTTGCTCTGGTCCCTGCCCCTTGTTGTCATTCATGGGGAAGAAGAAATATTTTCAGAAGTATGCAACCAAGCCTGCAAGGCACTTGTTCCGACAGGACAGTTCCTGCTCTGCCAAGGCTGTAGCTGCCTATGCATTCATTCAGCCAAGCTGGATTTTTCCTGCTTGGACAGAGACACTGATCAGACGACCTAAGGAGGAGCAGGCTGCCATGCATCTAACTCATCAGGAGGCCCACATCGAAGAAGAAAACAGGGAAGAAGCGTTTGGTCTCTGAAAATTGTCCTCCTGAACTGTGAAACTTGTGCCAGGTTTTCTTAGCTTTAAAGGGAAAAAGGAGTCACTGTTTCATCCATTGTGAACGACCCCAATGCAGAAACTCAAAAACCACCAAAGTGCTTTGAGCTCAGATGTGATGTGGCCACCAGTAGAAGCTGCCACAGCTGCCCTAGAGGGATGGGTCCTAGCTAAGGGGCAGCTTTACATATGGTGGAGGCTTGAAAGAAAATGGTCCCCTTAGACTCACAGAGAGTGGCACTCTTAGGAAGTGTGGCCTTGTTGGAGTAGGCGTGGCCTTGTTGGAAGAAGTGTGCCCCAAGCTTTGAGGTTTCAGTAGCTCAAGTCAGGCCCAATGTCATCTTCTCTTCCTACTGCCTCCTGATCCAAATGTAGAACTCACATCTACTTCTCCACCCATGTCTGTTTACATGAGGCTATGTTTCCAGCCATGTTAATAATGGACTAAACCTCTGAACTGTAAGTCAGCATCAACTAAATGTTTTCCTTTATAAAAGTTGCTATGGTCTCTTCATATTGATAAAACCCCAAGAAAGACATATATCATATTGAAGCAGTTTTGGGTAAATTGAAATATAAATGGCTTTGCTTTTTTCACCTGGCTTCCATCCCTAAGTTATCTTACTATGTACATGCAATTTTTAAAAATCAGAAACCCAAACACTCTGGTCCTAAGTGGTTCAGATAAGAGCCTTCCAATCTGTGCTGTCTGTCATCTTCTGATATTTTGAATTCTACAATCTCTTAGTCCCATGACCTTTCTGTAGAGGAATATGTATTTTCCAAGCAAGATAACACGAATGTCCCGCCCCACCAAGTGGAACTCTGCGAAGGCTTTGGAGTTCTCAGATGACGGAATTTCCATGGTTTTTACTGCCAGAGCACCAGTAAGGACAGCATAACTTCCTGAGTGGGACTCAGTGCGAGCACCGAGCTCTGCATTCAGCAGTTTCCCATAGAACCCTCAGGATGTGCCGTGCAGCAGAGCTTATGAACTTTTTGCCCCTTGGGCTGTGAAGGGAAGCTGAGCTCCACCTAATCTGCCCTTAATCGAATTCTTTGTAGATGAGAATGGGGCGGCAAGGTTGGCTGGGCTGTGAGCTCAACATTGGAAAGGAAATTAATGACTATACTTGACTGAGGCGCTGGCAGAGAAAGGCTGCTAATGAGCCTGCTACTCTGGGACCCCAGTGCCCTTGACGTTGGGAGGGACACACCAAGTGTCAAGGGAAAGGGGAGCATTTGCTAACCATTGGCTCATGGATTCCTGCTGCATAGAGCAGCAGGTGGTTGTCAGGGCTCCTGCAGACTCATCAACAAAGAATCAGATTCCCCACCCTACAGAGTCCTGCCATATTCAGAACCATAGTGGATGGTTGTGGGCATTCTGAACACTGTTCTGTTTATTGTCCAAAGACAATGTCTGGTGACAGTATCACCCACAGCCAGGCCTGTGCCCCACAGCTCAGCAGTGTGTTCAGGATCCCTAGAGTTTGTGAACAGCCATTAGAAACACACAGGAGGAGCTGGGAGTGGGGAATAGTTCAATGGGTAAGGGCACTTACTGCACAAATTTGAGGACCCTGGAACCCAAACAAAATTCTAGGTAGGCCTGCACACACATATGTGGTCCCAGGACTGGGAGGGGCAGTGGGGCTTCCTGGATGCCAGCCTAGTTCCAGGTTTTGTGAGAGACCCTGTCTCAAAGGAATAAGGAAGAGAGTACCCCAAAGTTCTCCTCAGGCCTCTATGTGTACATAAACACAAGCAAACTCACACACACACACACACACACACACACACACACACACACATGAACACATATTATACACACACGCACACACTACGTAAGGAGCCAGATACAGGCATATACTTGTGGTCTCAGCTACTCCAAAGGCTTGCAGCAAGGGATCATTTGAGCACAGTTCAAATCCAGCCCAGGAAACCTAGTGAGTCCCCCCACCCCACCCGCCTATATCAAAAACAAAACACAAACAGAACCAGAAACACCTACAGGCAGAAAAAAGGTGAGCCTGCAAGTAGCAGCTCTAAATACCAGCTACCCTCAGATGCTGGAGAAGCAGGGCCCTGCCTTGGGTCAGTCATCATGTTTATTAATTTTGAAAATTTATATTTGGCACATGAGATTTTCCTCCAGGAAAGTCTCAGTTCATCGGCGTGGCCATTCTTAAACTTTTATTTTTCCATGGCTTGTGTGAAATGGGTAGATATTTTTAGAAGTGTCCTCTATTGCCACAAATGGAAGAAAATGGTGGGTCTTAGAGGCCACTTCTGATCTCATTTTATTGCAGCCTATGTTGGTGAGAAAAATGCACTTTGAGCAGCTCAGAGGCTCCATGCCAGGCCTGCAGCCTGTCCATCTCTGACTAAGAATTCAATATGTCTTCCCACTTGGACTAACTCACAGACTCTCCCATCCATTCCACAGTGCCCCCAAAGTCAATATCTCCAATACTAATTCATGGTTCTCTTGTGACAAGTGACACCCCCGCCCAAAGCTTTACTGGGCAATTGCAGGATGCCTGTGTAACCATCTCTCTGGTAAGAATAACAATACAGAAGGATTCTTGCACCTGTCCCAAATGGTAGTCAGCTGTTCCGTGATCACGTTCCAAAGGCTGGGGTCCCTGGGGACAGACTGCTATGCTTGGCCTCTGTCCTTCTACATGAGAGGCATTGGGCCCTTTCTTGTCCCCTCTTCCACAGTGACTGCTGACTTCCGGCTCTCTCAGGCAGGAGCCAGGGGAGCACCCCTAAGCACCCCCTCTGAGGCTCTCCAAGTGCCCTCCGCATTCTATGTGCTTCTGTAAGAGGGTCTGAGGCCCCACCTGGTCTAGCTCAGGTTGCTAGCTCAGCAGTTGACAGAGTCCTGGTGTTTCAAAGACCCTGGAGGCACTGAGGGTTTGGAGGGAAAAAGGTGTTTGTGCAAATGTTCTGTGTTTGATGCGTGGACAGCAAAATAGCTTCCATCAGTGACACAGACTCTAGTGTCAAGGTTTGAGAAATGTGCCTTGGGTAACGAAGAGATTCGGTGGGGCAGACCCGTGTGCTCAGCTAGGGGTGGAGTTGATGAGCCCCATAGTTTTCATGCTTACCTGGAGGGCACGAGTTGTAGAAGGCTGGAAGGTGTGACTCAAACCAGTTTCCTTTCTGCATTGGTTCATTTATGCATTCATTTATCCACTCTCTATGTATCGTTCCAGAAAAATCCTAGGGTTGGGACTATAGAGAGTAACACACAGGCCCTGTCTGTGAGGAGGTACCATCTTTGGGGGAGGGGGTTCATGAACATGTATACATATGATCATGTATACTGGATCAGAGTGTTATCCCAGGTGGACGGTCCCAAGCTTCTTCATGAGGGGTTTCCCTGGCTGATTATCAAGGACCAGGTATTGTCAGGTAGAAAAGGGGTATGAGAGCTACCTCAGGGCATAGTCTTGTGAGGGACTATGAGGCCAAGTAATGGTTTGGGAGACCTGGTACATGCGTAGACAAGACGGTGCTGAGCTTGGTGGTCATCTTAAGGAGAAGAGGCCCCTGGCAGGCAGAAGCCATCAGGGATGATGGAGAAGGGGCGTCTGCCTCTGCAGCATAGAGAGAGACCACATATGCTACCCCTGCCAAGACGGAGGCCTGGAGACCCCAGATGAAACCTGAGCCTGTACCAATCCTTCGGCAGCTGCATCTTGAAGGGCCCCAGCAGTAAACAGGAGAGAAGATGCCCATCAGTATCCAGTATGGAACTGCGCCCTCAGAGCAGTGCGACTTGGGGTTGCTTACATGGCTTCTCTGAGTAGAGGCTTGCTCCCTTGCAAAATGGTCATAAAATGACCAGGCCTCTGCCTCTGGCCCTGGCATGTCAGTGCCCAGTGGGTGAGAGTCACAGTCACTGTCTCTGTAAATAGTGGCTGCTTCTGGATTAGTGGCTGTGGCTTTCATTAGCATGGGTTTTGCTTTTCCGTATGTGTGTCAGTCAGCGTGCGTCTCCATAATGTGGAGACAGATGATGTTTAGAGCTGCCTCTTGCAAGCTAGCCTCCTTTCTGCACTCAAGTGTTTCTGGGTTTGATTTCTGTTATTGCTGTTGTCTTGTTTTACTTTTGAGATGGAGAGGGGGACATCTAACCAGGTTGCCCAGGCTAGACTTAAACTCCTGAGTTCAAGTGTCCACCCCACCACAGACTTCCAGAGTAGCTGGGACCACAAGCACATGCCTTTGCCCAGCTCTTGCGTATTTTTCTCATACGTGTGCATGCATGTGTGTGTGTGCATACGTGTGTGTGCCTATATCTGTGTATGTATACATGTGTGCTTCTGTGCTGTGTATATTTAGAGGCCTGAGGAGAGCACAGGGCACCCTGCTCTACATATTCTTCTTTCCTCCCTTGAGACAGGGTCTCTCACAAAACCTGGAAGCAGGCTGGCAGCCAGGAAGCTTCTCTGCCCCACTCCTGGGGTCACATATGCCTGTGCGGCCACATCTAGCTTTTTATTTGGGTTCCAGGGTCCTCATAATTGTACAATAAGTTCCCTCCCCCATTGAGCTATCTCCCCCAGCTCCTCCTGTGTGTTTGTAATGGCTGTTCTCAAACTCCAGGAAGCTTGAATACCCTGCTGAGCTGTGGGGCACAGGCCTGGCCATGGGTGATCATCTGTGGAGGGCTTCTAGAACTACTATCCCAGGACATGAGACAGGAAGGGAAAATTTCTTCAGTAGATAATTTTGGAACAATGACATTTAGGAAAATAATTTGTTTAGATGACTTCATACCACACACCAAAATATGCCCAGATGGCTTAAAGAAGGATATTTTAAATTATCTATCTCTAAAAGAAAACAAAATGCAAGCAGTCCCTGGAGATGATCTTTCTAAATTTCAAAACAGTAGAATAAATGACCAAGAAAAGAGGGAGACATATTTTGGTCAGATAATCATTTTAAGTACTGACACCATTTTAAAAAAAGAGATGGTTTCATAGCAAATGTATTGGGTTTTTTTTTTTGTTTTTTTCAAATTTTCAGACAAGAAGTTAATTACACAGCAAAATGGCATGTTCTTTCAACCCGAAGGGTTGAGGGTCAGGAGCCAAGAATTCACAAAGGAAATGCAATTAGTAAACAGACACTTGGGCAGATTTCCTGCAACATTGGGGATGGGATAAATAAAATTAAAATAATTACATACCATTTTGACCTATCAAGTTAACAAAGTTTTAAAACAATAAACACCACTGCCAGAGAAGGTATGGAAACAGGGTCTCTTAGGCAGCCAGCTCTTCATCTGGGGCTCTGCAGCCATCTGTGGTGACAGGCTGAGTGATCTAACTTCTGGGAAACTTGGAAGTATTCAAAACAAACCCTGTAAGAGCCCCAGAGACAAAGGTTTTCAGCACAATGTGCAATTAATAACAACGACAAACTGGGCATGTTGTGAGCAATCCCCGGGGAGATGGGATGCTTCAGGAAGCACGGGCTCCCCATCCCAGCAGAGTATATATGACATTAAGGGGGAAAGCAGAGCTCAGTACTGGATGGATGGCGTGGACCAGATCATCGCACAAACATTGACAAGGAAGCATCGGGGAGGGGCCAGGTTGAGATGGGATGAGGAAGTTTCCTTCTCGGCCTGTGATTGCTTACACCTGGCATGGGGCTGGAGGGGGGCTACAGGATATTCATGAGTCCTCAGGTTTTAATGGTGTCAAGTCTCACTAAGGCTCTCTGGAAATGAGGAATCCCCAGCCCATGGGATGTGATCTACAGTCTGGATGTATTAGCACTCCAGGGATTGGGTCTGCAATCTTTGCTGTCCTACCATATCCCACTCAGCTCTGAGGTTGCTGGCTACCTCACAGATCAATCACCCTATTCAAAAGAAAGGCAGAGAGCCCTAGCTCTCTAGCACTGACTACCTGCCGTTAATGTCCCATTCCCCACACTGAAGGTCAAGGTCCCCATCAGGGCAACCGCTTCCTGAAATGCTGCCTGCAAATATCTCTAGGCTGACTTCATTTTCATCTCAGTTGGCTGCCTATCTGGGTTAAAACGTGACCCTCTTCCAAAGTTCCTGCCTTGGAATCTTAGTCTCCAATTTCATTTGCTAATTTTATTTGAAGGTAACTTCAATCGGATGAGGTCATAAAGATGGAGAGTCATGAAGGATTAATGGCTTTATAAAAAGATAGATGAGCTCAGATGTAGCATGTTTGTCCTACCGCATCTTGTGGTGTCTCTGCCCTCCAGATATTTAAAAGCTTCTCAAACCGCACTCTTGGACTTTATAGCATCCATGAGTGAAATAAGCCTCGGTTCTCAATAAAATGTCCCACTTCAGCTATCTTGTGATAGTAACAGAGGCCAAAGCAGGATTTTCATGGTCCATGCTCAAGCTTGTTAGCTCCCTAGAATAATTCAGGACTCGAGAAAACGTGAATTACAGTGTGTACTACAGGATCTAAGGGAAGAATCTGCTGAAGAGGTCGATGGCCTGAGGTCTTGGGTGAGTGAGATGGGCAGAGAGTGTCCTGATCTCATGTGTGGGGCTTCCTGGAGTCTGGTTTCAGGGTTATTTTATTGAGGGTTTCATTTCCTAGACAGGACTGATGGATGGATGAAATCACTGGCTGCAGGATCCGTTCCCCTCCCCTCCCTAGAGCAAGGGCATGAAGCTGAACACCCCAGGCCTCCAATCAAGTCTCTGGTCTTTCCATCCTGATCCTAGCCAGCCTCTCCCTTGGACACGTCAGCACCAATCAGGCAGGAGATGCATTTCAGTGAATAAGGAAGAATGCTCCATCATCCTGAAAATTCCTAAGGCTTTGAAGTTCTTGAGCAAAGGCCAGATGCATTATCTATTAAATCACGGCACTGGTGGTTAAGGACCACAATTGGAAAAAAAATGTTAGCATGCATTATTAAAATATTTGAAAATAAGATTTAAAGTTACAAAGAGGGAAAGTACTTAGGGGAAGTCGGAAGCCAGGGTGCAGGGAAGGTGACTGGTGTGGTAATGGTGGTGTGAGATAAGACTGATGGCTCAGGACATACAGCTCTTCTGAATGAACCAGAGGGGTCTGCAGCCAGTAGAACTCAAGCCTCTGTGGGGACACAATGATCTTAAAGGGCATGACAGATAAATGGTCATGTGAGTCACCATGTTTGCTGTGTGGGGGAGACTATCTAACTCTGACCTTCAGCTCCATGAGCTATGACGTGTACCTGGCATGGCTGGTGGCTAGAACAGCCATACTGACAGGCAAGCAGAGAATTGCAAGGAACTGTGGCTTTAAGAAAGCCTTGGTGGGGAGGCCTGGTGGCACTCAGAGAAAGGATAAGCAGGCTACCAGGATGAGACTTGATAGGCTGTGACCATATGGTGGGGAAGGAGGTCTCCTTCTGTCACAGACCTAGGGGAGGGGAATAGGGTGAAGAGAGAGGGAGGAGGAATGGGAGGATACAAGTGAGGGGATAACAATTAAGATGTAATCCGAAAAAAGTAATTAAAAATTTAAAAAGCCTGTTTCCATTTCCTATATGGGGTTGGGGCTTGGGCATATGTCTGCCTGAAGACCTGACCTATGTGGGGGAAGGATGCATATGTGCCTGCAGATCCATGTGCAGGCTGGGTGTCTATATGCCTGCATACCTGTATGGGGGATAGATGTATATGTGCATGCACATCTATTTGGAGCACAGGTGCCTGTGTGCTTGCACACCTGTGTGCCTGCACACCTGACTAGCTGCTGGTGATAGCTTTGGTCTGCATCCCTGGTCTCTAGCCAGACCTTCTAAAATCTGAATCATCTGCAAAGTAGTGTGAGTGACAAAGGTAAGGCAAAGGTAATAATAATCTTCCAGCCACAGCTAAGTTTCAATTGTGTGGCTCTTGGAAAGGCCCAGAGACACAGGAGGTTACAGGGATGAAGTGTTCATCCGCAGCATTTCTTCAGAGATGATATAGCAAATCATGTAGACATCATAAATGCTCCCCAGAAGCCCCAAGGATGGCTAGGTAAGCTTCCAGGTTGTGTGTGTGTACACACACACACACACACACACACACACACACACACATACACTCCACCACCAACACCAACACCGCCACTCCCCACCTCCCCTATCTTCTGTCCTGAGCTGTCTTTTATCACAAGCAGGTAGTCTTGTAAGAAAGTGTTCTGAGCTCCTCTAGCTGGCTGTAGAACAGGAGGAAGAGAAGGAAGAGGAGGAGGAAGAGGAGGAAGAGAAGGTCCACAAGTGCCGCTAAACTGCAGCTGGTGGGATAGAGGTAGGGCTGACAGTTTGTACTCCAGACTGCTGCCTTGAATGGAGCACTGCTGTGAAGCTGCACCCTAAGCCAATGGGCCGCTGAGCCTGGGTAGGTATGGGATAGGACTAAAGCATGAGGATGGGACGCTGGGGTTGAACTGTGGTGTAAGGCATGAGGGGTGTGGTGTGTGAGTGCCTGGGTGGAGGGGGCACGCACAGAGGCGTCAGAAGCGGCTAGCGAGTAGAAGTAGCAGAACCTTTTACCTGGTTCCATAGCTGGGAGCTGTAGAAGGGGGGAGCACAGCGATGTGTGGCGGCACTGCGGCTGGGGAGTGGGGATGAGGAACTAATGTAAAGCAACTGCATTTCTCCCAAGATGACCTGGGACACCAGCAGAGCCCCTCAAAGAAAAAAAAAAGGAAAGTGGGTAAGTGGGGAACTTCATGAGGTAATTCTATGGAGTGCTCCCTTGATCTCCCACATTTCAGTTAGTGAAGTCAGTGAGCCAGAGAATTCCCAGAGTGCAGGTCTAAGCCGTGCACAAGCGGAATGGGATCATGTAGCCACAGGAACTTCAGAGGACACAAAAATATGACGACACCTGCCCAGATGCAGGTGTTGCACAGGAGACGAAAGGCAGAGGTGAGCGGGAAGGGGGGGGGGGGACGACTTAGAGCCACCACCAGGGTTTCAAGGACACAGAGAAGGCCGCTAGGGAAGAAGTCAGGACCCTGGAAAAGAGACTTCCTGGAGGAAATGAAAGCCATACAGGCTGCCACAGCTGTCCTTCCCCCTCCCCCACTCCCTCCCCTACTACCCCTCCCCCTCCCCCACTGGAATGCGCATGGCACATTACCCACAGAGCTGCTGTATCAAGGCTGCCAGAGAGCTGGAGAACATTAACCAGAGACATCCCAGAGCCTGCAAGGAAGATCCTCTCAACACTCAGGGCTTAGAGACCTTTAGATTCAAAGGGATTAAAACCCCATATCTCTGATTAACACAGAAAGAAATGGGGAAAATCTGCTTAAGGGCTTTATTAGATTCATGGGTATAAGAAGCATCTATAGAGAATGCATCCCAGCCAGGAAAACCAGTGAGCCTTTACCAATAGCACCAGGATGGGTGGTCCATGCTTTAAAAAAAAAAAAAAAAAAAAAGATCTAGGCAGATCTTCATCTTAAATAAAAGGCAAACAGATGTCTGTAAATGGCTAGGTTAATATATTACAATATATTACAATAAATCTATGAGCACTGTCCTGGTCTCCATGAATAGAAGGACTTGCTAAGTCATCAATCACTTATGTAAATGATTTTGAAGGTCAGCCAAGGTAAAAAGCAAACCAAGAGGTAGCATCACAGAGAGGTCCCAGGGAGGTCCCAGGGGGCTTTTCAGAAAGAGGGAAACAACCTGTGTTGCTGTGCAAGCCTGGCCCTGGGTACCATGGAAAATGGGTCTGAAATAGGAGGCCAGGTGTTGGGTTCAGGGGTCCAGCTAGAGGGCAGCCAGGCCCTGGCTTCTCTGCCCCTTTGTTATCAGGTTACAGAAGTCTCAGGTAAATACAAGCCACCTGGATGAAGGGCACAGCCTGGCCCACTTCTATTTCCTCCTGCCCAGCAACACCAATGTTTGCAAGCTCTTTGAAAACAATTGGCCCCTGCATCCAGGAGAGTGGATTTATCCCGGAGTCTAATCCACGGTGTTTGCCTTCCTATTCACAATCACCACTGTACTCACCACTGCACGGACATGAGCCCAGCTTTTCGTGGGTTGGCGGCAGACTTGGTCTTCTAATTACGTTCTCTTTCAGCAAACACCATTGACGTCCCACGCACTAAATCTTGTTGGTACCAGAACTCATGTGGCAACAGACAAAGGAATCAGACAAAGGCAACCTTCCCTTTCCTGGAGTATTTTCTCCCTCAATTTTGTTGTTGTTAATTTATCAGTATGGCCTAAGAATGTTTATTATCGGGCCTATATTTATTTTTATTGCAGTATTTTCTAACCCATTAGCAATCGATCAAGACACAGACACCTGCTGTATTTTAAAATAGCCTTAGTTAGCCTGGGGCAGAGCAGACATTAATCCCCTAAACTACTTCCCATAGTGCAACAGGTATGGGATATCTGCCCCAATCCCATGCCATCTGCTTCTAATAATTTCTATCAAGCTACCTCCCATCCATAATCCCAGATACTTGCTAATTATCATCATCTGGGCCAAGTCTCCATCCACGCTGGCCATGTGCTTCTCTTCCACCTAACCCATGGCGGCCTTCTTCTCCTCTCTCCTCCTCAGGTCTCTCTCTTCCCAAGATTCTCTTTGTCTCAAGCCCGGGAACCTTAGCCACGCCTATCTCATGTTCCCTGCTCAGGTGTGATGACTTTTTATTAATTAACATCAAAATACATCAGACCAACCCTCAACACAACTTTTGAAGTCTTTCTCTCCTAGAACATACCTGAAGTCTGTCTCTTCCATGTCTCCTTCCTGTCCTGTCTCTTCTCCTCCTCCCTCTCTTCCTCCTTCCCTCTTCTTTTTCCTTCCTCTTCTTGTATCTCTAGCTCTCTCTTTCTCTATATTTCTCTTTTCCCAGTGTTTCCATGGATCCCACTGTCACACCCCATCCTTCTGCTCTCCGTCCTGGGACCGGTCAGAGGCTGTACCCTGGTGTGACAAGCAAGCACACCTACTTTAAAACGAACTCTGCCCCAACTATCTGGATAACATTAGCCAAGTCACCCACCTCTCCAGGGGCCACATTCGTTGTCTCTGAAGTGGAGGTCTCAGGTCCACCTCGTGGACTCTGTGGAGAGTTAGTTACCATGCTAATTCGTGCAGGAGAAGTGCTGTGCACACTGCCAGAGAAGACAAATGCCAACACCTGGTAATGGCGCTCTTGGGAACCTCACTCTGGATTCAGCAATTACTTGTGGCAGATTCTAATTTCACAAGTCACTAACTTGAGTACGCAAACATTTTCCCATCTCAGGACTTTTGCCTGTTGTGTGCCTATTAGTGCTTGAGAGGCAAACCATCATTTAGTCATTTGCATTACCTTCAGAAGGTAAGCTCTGCTGCTCCCGAGGCCCCTCCCCGGTTGCTCTGCTAGGACAAGACAGCACCATACTTTGTCCACACTCCACTGAAGTATCAGTGCTGCCCATCATCTACCCACCCCCAGGCTTGGGGAACTCAAGGCAGGCTTGCCTTGTGTGTGGCTGTGTTCTTCCGCCATCCCTGCAAGTCACCTTCCTGGGAACACCTGTCTAATAATAAGGATCTCCTAACACCCCAATGGCTAACTCAAGCCCACTGCCAGTGCTGGAGACAGGTCTAGAAGGTTAGCCGTGTGAACAACTCAGCTGAGCAGGATCAAAGCCAGACCCCCAAGGATCACACCAGCTCTTCGCTGAAGATTCAGTGAGCTCTCGTGGAAGGTCAAGCTATCAAGGGCTCAGAGGACCCTCTGAAGGGCAGGAGAGGCAGAGCCTGTGCTATATAGCAGCCAGGGACTACTGGTTAGTTGCTACCCAAGGAGGCATCATCAGGTAGGCTGTGTCAGCTACTGGGGGAAAGAAAAATTGGGGGAGGGACATAAATATGGTGCCATAACTTTGGCCCCCCCATGAATCATTAATTTCATAAAACAAACTCTAAGTAAGCTCAAGTAAACTTCTACATAATGTTTTGAACCCATACAAGAAACTTCCTTCCTGATCAGCTCCCAGGGAAGATGTCAAGAAAGAACAGCAGACTGTGTTCATGGCTTTAGGGGACCCTCTCACAAAAGGCGTTTACATTACCCCCTTAAGGTTCAGTGAACATTGTGGAAGAGGGGGTGGAAAGAGTGTAAGAGCTGCAGGAAGGGCATGTGGATGCAAAAATACCGTTTTCTAAGCAGGACACGGACACGGCAACCACAAACTTGAAGAAACTGTGCTGAGCCAGGCCCTTCTAACAGTCAGCAATGGTGTGGGGGGGGGGCGCTGGTAGGGGTTGGTGATGGTGGTGGGGGCTGGTAGGGGTTGGTGGGGAATTGGGGGGAAAAGCAACTCATGGGGTCCTGCCACATACTCCTGATCTGCTGGCAACCTGCTGATACCGGGAAAGGGGGAGGCATATTATCCAATGGGTGGCACTGGTGCTCACTGGTGAGCCCTCAGGTTATGATGGTTGTGTCCAAACTCAGGATCACACGGACAGTTGCGATTGAACTCCATGGAACACAAAGGCAAAATCCAAACTAGTCCGTAAGGGAAAGACGTTTATGGCAGAGGGGAGGGGTGGTGAGCACATGGGAAGTAGGGAGAGGGACCAGAATACATAGTTAGCATGTGAGAGAATATGAAAGAACAATGCTTACTGACGAAGAAACGTTTCACGTTTTGGCGCACGTAGATTTCGAGATTGAGCACCTGGAGTTTGGGGTTAGGAATGCTCGTTAGCAACATTGATGCAAATATTATATTAAAAGCCCTAAAATCTGAAGTGCTTCTGCCTCCAGACGGTTCAGGTAAAAGATATCCAACCTGTTCATATAAATTAAGTGACACACACACAGATACACACACACGTTACACATAGAGACCCTGCATACCCTCACACATGTACATGTACATGTATATACGCATATAAACTCATGTATACTCACACAATCATACAGGCACAAACACACACATGCACCTAAGCACACACATTTCTCCCCTGCACACAGAGTTACACATAGAGACACTACATATACATAGACATATATTCATATATATATAAATACATATATATATACAGACATATACTCATGTATATTCATACATTCATACAGGCACAAACATGCACCTAAGTACACACACACACGTGCGCGCGCACACACACACACACACACACACACCCTACACACAAAGTCCAAATATCATCCTGCCTGCCAGTGACAAAGAGCGCTATACTCCACGGGGAAACGTAGGCAGGCATGCATGGCAGAGGTCTAGCTACAACATTCCGTGGTGGTCCATGATTGTCAGAGCTCTGTGTAGCCAGGCCAGCACCCCCTCCTTGGACAGTTGACATTGGCACCCATGGAGGCTTGTAATCTATAGAAAAGCCACCGAGATCCAGCCATGACATCTCTGTGCCTGTGAAAACAGCTCTTGCTCTGTTCTGCGATTCCTCAGCCCTCAGAGGCATCAAAGTTTACAAAGGAAACATCTGAGCTGTGAGGGAGTCTGTCTGCTCCAGGAATAACACAGGGCAAAGAGATCAGCCACGTCAGTCAGTCCGCGGTGGGAATGCAACTTAAGAGACTTCACACGTGCAAGGGGCCAGCGGGATTATCGCCTTGGGCTTCCCTTCTGAAGCAGCAAGAGCAAAGTCCTGCTAAGCCACACAGAGCAGAGCCTCGGTGAGTGACAGGGCCTGGAGGATGCAGTCCCCCAGAGCAGCTGCCTGGCGCCAGCGGTGTGTGCCTCCCAGTGAAAGAAAGACGGGATGCATCTACCTGCATCCATCAGGGCCCTCTCCTCTGCTTTGCGGCTTGTCTGACCTCAACTGCTGAATGGACAAGAAAGCCATTCATGTCCTGCGGATCAGCTCACTGTCAAATACCCTGTGTGTGAAAGTGTGTTGTGTATGTGTGGCATGTACATATGTGAGTGTGTATGTGTCTGTATGTGTACGTAGGAGAGTACAAGTGTATGAAGTGTGTGTGTGTGTGTTCATATATGTGCAGGTGTGCACAGGTGTGTGGATGTGTTTGCTCATGTGTACACCTGTGTGTGGATGCCAGAAGGCAGCCTCAAGTATCAGGCTTCAGGTGCCATTCTTTTTGGCTTTTGAGAGATGGTATCTCAGTAAACCAGACCTTATCAAGTAGGGTAGGCCCTGGCCAACCCCAGGGCTCTGCCCTTCTCCATCTCCTCAGTATTGGGATTACAAACCCACACCACTACACCCAGCTTTTTAGAAGTTTATAAGGGGGGATTTTAACTCAGCTCTCATGCTCGCAAGACAAGCAGCTTCCTGAGCCTTCCATGGCCCTGGCCCTTTTTATAAGGAGCAGTTTTCCTGCATTTCTGAGGTTAACAAGGTATTCGGGTCCTACCCCACTCCCACCCCCCACCCCCCACCACGGGTGCAGACAGTCTGCAGAAACCTCTCCTTTGCAGCCTTAAGCCCTTTCAGTGGTTGTCATTGCCCAGGGGACGTTCATACAGGCTCCTAAACAGTCATTCTGCTGGCTGAAGAGACCCCATTTTGCCCAGCAATTTACTTTGAGCAGAAGATGTCAAAACTCTGGGGGCAAGAGACTAAAGAGGAGCAGGCTCGTCTTGCCAACGTGCGCAGGAGAGCATCAGTTTGTTAGCTATGGAATTGGGTACCCCAGCTCAAGACAGAACTACAGGCAAGCTGCATGCAGAAGAGGCCTTGTTTCTCAGGCGATGGTGGAAGAGCCCAGAAGGCTGTATAAGACAGCCACCCAAGCAGAGGACTTGTGACAAGGTGGGTGGGTGGTGGAAGGAAGAGAGCATACCGAACAGCAGGTATGTGGGTCCTGAAGTCCAAGGCTGCACTAGGAGAGGGCTGGGCTGTGTAATTGATGCTGCTTTTTTGCTAATTAAATTAAAGCCTTCCAAAGCACTGCTGCAGTATTTGAGGGATCTGTTTTCCCAGGTGCTGGGTGGGGCTCAAGCCAAGGGAAGTGAAATAGGATCTCCCCAAGTGTAGGGCTCCCCTCAAAGTAGCCCTGGCCTCTGTGACAAAGGCCTCTGTCACCAGTCACCAGTGCACTCTCTGCCTTCCACACATCTTGGTTCAATTCGGCACTTTAACCATAAAATTTCACGCAGAAAAATAAAATAAAATAAAATAAAAGCCTGACATAATGACTTCTATTGGAAATTATAGCTCCCTAAAATAAAACATATTAGATGCCATTAAACTTTACAGGTTGTAACTCCCCAGAGGAGGGTGCACGGTGCAGGCTATGAAAAATGGTGCTTCAATCATTTTCTAGTCACGTAACTTATGGGATGAGAAAGATCATCAAATGGTTTTAGTTATCCATAGGAGAGAAACAGCCTCCATTACACTGGGAGAGCTTGCTTGTCTTGGACACTGGAGGAGAGACACAATTTGATTTGCCGTGTATGTGTGTGTGTGTATGTATGTGTGTGTTTGTGTGTGTGTGTTTGTGTGTATTTCCAGGGAGAACACGACAACCGCTGTCTTCTTGCCATATTACCAAAAGTCCTTTTATCTCCTGTTGTCCCTCTGTCATTTCTGTGGTTCTGTTGGTGAGTTTGAAGATTGCAGTAGTGCCCATGCAACATGGCGGCAACAGTGACTCTGTGGTCAGTGTAAGTCTTATGGGGACAATGTACACACTGCTCCATTCGGGGACAGGGCTTGTGCTGTCAGCCATGACTTCAGTGTTAGAGAATAAACAACAGAGAAACCAGGAGAAGGAATATGTCTGCCAATCTGCACACCTGGGACATTCTAGATGGTTCTATAGTGAGTAATGATGTTGCAGGGAGAGTAACTGGCCTTGGGACTCATGAGTCCATGGATGGGTTTATTTGTCTTTTGACACTGAGTCTCGTGTGTCCCAGGCTGGCCTCAAAAGCACTGTAGGGCTGAATATGACCTTGAACTTCTGTCCTGTCTGCTTTCACCTCTCCACATCCTGAATGCTGGGATCACAGGTGTGTTCCACCACGTCCAATCCATGTGGACGGAAGCTCAAAACCAGGGCCTTGTGCCTGTGAGGCAGGCCCTTTGCCAACTGAACTGCACCCCCAGCCCAATGGCCGATCGTTCTGAAAATGTAATGACAGAAACATCATAAAGAGAAAAGCCAGAGAAATCTATGACATAACCCAGAGTAGTAACATGTTAAACCCTTATTGTAAAGAAATACTGCATGCAATTAGTTATTCATGAGAAGCACATACACTGGACAAGGTAACTTTAGACAGGAAACACATAAAAAGCTAGTCTGCTTATTGATCAGCGGATGAAAGTGTGACTGAAGGCTCACAGGGTCGAAGCCTGTACCTCCCCTGGGAGCAATGGCTCCGAATGTGCTAATACCGTATCCATGTCAACAGAATAAACTCATACTGTCACAAATAGCAAGAATCAACTATAACTTTTTAAATTACAAGGTTATTACATGCAGAGACAACTTGAAACATGAAAATACTAAGGAAAAAAAAAAAGAATCTGCCTCACAGGGTGACCTCACAAACCACATTGGCCAGGCAGACTTGTGGTTGGAACGCAGGTTCTTTCCAGACTGTGAGCTGTCTCCCTCGATACCCATCTGAGCAACAACTGCCACTTCCTGACCAATTCTGTGCCTAAGGCAACAAATACTAAGTACTGTTGATTTAGACTATTTCAACAAACAGGATTTGGGAAAATGGAGGCCACGGGAAACCCCACCCTCAGATGTGGATCTTCCTCAGTAAGCAGGGGTAGACAGAGCTTTTGGTGGGACAGACGCTAGAATTCTCTGAAGGTCTTGAGCACATGTGACAGTCATCTTAGCCACCGCTAAGAAGGAAGTGCTGTGACCCTACGTGTACATATTCTATAATTAATTTATTGGACAGTGTTGGACGAATGCCACTTGAGAGAGACAGGGGAGAGGGAGAAGGAGAGAGAAGGCAGGCAGACAAGAAGGAAGGAAGGAAGGAAAGAGAGAATAAAGGAAGGAAGGAAGGAAGGAAGGAAGGAAGGAAGGAGGAAGAAGGAAGTGGTGCTTCTACATGAGTGGCTGTCACAATGCCCATATCCTCCTTGCTTAGCCCTAAATGGGCAGAGGTATTCTGATGAAATCCAGGGAACTGGCATTGTTTTCAAGCTCATTTGTGTGGGAAACTTCTTCACTCTGATTCTGGCTGAGCATTCTGCTCAGCAGCTGCTTCTGAAACATGGGGTGATTAAATGGGTCAATCCCAAGATGCTTTGCTGCTCTAGAGAAATACTTATGTTGTGCTTTGTTGGACTTCCAACTGTTGCTTTGGAGTGTGTATCTTACCCATGGCTTAACCAACAGTAAGTCTTTATCATACCCCAAGGGCAGGAGAGCTGGCTCAGCAGTTAAGTTCTTCCAGAGGACCTGAGTTTGATTCCCAGCACCCATATCCGGTTGCTCACAGCTGCCTCTCACTCCAGCTCCAGGGGGAGCTGATTCTTTTGCCCTCCACACAGATCTCCACACAAACACTTCTACACCTCTACAAATAACTAAAAATAGTAAAAAAAAAAAAAAATTGCCATCTTTAAGTTCCCATAGCCCAGCCTTCAGCAGACCCTGGGGCTCTTTGCCTCGAGCTGTTCTGCCTGTTGAGCAAGGATGTCCTGGATCATCGATGCCCTTTACCAGGCCTCATCCGATTCCTCCTCTGCCTCTCCCCTGGAGAGTGAAGGCATAGACGGTCCAGGTGAATGAGCCAAACAGCCAGGACAAAGGTCATGAAAGCTGAACTCCTTCCCCGTGTTTGTCCCTCTAGGTGGTTCCCTGTGCACCTTGACCCTAGCACTCATGTAGCCCCATGCCATGAGATGACCCACATGCCGCGGGCTCGTTGCCCAGACACAGCCCCACTAGTGCTGCGGCTACATGGGGATGAGTTTGCCCGTCTTCCCGGATGTACACAGGAAAGATCTGGATGAATAGCCGGCTGTGAGGACTGCACCGTTTCTAGTATAGAGCTGTACGGGGTAGAATGACGCCCCTCTACCTACCAGGAAGGCTGGGAAATGTTGATCATCTAGATCACATTTCCATCCTCACAGGAAGCCAAGAGATGAGGAAGTAGGGCCAGGCTATCCATGCTCAAAGCCCGCCCCCAGTGATAAGCTTCCCCCTGTGAGGGTCTACCTCCTCCCCAACCAGAGTCACTCTCTCTGGATCAAGTGTTCAAATATATGAGCCTATGAGGGACATCTCATTCCAAGCAACGCGTTCTTCCTGCTTCTGAGAGCACATACAACAGTTTCCACATGGCCGTACTGATCTAGCATGGTCAAGCTTATGTGACATTTCCTCTGTTCTTCCTGGAGTGTCACCTTAACCTGAAGTACTAAGTCTTTGGAGGGGCCAAATGGGTCACACCAGCGGCTCCAGCCACATCTTAAATCCCGAGGTCTTGGTATGTGCACCCATCTTCAAGTGGGAATCAGCCTGGAGCAGATGCAGAAATGCACATGTAAATAAGATACAATCTCCTGCCTCCCACGGATCCAGAACTAATTGGCTCAAACTTCTGATGCCATGGTCTCGGAAATTCCAGAGTCTTCCTCAAGGTTTTGAAACTAGATTTATCCCTCCCCACCACCACCCCCCACCCCTGCCATTTATGCAACCACACGTGCATGCATAAACCAATAGAGCAATGCAAAAGAAATCCCCCTTTGCTCAAAATATCTGCTGGTGCCGTATAGACTTTTCTGATGCGACAGGAGGGATGCGAGGGATTTCTCATTTCTCAAATGAGAAACAGAAGGAGGAATTTCATAAGCTTAATGCACCCATTTCTGATAAACCATATGGGCTACTATTCTAGGGCCCATGCTGTCTCGCTGTCATCTCCCCTAAAAGTCTGCAAGTACAGATTCCTTGCTTCCTCTTCTCACTGTCTCCTGTGGTGAGGAAGGCAGTATTTCCTGCTTCACCATGCCTGGCAGGGGTGTGGGGGAGGGGGTGGGGGAGGGGGTGGGGGAGGGGTGCGGCTCACCCTCTTAACTAACATCTTCCCAAGCAGCAGCATTTAAGGTAAACCAAGGCCGCTGCAATCATTCAGAGGCTTTGGGAAATCCTCCACAACCTTGCAGTAGGCAGCTCCCCAGAAGGAGCCTGCTGCTGTTGCCTTGGTTACCTCTGCCTCCTCAGGTAAGCACTGAACTGTATGGGCTGTTCAGAAACTGGGGACTCAGTCTCCAGTGCTAAAGAGAACAAAGGGATAACATTGTGTTGTTTGTCCTCCGTGTCCCTGGTAAAAGGCGGGAGAGCTTCGTGCAAACATGGTATTTTCTCAGATGTTCCCTCGTTTGAGATGAGCCCAAACAAGCGCAGCTGGCTCCGTCCCAGAAGGGACTCCGGCAAACAATTTCATGATTCTGTTCTAATTTAACTCAACATCTTGTTATAAAAGCAGTTGGAGGAGAATGAGATGGCTCGAGGGAAGAGACAGAGATTGATTTGAATAACTGTAACAATGTAACCAAAATAGAACGAAGGCAAGGCAATGGGCTCTCACTTGCACGCATGGGATTGGAATGGCCTGATGAGCCCCGTCTTGCCTTGCAGCCTTCCAGGTTCCTCTACCTGACTGCGCCTTGGTAAATATTCTTGTGCCTGGAGCCTGCTAGCACCTAGCCTCATGTGAGTGGGTGGTATGTTTGCTGCTGTGATCTCTACTCCGATTTGGACGCTGTCTGAGTGTGGCCTGCAGAGGCTCGTGTGCAGGAAGCTTGGTCCTTCGGATGCTGGTGTTTGGAGGTAGTGGGGCTTATTAAGAGGTTGGGACTTAGCCAGAAGTCCTCAGGCTGTTTGGGAGCTCAGCACTTGGGTGGAACTGCAGGCCCCTGGTTTCTCGATGCCTTCCTGTTTCCTTGTGGCACTTCATCTCTTCCTTACAGGGACTCTCAGCTATGACGGGCTAAGGCCAAGAAGACCTCACCAGAGTTGAGTGTGTGCCCTTGAAGCTCTAAGCTATCCATCAAATAACCTTTTTCCTTGTAAAGTTAGACTGCCTGGGGGCATTCTGGTATAGTAAGGCAACACAGACTGAAGTACCTAGAAGGTGTGAGGGGAAGAACAGAGCCTGGAGAAGGTCTGTTGGGGCTCAGAACAGTGATGTGAGGAGAGAGAGGAAGGCAGACATCCCTCATCCGGAAGGGATGAGAGAGACAAGATTCCAGATCGTGGTGTCCTCCTCCTGAGTAGGGTCAGCAATTGTCATTGCTGAGCTTCCGAGTCAGAATGTCAAGGAGGCTTACTGGGTCACAGATGTCAGTTACTTGCCACAAAGAACAGGGTAGAAAGCTGGGCCAGAGAAGGGACAAATGCTGGGTGTCCTTTTCAACAGTGCTCCCACCCGCAGCTGCCCACAACTCTGGCTGTAGCAGGCCCTACCCGTGTCTCCTTCACAGGTCAGGCCTCCCCACAAGGGGCAATGCAGTTGCCATCTACCCTGGATTCTGCCTGCACCCCTGGTATTTATCTCATCACTTGCCTCCTTCCCTGGACTAGATTTAAGATTTTGAGGAGTTAGCAATGGTGTCCCCTGGCACTTAATCAAACGAGCAACCTGTCATTCAGTATTTATTGGCGAAACACGGAACAAAAGAGAATACATTGTGTCAGATATATATATATATATATATATATATATATATATATATATATATATAGAGAGAGAGAGAGAGAGAGAGAGAGAGAGAGTGAGTGTATGTGTGCACCCAAGTGTGTAGAGGTCAGCTCTATCTTATTTTGTAAAATAGAGTCTGTCACTTAGCCTGGAGCTTACCAACTGCCTAGACTGACTGGCCAAGGAGCCCAGGGATCCCTTTGCCTGGCACTAAGATTACAAACATGTAATCATGCAGGCACACAATGAAATATGACTATATCTACCCTCCATTCCCTCTCTAACTCCACAGTATCTTCTCTAGCATGTCCCCCCCTCTCAACTTCATGAATTTTTATTTTCATTTCTTTATTGATTGATAATCCACTGTGGTGGTTCGAATGAGATGTCAGGATTTGAACGTTTGGTCCCCATTTGGTGGTGCTTTTCCAGATGTTTAGGAGGTGTGGCCTCCCAGGAGGAAGTACGTCACCGAGGGTGGGCTTTGTGAGTTCCAAGCTACTCCTGGTGGACTTTCTCTGCTTCTCCCTTACTCAGCTCAAGATGTGAGCTCTCAACTGCTGTACCAGCCACCATGCCTGCTGCCTCTGCTCTGCCAGCACGGACTCTACCACTCTGGAACTGTAACCCCAAATAAACCCTTTTTTTTTTCATAAGTTGTCTTTGTTCTGATGTTTTACGACAGCAACAGAAAAGTAACTAATGCACCTACTAGGTGACATGGGCACAGGACCCTCCACTGGAGTGGGGGAAACCTACCAGGGGTCACGTCCTCCCTGTCAACTGTCAACTCTTATTAGCTGCTCAGTAAGAGATGAGGCCTGGAGGATGTCTACTCTCTCTGTGCCAGAATCTTGGCTGGCTCAGTCTTGGGCTAGTATCCACAGCTGCTGTGAGCTCCTGAGTGGGATAGCCATGTAACCTTGAGCTGTGACACTGGATTTGCCTAGCTTTCTTAGCAGGAAGAATGCACTCATCTACACATTGGAAGTTGACAAGTGTCATTGTAAGTCCCTTTGTAGCAATGGTTCTCAACCTTCCTAATGCCGCGACTCACTCAGTTCCTCACTCTGTGCTGACCCCCAACCATAAAATTGTTTTTGTTGCTACTTCATATCTATAATTTTGCTATGTCTATGAGTCATAATGTAAACATCTGCTATGCAGGATGTCTGATGTGAGACACTTGTGAAAGGGTGGATCAACTTCCCAAAGGCTCACAAGCCACAGGTTGGAAACCATTGCTTTAGAATGACTACAAACCAAGTGGTATCCCCCCCTCCAAGGTCATATGTGCAATTCCTGACCCCCAAGACCTCAGGATGTGACAGTATTTATGGATAGGATATTAAGAGAGGAGAATAAGATTAAATAAAATTATACAACATGACCCCTTTTGCAATTAAGGAGAGAGAACACAAGAGAAATTACTGTTGCCCCTTCCATCCTGGACCCCGACCCCACCCCCGGGCTACAGACCCTTAGACCTTAGTTCTGTTCCTAAGCTGCTGCACCTGTGGCTCGCAGTCAGCTCGGAGTGCCTGGAAGGGGGCTATGAGTAGGATTTACAGGACAGCATATTTTCTCGTTTTAGAATTCTGAAATTTTTATAAGGCAATGTACAAAAGAAAAACAACAAACTCTGTATTTCCTTTTTAGACAACGTTTAACATCCTCAGCATTCCAACCAAGGCATTAAACTGTAGTCTCAGAAGACACATTCCCTGTGAATGTATACTCATGGGACAGGCCTAGGATTTGGCCCTACAACTTTCATAAAAGCAGGCAACGCGAGAATTATTTGCACAACATCGCAAAACCCCACGCGAGCTGGGGTGGAATTGGGTTTGAGAGCCCCACGGCAGCAGACGCAGCAGTCGGTGGCTTGGTTCACAGCCTGAACAAGGTTTTGTATATACAGAATACACGAACATTCCAGCAAAGAAGCACTGAGCCAGGATGGCAGGCCTGCCGGCTCCTCTCTGCCACACCCACTGCACACCTGTTTTCTTAATAATAACCCAGACAACTGACACTGCCTGGACATGAACCACAGTCCCTCAGGCACGGAGTATCCATTGTGCTGGAGCCAGGGAAGCGCATCTGCTGAAGCCTCAGCCCCAAGTACCAGTGTATGTGCATACACACACACATGCATGCATGTACATACATGTGCACATGTTTGTTTACCTACACACATAAACACACATACACACACATAAAAATGATGAGGACCCACTACGCTGAGGACCTGGCTCAGTCCAGTATCTGGCATCCCTATAAAAGGAAGTTGTGGAGATGGAGTCACAGATAAGAGACCATGTGGGAATGGCCAGATGAAAAGGGAGGTGGAAACTGGGGTAGGTAACACCTGTGTGCTGGAAAGACTGGCCAGTCACTAGCAGAATCTGGGGGAGGGGGCAAGGAAGCTTCTCTGTAACCCCCAGAAGACGACCTTAGTACCACCCCCCTTTCTGACATCTTCCCTCCAGACCAGCTAAAGAGTATCTGTCTTTTGTTTTACGCTATCCATCTTGCAGTCATTTGTTAGAATAGCTTCAAGAAATGAAAATGTTTTTCTCTTTGACAATTTCTCCTTGCAGCGTGAAAGAAGTTATCATCTGCAGTGAAAACAGGTAGGGTAAAAGAAACAGACACACAGACACATGCACAGGCACACACAGAGATACACACATGCACATGCACTCAGACACATGCATAGGTACTCATAAGACAGGCACACACATGCACGTGTGCACACGTGCATGCACACACACACACATGTTTTCTAGATGCAAATACAGAGCACACATCAGGGCTGAGCAACACAACATGCTATAAAAGCCACTTTCTTTCTGATCAGAGGAACATGACACCGTGAATGCAAGTCTCAATAAAGCCCTTCTAACTGAAATGGCTCTCATTTGATATACTGCTATTCACACTGGAAAGAGAAATGGACTTATTTGACATTAGCCAAAACCAACTTTGAGAAAGTTTGACTTATTCCAGCTTTTTCTCCAAGCACACTCAGCTTGTGTCATTTAAATGATAGCTCAAGGAATAAATCCTGCATTTATCATTGAGGCTATCTGCCCTGCTTGGTAAAATTATGTAGCAGGGTAATAATCTCGTGAGATGTGTGGTTTCCTCCTGGTTAGCCTCTGCCTTGGAGAAGGACTGAGGTTCAAAGTCATGATCTATAGGGGAGAGTCATGCTATCTGGTCACTGAAAGGAGGTTAAATGTGACAGTTTGTCAGAAAGAGAAACAGAACTGGTTTTTAATTTCATCATTCTTGGGTGGTAGTGAGGGAACCTCGGACAACTCAGACTTGCCTTCAACTTTTTGTAAGTGTCCAAGCCCCTCTGTTGTAAGTTAAGATCCTGGATAAACGTTCTGCATAGCTGAGGCCATTTTGGAAAAATGACTTCACAGTGAGAGACAATGTCCTTCCAATACCAGACCTTCAGGTCACCTTGATTATGTTGCTTTCATCTTCTGCGAGGTTCCACAGTGTAAGATCTCATCGTACTAATTAGTGCTATTTTTAATTACATTTTTATGTAGGTCCATAACTGGTGAGCAGTTTTGGCATGCAGAGTAAAAATCAGAACAGGTGCAGAAGAGAGCTGAACACGAAGGCTGCTCTGAGCCACTTCAAATCTGTCAGCATGTATGCAGGCTCCTATGTGAGTGCAGGTGCATGTATGTGAATGAGCATGTGGAGACCTAAAGTTGATGAGGGTCACCTTCCTGGATCTTCACTTTATTTGCTAAAGCAGAGTCTCTTGTGAAATCCAAAGCTCACTGATTCTGGCTAGCCTAGCTGGTCATCTTGCCCCAGGGATCTCCTGTCTCTATCACAGGTACCGGGACTACAGGAGGACTACCATGCCTGCTTAGATTCTACACACATGCTGGGGATCTGAACTTTGGTCTTCATGATGGGCCAACAGGTGCTTTATCCATCGAGCCATCTCCCCAGTCCCCAAATCTGATATTTTTAAAAGTAAATTTTTGGAAGCCAATTTGTAAGGACTCAGAATCAAAGAAGCTCTCCACGAACGCGGGAGTTTGGCATCCACAAGGATGGTAATTATGGAATAAATACAGACTCCAGTAGCCCAGACCTGGATGCCAGCTACTCTGCCATGGTCAGTCTGGCCTGACACACTCACACAGCTCCACCATCCCACCAAGGCCTTGCTTCTCTGGGTCAGTGGTTTCTCAGCAAGACAGCCTGGCTTGTGTCTGAGGTCAGTATCAGACACAGGTGACTGCCTGAGACACAGCTGGACCCCAGCAGCTCTCTGCATCCTCATAGAAACAGGTCTGCTGCTCTTCCTCGTTCCCTCAGGAGGAGACTCTGCTGAGAATCAAGGTGGTGAACAGGTCCTGAGATCCCCAAGAGCTAGGCTGCTTCTAAAACTGAGCATCTTAGTTTTCTAGACTGGGGTAGATTCTTAGCTGGAAACCTCTCCTGTTGTCAGCAAAAAGCACAGTTCACAAAGTCTCACTTCTCTAAGTTCAACGTAAGATGCTACCAGAGGAAGTTTCTAGAAGTGCCTTGCTGCCCGGTTGCTACTTCTCCTTTGGGTCGTGCCTCAGCTTTGAGCCAAGGACATGTTCTTTATCAGACAGCACCCAAAAGATGACCTATCAAGGCAGCATAGAGCCTAACTTTCCCCCACCAACACAGTGCTCCTTAAAGGGTGAACGCCACCCTAGCACCTCCCCCTGCTGAGCTGGATGGGACTTTGTAAGGTCCACAGCACAGCCCGAGGGTCCTCTACCTGGTCCTGCTTTGTCCACTGTCTACTAATTGCCACACCTCAAACAGACTCCATCCCACCTGACCCCAGCCCAGCCCACTTTACGGAGAACACACCCAGCACAGAGGTTGTTCTCAATCCCTGCGTGCAGACTGGCTAAGGCCCCAAAAAACTGCAGCCCAGAGGCCAGGGTAAGCAACCTTGGCTGAGCCTGTAAGTCACATTAACTGCTTGGCAGCAGGGCGAGGAGGCGCAGCTGGAATCAGCGTGCATTTAGAAGATTACTAGAAACCCAAGGCAGGAAGGCTGTGACTAGGAGGGCAGTGAGAACTGGAGATTCTCCCTCAGCTTCCTCACGGTCCAGTCTGTGCTGATTTCCCCCAGAAAGGTGCTATGAATCATGTCTTTGAGGCTCAAGACTAAACGGGAGGGTATGTCAAGTTCCAAACCCTCTAAGACCTCTGAGGGACTTTGTTCGACAAGGATATTGTTCATCAAGATGTCATGGAAGAAGCTAAGTTGGCACCAGCTCTCAGTGAGTGGAGGCAACTGATCATGGCCACAGGTATCTGTAGGTTTTTAATCGCTTACTAATTCTGAATGTGAAGGTTTTTCTTTTATAACTCAGAATCCAGTGACCAGTAATCTTTGGGAAGGATGCTGAGGCCCACAGCAGGTGTCCCATCTGCAACACAAAGTGCAGCTACAGCCCCTGTGAGCGGGCCCCTCTGAATGCCTGGCGAGAAGGCAGACATACTCATCATTAAGGTCCTGTGAAGTAGCCTTCTCCTGCACATGCATTTCCCAGCACTCACTACTAGACCCCATACTCTGGTGACCCTTCACCTTTGACCTCATCTATCCTCTGCCTAACATCTGGTGCCCTCAGTTTACCAGCCTCGGTTCCTACATTGTGATAACCCCAAGTTTCAGAGTGAGTTGTCCTCTCCTGTGATGAGAAGCAAAGGGGGTAGGGTGTTTTCTCGAAGACTGAAGCAGGTAAGTTTGTGGTCTAAATTCCTAATGAAGGCATGAAGGGGTGTTTTCTTAGGTTCCGATGAAATAATCTGCTGTCGCTCATACAGAACGCTGGATGCATGAGGGCTAGAATGACAGATGGAGAAAAATCTAAACAAAAGCCAAATGTTTTTCTCCAGCCCGAGCCCTGTGTGAACAGGGAGAAGTCTGGTTAACGTCGCTGGGTAGGCTCATTTGTAATATGAAGTCAGCGACACCACACTCCGTGGCCTCCGTGGCCTGCAATTTAATAAAGTGAGAACCCAGCGCAAGGGCTCCCCGGAGCCAAATCATTCCCTCTTGTTGGAGTACATTTCCCAGCTTGTGTGTGAGAGTGAAGAAGATGGAGGCAGGACTAGGGAGTCACACAGGGACACCCTCTGTGGCTTGGAGTCCCCACCTCCCATTCAAAGGAGACGCCACTGATTGGCAGACTGACCTTACGATGCTCCACAGCTGAGACCCTTCCAACCTCTCCATCTGCCAGGGTCTCAAGGGTCTGGCTTCCCAGGGATATTTGGGATCTAGTTTTAATTTCAAGGTTTTACTTATTAATTAATTAACTAATTAATTAATTTATTTACATGGTATTCTGCCTGTGTGTGCCTACACACCAGAAGAGGGCATCAGATCTCATTATAGATGGTTGTGAGCCACCATGTGGTTGCTGGGAATTGAACTCAGGACCTCTGGAAGAACAACCAGTGCTCTTAGCCTCTGAGCCATCTCTCCAGGCCCTAATTTCAAGGTTTTTAATCATCCCCATTTCTATAAGTAAATTAACTTGTAAAACTTTTCAAGGAAGGGAGAAACAGAGGAAGGGAGGGAAGGAAAAAGAGAGGAAGGAAAGAAAACAAATGATACCTAAAAGTCTACCCCAGAATCCAACCATTGGTTCTTCTATGTGTCTCTTACCATGGGTGTCAGGCACATGGTTTTAAAGACGCAGTTGTGGTTGTGTGGTTACACAATTCTGCACCCTGTTATGTCGCATAAAAGGGACCTGTAGACTTGTTGGTGGAATAGCTACTGTGTGCAGGGATGGGGCCCAGGGGCATGTCACATCAGTCTCCCTCTGTAGAGAAGAGTAATAACGGGGGCTGAAGTGCTGGCGTGATGGGTAGCGAGCTTACCTAGCATGCACAGAGCCCCGGGTTCAGTCCCCGGCACCCAGTAAACTGACAGGGTTGTACACACCCGTAACCCCAGCACTAGGAAGTAGAGGCAAGGGGATGGTCCTCACTATACAGCAAGTTCCAATCAGCCCGAGATCATGAAACATTGTCTAAGCGAGAGGTGGGGGGGGGGGGGAGAGAAAGAGAGAGAGAGAAGGAAAGAAGGAAGGAAGGAAGGAAGGAGAAATAATCAATTCCATAGCAGTGGTTTTCAACCTATGGACTGAGATCATTGGAAAACATGCATTTCCAATGGTCATAGAACTGACATAAGACTCAGTAATAAAATTAGTTATAAAGAAGCAACAAAAATTATGGTTCAGGGTGTCTAAGACCATCAAAAATACATGTTTTCTCGTGGTCACAATCCACAAGTTGAGAAACACTGATCTGTAGATTAAAAAAAAAAAAAAAGAATAGACAAAGTTATATATTTAGCAAACCTTTTGACAGTCTCTCTCTGTGTGCTTTTCTAGAAGAAAACAAAACTGAAGACAAAATAATGGAAAATTAAGGTGCAGATGTAAAGCCTCAGCTTCATACTCAGCTCACCCAGGGTGGAGATTCTAAGCACCTGCTCCTCAGCCCTGTCCCCTGTTCCTGTCTGTCTGGTCCAGTCCTGATCCCCCCCCCCCATCCTCCACTCTGCCTTCTGGCCCTAGAGATTGGTCATGCAATGTGTTCTTGCTTAGATCTAACCTGGGTCTGTGTTTCCAGTGAATCTCTGGACCTGCTTGTTGGCTATTTCACCTTTGGTTCCAGGGTAAAGCCCAAGTTGAGTCTCTTGGTCTTGGGAGTCACCCCCACACATGAATCCTTAACAGGACTCACCTGGATCTTTGGACCTTCCCTCAGTGCCATGTAGTCCCAGACCATCCCTGTCCATGCCACTATATGCTTTGGTCACCACCTTGGTCTTGTGACTCTCATCTGCTTTGATTCTCTCTTTGTATGGACAGCTCGTTCGAATAAAGTCTAGAACATTCCTGAGGTGTCCCAGAGGGCTATTATCACTAATGAATGACAAGGCATTTTATGAGGATGTCCTTCAAAAAGCCCCTTTCCCCAGTGATCCACTTGAGGCCTGGAAGCCACCAAGATTTTCACCGGTTCCCATCACCTCCTGGCAGATTCCAGAAAAAGTTGGCTGGCTTCTAGAGAAAGCTGATTCATTCTGTGGTTTTGGCACAATTCTTCAAACTCCCATTTATTGAAATTACCCTTAGAAACAAAAGTAGCTTGTGTGCCAAGTTGTGCATGCAGCAGGGCTCTGCACACGTGCCTCCCACAGGTGCTAACAGGGTGGCCTTTTGCCCGAGGTGTGCTTTTGAGCCCTGCTTTGGGTGAGCATTCTGGAGAGTCAGGCAGACTTGCCATCCAGGGTCTGCCAGGGATAGCAGGCACATGGGCAGATGGCTCCACGGAGAAAGGACTGTGGACGCCTTTGCATGGCTGCTGGTAAGGCAGGTGGTGAGGGACGCCTCCTGTTTCAGGGAGGTGGGTGTGCCCAAGCATAAAGAGGATAGATCCTGTGGTGATAGATATGCCAGCAATCCCTCTAGATTCTGGGACTCTGCCCAAGCCTGGAGTGATGGCGCCCAAGAGGAAGAGAAAGACAGAGCGGCTAAGAGCTTTCCTCTGCTCAGCCACACAGAAGCAGAAGAATGAGAACAGAGGGAGGCACTGAACAGAGGTGCCAGAATGAAGTGAACACACTCGGGTGGGGGGGCTGCCAGAGGACCACCAGATGCATTAGGCTAGCCAGAACTACTTAGGGACTCTTGTCACAACAAACAGAATAAAAGAAAATGAGGGACTCGGGGGTGGGGGTGGCTTGGTTAGGGAAATGCTTGCTATACAGGAATGTAGATCAGAGTTCAGATCCTAGGCACTCATATAAAGCTGGGTATGGTGACATGGGGGAGAGGGGAGTGGAAAGAATTGGATCCTGGGGCTTGCTGTCCAGCCAGTCTAGCCAATTGTTGAGAGACTTTGTCTCACAAAAGAAAGTGGAAAAGTGATCAAAGAAGACACCTGACATTGACCTCTGGGTGCCACATGTGTAGATGCTGGTGTGCACAGGGCCACACACATGTGCACACATGCAAGTACCTCAGGCCTACAGACAAAGACAATGGAATTTTGAGTTGCAATGAAGTTACATCAGGAACTACATGCCCCGGAGGGCAAGAGGCCTGGTAGGTTTGTCAGGTTCCAAGCTGAGTGTTCCCACTTAAACATTTCCCCCCTCGAAAACTTACTATAGGCGACCAAGGCTGGAGAGCTTGTAGAGCTCTTGCCCAGCAGGCACGAGGCCCTGAGGTTTACTCCCAGCACCTCATAAATGGGGGGTGAGGTGGACGGTGGTGCACATCTAAAACCCTAGCACTGAGGAGGCAGAGGCAGGAGGATCAGAAGTTAAAGATGATTCTCAGCTACAGTGAGTACAAGGGCAACCTGGGCTACAAGAGACACTATCTCAAAACAAAACGTAAAACACCCTTCTCACTTGGACCGGTTGGTGTCGGGTCCTACTAGCAGGGAAGGGATGTCCCAGATGGTTTTTCTGGGGGCTTTGGGGTACACTAAAACATTGCACATCCTCTTTATCGCCTGGTGGTGACCCGGGAGCCTGTTCCTTTCTTCCCAAACACCAGTTCAAAAGTCTATTTCCAGCCTGGCATGGTGGCATACGCCTGTAATCCCAGCACTTGGGCTGGGGGGAGGCAGAGGCAGATGGATCTCTGTGAGTTTGAGGCCAGCCTGGTCTACAAAGCAAGTTCAGGACAGCCAAGGATATGCAGAGAAACCCTGTCTCGAGCCCCCACCCCCTGTAAAAAGTCTATTTCCAAAATTCACCTTTCCTGACTTTTAATTACTGTCAAGTACTGCACCCTGAATGTGCTGCAGCCTGAAAACCTAACCCTGCTCATATTTGTTTTCTCACGCCTTGGTGTAACTGTTCAAGGCAAGAGATCTGGTCCCTGGCTCTCATGCTCTGTCCCCATGGCAGGCCTGTTGATTTTGACTAAATTATGACTGCTGTGATTCATCTGGTCATCTCAAAAACTCATTAAAAGCCAGTTTGTCTAAGTTTTAGTTGTAACATGATCCAGTGGCTTTGTTAAACTTATTTCACTGGGGCAGGGGTGTTGGAACGAGTAAACTGTGACTGTTTGATTAATTGCTGGAAATGGCTGGGAGTTTAATTTCCCACCTCTAACATGTCTCTTCTTCATGTTAAGACACCAAACCCAGGCCAGCGTGTCAAAGAAGCGAGGCACATGTGAGATGTGGAGGTTCTTCCACAGGCCCAGGAGAGCTGTGCACCCAGAGATCTGAACCCCAGAACTGATGGGGAACTTCCTGCGACACATGAGTTTGTTAGCCGTGTCCTCGTGACGGTGCTTTATCGCCATGACAGCAAGAGAGGTGCTCTTGGAGGCCCTGTCATCTCTCCAGAGACCATGCATAGGGCCAGCGGATACGACAGAGGCCCGGGTCATATGCGCCCCACACCTCTCCCTCCCCAGCACTTTCACCTATTAGTAGCAGCTCTGGTTCTCAGACAAATGACTCCCTGGAGATGCTTGCTAGACAGTCTCTTGGGACCAGCTCTGGCCTTCCAACCTGGCATCCTCACAATCCTAATTCATAGAGATATAAATTGTAGGGCCCACATGTAGGAAATTTTCAGTTGGGATGAGTCCAGGGATTACCACTTCCCGGGCCTTCAGTGCTAATGCCTAGGTGAGAGCGCAGCCTTGCCAGTCCCCCAGATGCCCTGGGAAGGGGTTTATTGGGTTCCCTTGTGCCAAGCAGTGGGGGCAATTCCAGGAGACCAAACACAGGCTATAATGGGCTGCAGCCCCATTTATGACTTGGAGACCCAGCATGCTACCACTACCTGTGGCTTCACACTGAACTCTTGTTCTTTCTCTGACCAGAGTGTCCCACTACCCTTATAGTACATCAGAGAAGGCACAGGGTGTCTGCCCACACAGTAAGTCTATCTTTGGTTCTGTTGGGCTTCTGCTCTTGGTGTGTATGACAAGAGCAACAGCCCAGAGCTGCTGATGCTCTCTGCACTCTGTACGTGGCCCCTATGAAGGCTTTACACACAGCAGCGGCTAGTGCTTGGTACCCATCAGCCAAGGAACCTGCTAGATGCAGAGCCACTGTTCCCTCTTCTTCCTTAGACTCTCTTCTCCATTTTCCTCGGTAGAAACATCTCTCAGAGAGAGCCTCAGCTCCCTCCAACCTTCAGCTCATTGTCAACCCCCGGAGCCTCAAACCCAGGCATTCATCAGCCAGACTCATCACCTCCCTCCCACCGTCCAGACAGCAGCGCGTGTAGTTCCTGGTTCACCCAGCAGACTGCAGCCATGTAGCTCCTCCATCATGCAGGAAGCCATGTCCTGTGACCTCCATCCAGCACATTTATCTGTGGCACCCCCTGTCTGTTCCCATGACCCCTGCCTTAGGCTGAGTCCTTCCATTGTTCCCATTACCCCTGCCTTAGGCTGAGTCCTTCCATTGTTCCCACTGGCTGGCCACCAGGCCTGCCTCCACTGAGGACAGACACACTCCACATCGTCAAGCATACACAAAATGAAAGCCACCTCCTTTCCCATTTTCAGATTAGCCTTCAAAAGCCAACTGGTTCCTGATTGAAATCCTCAATGTTCCCAGACTGTACGACACAAAACACACTGTTGACGACCCCTGTCACCCTGTCCACAAACCAGGTATCAGCCATGCAGCACACAAAAGAAAACCCAAGTGTCTTTGTCAATAAAGCATGGCCTTAAGTGGCTTAAGTTGCTCCCTCTCAGTACCACAACATGGTTTTTAGGCACGCTGTCTCTTCACTGAATTCTGTTGACTATCTTGTAGTGACCTTGTCATTTCACGCAGCCCTTTCTTTCCATTCTCAGAGTACTAATGTCCTCTTTGAATTTACTGAACATAGTTCCGATCTCTCATCTGAATTCTTTGTCTGGGATTTCTTCTAGGTCATTTTCATTGGGAGCACGTGCTGGCTAGTTTCGTGAACTTTGTCTGGGTAAAGGCAACTTCAGTTGAGAAAGTGTCCCCACCAGATTGGCCTGTGGGCAAGAGTTGTGAGATACTTTTCTTTATTGATGTGATGGACGCAAGAAGACCCGGATGACGGTGGGTGGTGCCACGTTTCGACTGGTGGACCTGGGTTCTCTAAGAAAGCAGGCTGAGTAAGCCACAAAGAGCAATCCAGTAAGCAGCATCCCTCTGTGGTCTCTGCCTTAGCTCTTGCCTCCAGGTTCTGACCTTGAGTTCCTACCCTAATTTCCCTCAGGGATGGATCATCTGTAAGATTGAATGAACCCTTTTCTCATGACGTTGAACAGTTCTCATACTGTTCAAAGAGGGCTCTTAGTGGGGCTGGGGTACTATTTTCTTCTGTGGAACCGGCAGAGGACATTTAACTGGTGTGGTGCTTTCATGGACCTTATGCTATTTTCTGAAGAATAAACCTTGGCCTATATGTTCAAGGCTGTGTTGGCTTCTTAAGGCTGTGTTGGCTTCTTGGACACCAAGTCAGGTAAACATTTCAAACCAAAGGCCTCTTCTTCTTCACCTCTTCCAAATTCACCTCAAGACTTCACATGGTGTGCCATCTTACAGGACTTTGCCCTCCTTGATATAGCTCAGATGTTTAGATCTGTCTAAGGGTTTCTATAGCTGTGATAAAAACATAGTGACCAAAAGAAAAGGCTTATTTCAGCCTACACTCCATCACTGAAGGAATTCAGGGCAGGAACTCAAGACAGACACCTGGAGGCATTTCCTCAGTTGTGGGTCCCTCTTCTCAGATGACGCTGGCTCCTGTCCAGTTCACAGAAAATAAAATCCAACCAGGACAGGGTCCCTTCACTAAATGTGTGCCTCGAAAACATCATCCCCCACAGCAGTGTGCCCTTTGTGGGGTACAGTGTTGATTGCTTACACAGTGACCATGTGTGGGATTGGGAACCTAACCACACAGACCCTAGAGCAGTTGCTTGCTCCCTTTCAAGGCTCCCTCAACCCCTGACCTTCCTCAATCCTTTTGAGCCCTCTCACCCTTCCTACTATGTGAGGACAATGAAGAGATGCTTCCCATGATGCTTTGGTAAAACAGTTCATGCCTTGATCTTGGACTTTCAGCAAGTTCTGTAGGAAATAAACGTCTGTTGTTGCCAAGCCATCAATCTATGGAGTTCTAAGAGGACAAAGATATTCCTGCTGGAGTTCTCTCTTCTTGGTGTCCACTCTGGCCCACATGAGGGTCTGAGGCTCATACATACAGCACACCAATTTGAATGACTGGATAATCTCACCTAGTGCGCATGAGGAGACCATGACCTTCTAGGAGCACCAACTGGACCTCTTAGGAATCAAAACCCATTCCACCAGACTCCAGGGCAGGTGCATCCGGTCAGGCGGACAGTTGTCAGCAGCTTCTGGAGAAGAGGAAAGCCTTTGAGTGGGCAGTTCAAGCTGTCCTGTGTGCATGAAGTATTCTACTTCGAACCCTATCCCTTGATCTGATGTCCCATCTCGAGGTGGTTTGCACACCCTGAAAGAGACACCACCTAATATGTCCACAAGGAACACTGCTAAGCCTGGCACACCCCTGGAGCTGAAATTCTCACTGTGGGTTTTAACAAAAGAGGCCAGAAAATAGAAAGTCCGGCGGTAGCCTTTGTTCCCTGGCCACGAGTGCAGGGATGCTCAGGCTCCCTGAGACCGCTCTTTGCTGGTGAAATAAGGTTGCTATCGCATTCTATGGGAAACAAGACGGTGGTTTCCATTCTCACTCACATGCTTCCAGAAGGTTCTTCTACAGATTTCCAGCTTGCCTCCATTGCTCATTGTTTGTTTTTAAGTTTCTTCTCCACTTGCTGATAATGTGAGGTTTCACACTACTTTCCTAAAGTTTTTGTTATTTACAGCTATAGCCCTCGGCCGTGATGTTTACACCAGTAAATCTTCCTGTCTTGTGTACACTGCCAAATCCCTCCACCCCCAAATAATCCAACCCCAAAAGCTGCATCAGAATTTAATAACCGCGATCATAAATCAAAGCGAAGGTTTTATCCTTTCATTTCACATTCGACATCGCAGCTAAATGAGCAACCCCAATGCACACAGGGCCCATCAAGCTGGGGAGAAGCCGTCCTTAATCAAAGGCGTATTTCATTTCTGAAAAAAATTCATCAGAATGAGTTTGCAGAGACTGCACGTTCGGAACCTGGGGGCTGCACATCTGGAAACCCACTTCCCCCCATCGTTATATTTAGGAATACAAGTGGGTTTGATTTGCATGTATAAAGCAGCCCCTTCATCTCTTATCTCCCGTGCCTTGTGAATGAATTCCTATGATCCAAGGCTACAATTAAGAATGCTGCAATATGCAGATGGCCCCTGTGACCCACGATCTGCTGGATAAGCCAGCAGAGCAAGCGCTGGAAATGCCTCTCACACAGCCCTGGTGTCGCCCCTGGCCCTGCAGACTGCCTACAGGTAGAGCTTTCCAGAGCCCCCGAATTCAGAGGTCCCAGGGGTGTTACACATACAGCCCCCCTCAGCCCAACCCCGTCGTTCTCTATCCAGAGCTACAACTGAAACACCAGTTCCAGTTCCTGAAGCCCTCTCAGCCTGCGTCACTCCCTCCACTTGACCCCACCACTGTACCTCATGTGATATGGGCCCTCTGCCTGCTCTTGCCAAGTCCTTTTACACCCATGGTAGGTGCAGCCCCCAATCAAGACCTCATCATCTGTAATGGGTTCATTCTTTGTATCCACAATGTCCAACATGCACAAAACAAAGGGTAAGTTTAAATAGATTGGGATTCTTCACCTCTCTCCAAGGGCGGGACTGTAGGCATCCACTATGGCTGGCCTGAGTGGACAACACCTATGTCCACTGCAGTGATTTCCCACGGGCCTGCTGAGTGCTTAAGAAAGCTGAAGATAAGTGTATGACTGACTCTATTCCACTAGAGACAGAAGCCAGAGGAATTCCTTGCACTCTCAGAGCTCAATCCCCTATTTTAAATAGTGATGTTTTTTAAAAAGCATATTTAGTCCCACGGGCTGCTTTGAGAAAGGTCGACAATATCCACACATCACAGCCTAGTTCTAGAAGTTATTAATTCTAAGCCCAGTGGGCCAGCCAGGCCATGCTTCAACCCAATCCCAGAGGAGAAAACTCTTTCTTTTCCTTTTATAATCCCTATACGCTCCTGAGCTTGAGGCAGCATAGCCCTGGGTCTTCCCATGAGAGTCTTTAACTCAGTGGTCCTTCACAGAGCCCACTCTCTGAGGGCACCTAATTCTAAACTCCTTCTTTCACAAGGACCAGCCGTATTGTATTTGGATCCACCAGACTAACTTCACCTGGACTCAGTTATATCTGCAAAGGTCACACTGTAAAGTACTGGGGGGGGGGAGCAAATACTTCCACTTATGTTTTGGGGGTACCAGTACCCCATTAACTTAGCTTGCTGGTGGCACGAAGACTCAGATGCATACTTGGCTCTAGGCACAACACAATGGCCCTGCACTGCTGCCTCCATGTCCTTCCACAACCCCAAGCAAGCAGTCTGGGGTCAGCACTGAGGACTCTCTATGGCTGTGAGCCACCTTAGGCAGTGGGGGAATCACTGTGTCATGCGGGCTGCAGGCTCAGCAGGTCCCTCAGGCAGACATGCAAGCTCGGCTTCTACAATGTCCTCACTGGCTGCACAGCTGCCCTGCAAAAGCCTGTTACCATAAGTGTCATGGGAGAATCTGAATCAGGCACACAAAGCCCGCTCTCCTCAGAAATCATGAGCTATTCTCCTTCCTGAAAGGACCAAGATTGTGCATTGTTCCCCACTGAAGTGGGGGAAAGAAACAGGAATTAACAGAGGAAGGATTCGAAATGCTGCGAAGGCAAACATTAAATGTCTGGAGCAAGCATCAGCTAAAAGCATGGTCCGTTTTTAAGATAATTTTTTTTAGCATTTTAAGATAATGTGTTTGCCTGGGTGTGGGTGCATGCATGTGAGTATGCCATTGAAAGCCAGAAGAGGGCACTGGATCCCCCCTGGAACTAGAGTTACAGGCAGTTTGGGACCACCAAATGTGGGTGTTGGGAACCCAACCCAGGCCCTCTGCAAGAGCAGCAAGTACTCTTAACCAATGAGAATCTCCCTAGCTCCGCATTCTTCCAAAAAATGAGAAGATGGAAACTGTGCTAAGATCATAACCAGGTTTCCAGGTTCTTGGTGTGGCTCTTGCAGCTATGACCACACCCCCAAAAGCCCGTTAACATCTTTGAAGATTCCTTCATAGCAGTACAGTGTCTGCCCCCCACACACAACCCCTCACCCCCGCCCCTCTGACAGGAGCTGTCCAAGCTCCCAGAAAGACAGTTCCTGAGCCATGCTTAGCACTGATGGGCAGTCATGGCCTCTCAGCAAACCAAGCTCTGATTTCAAAAGACATAAGTCAGGCCTCCCTTGCATCACAGAAATGGCTTTGGAGAGCTCTGGGTGCCTGTCCTCCCACCTGGTAGAGCCTCTAAGTTTTTACCCAGGACCACATGATTTGATTGTCTGGTGGTGACAGGGCTCTCTGTCCTGCTGGTTACCTACTGCCAGAAGTGAGAGTGGGGTGTCAACTTGTCTCAAAGCTAAGTCCTCCTTTTAACAGGTGTCCTCCAAAAAAAAAAAAGAAAGAAAGTCCTTACTTATGATTGTTTCTCTAAGTAATTATATGAAATCAAAACTAACACTTTGTGGTACTATCCTGGGCTTTCTCCTCTAGCCATGGCCATAAAGGTTTCCCAACTAAAGTAATTCCCAACTAAAGTGTTCTCAAGGGGCTGGGGCCTTGGAGATATGTCATTGATCTCAATATATTGTGACACTTGTCAGTAGATCCTCTCAACGTAGTTTAAGCAGGAAGCTCTTCTCTTCCCACTCCCCCTAAGCAGACATGCAACATCTCAGTCACTGGGTGTGTATCCCCGGCCTCAGCCAGTAGCATGAAATGCCTCAGACACTTTGCAGAGACCTTCATCTATGGACAGACACACTTCTTCCCAAGTGCTCATAAAGACATCTGTCCAGCTTTCTACAGGTTCTGAAATTTTCCACATGGACTAGATGCTTAATAACCTGTTTTCCTCCTCTACCACTGACTTCTGCTTTGCCACCTGTCATAGTTTTTGTCAACTTAATACCTGGGAAGACTTGAGAATTGGCCTGTGGGCATGTCTTGGAGGGGTCATTTTGTTGACCGTTGATTGATGTAGGAGGCCCCAGCCCACTGTGGGTGGTGCCATTCCTAGGCACATGGGCCTGAGCCAAATAAGAAAGGCAACTAAGGAAACCAGGAGAAGTAAGCCAGTAAGCAGCACTCCTCTGCAGTTTCTGCTTCAGTTTTTCCTCCAAGTTCCTGTCTTGAGTTCCTGGTCTGGCATCCTTCAGTGATGGCCTATACCCGTAAGCTGAAATAACTACCTTCCAGCCCCTGCCAAGATGCCATTGGTCATGGTGCTTTTATCACAGCAACAGAAAGCAAACTAGGACACTGTTAAAGTTTCTGCTTGCATACAGTACCACCAGGAAAAAACCCCTCAAGGATGCCATACATAATACTGCAGATGCCCAGCTTGAGACATGGCGCCATGTACACTCTGAAGGAACTTCCTTCCCAGGGGACTGATCTTTGCTCACTTCAGGAGCATTGCAACCTAATAACTGATTCATAGTTTTTCTTTCTGCTTTCTACCAAAAATATTGTGGCTATAAAAAAAAAGAATAAAGTTTGTAATGTTTGTAAAATTCACATAAATATACACAAATCACTGCAGAGTAACCTTACTCCATGTCTTTCTCCCTTGTCTTGTCTCTGGAGAGGACAAGGACAATGGTGACCCACTCAAGAGGAAGATGGGTTGGAGGTAGGCTTCCTCTCTGTCCTGTGTACACACCCGTTATCCACAGCCATCCTGTGGGGGAAGGGGGTGGTTCTGACATCTGGCATCAGGTTGCCATAGGCTCAAAGGGTATTGGCAATCATGACAGACACTTTCCAATGCCCTGACATCAGACAGGAAAAGAGTTGATAGCAGTTTTCCAGAAGTTTACCAGACATTTCCAGTACTTGCCTAACCTTGCCATGACCCTGGCCATTGGCAAGATTGAGAAGTCGAAAGAAACCTTTTTTCCGACCATCAACAAAACAGAACCAAGCAACAGTCCCCACTAAAGGAAGGCCTGGCTTTACTTTCTGGTGTCTCTATAGAAAGAAGAGATGCATCGGGGCTGTGGTTAAATCTGGAAACAATCAGAGAGCAGACTGATAAATGGGAGGGGAGAGGATTGTAGAGGGGCAATAGGCAGTTAACAAGGGATGATTCTTTTTTCTGGATTTTATTATATATGTGCTGGCTGCTGGACTTTGAAAGTCTGTGATTTTTAAATTTAGCTTAAGCCTTTAAGTACTTACCCAACTTAGCATTTGCAATTCTGTCTTATTCAGGAGAATCTCAGGCTAAACATTATGACCTGTGTACCCCACCACCATCATAATATTTCAGATGCCCAAAACCCAGGTACCCAGTGTCCACTATCCACTTGGAGTCCCAGTGCCCACTTACCACAAGGGACTATGACTGTCAGCCTTGGAGATGTGGAGCAAGCCCAAGGCACTCACTACCCCGAGGACATGGGGATGCTTCACTGAGAGTCATCATGTGTGAATGGCACTGGGACATGTTTACCCAAAACCTGACGCATCATTTTCTTCTTTAGTCAGGGACCAGTGTCTATCCCCAAACCAGGTAGACTTTAAAGGAACAAGGTGCAGCTCATGGGCAGTGACTGTGAGTGAGGCTTTTACAGTGAGATGGTAGACACACACACACACACACACACACACACACACACACACACACCACCCCGCTTAGGTGAGCCTCCTTGGATATGGACACATAGTAACCATCTCCGTCCTCCAGCACCCTAGGCATTGCGGCGAAAGACGCTCAGACATAGGTGACCTGAGATGATTTTCCCAGATGAGTATCCAATGCCAGCCTGAGATTTCTGCGAGTAAAACAGGAAAGTAATAGTCCTACTACCTTGCTGGGTTAAGAGGCATCAGCAATCAAATTTGTATGGCACTGTGAACTCTGGGTCCAGAGCTCTATGAATGCCCAAGACTCTTGGTAGCTGCTCAAGGCGGTCACTATCTGTGATGGTTTGAATAAAGATGCCCCCCCAGGCCCATAAGGAGCGGCATTATTAGGAGGCATGGCTTTGTTGGAGTGAGTGTGGTCTTGTTGGAGGAAGTATGTCATAAGGGGGCAGGCTTCGAGGTCTCAGAAGCTCAAGTCAGGCTAGTAGGTCACTGCCTCTTTCTGCTGCCTGCGGATCCAGATGTAGAGCTCTCAGCTGCCTCTCCAGCACCGTGTCTGCCTGCAAGCCACCCTTGCTTCTCACCATGACAACAATGGGCTAAACCTCTGAACTGTAAGCCAACCCCAGTTAAATGTTTTCCTTTATAACAGTTACCGTGGCCATGGTGTCTCTTCACAGCAATAAAATCCCAACTAAGACACTGTCCTTGTGATTTCAGTAAGTGAGAAGTTTTAAAACAACAGCAGACCTGCTGATACCACCCAAATCGTGAAAGTCTTACAGAAGGGAAAGTGACAGGCTGCCCCTCACAAGAACATCCAGCCCTATTCGGTGCCCTCCTTAATCCCTTCCAATCCTAAGTGATCCTTCGGCTTACACCCTAGAGGACACCATGAGAAACCATTCCAAAAGCACTGCTTCCACCCAGAAACACTACTTCTACAGGAAGCCTTGGCTCTGCAACCCTAATTTCTCTGTCAAAACAAGGAAATGAAACTAATCTCTCATGATGGGCCCTCACTGAACTCTTGCTGCCTTCAGATGATCACCTTCCGTCTCAGGGGGTTTATAAACCATCAACTTGAATGTCATTTCTAACCCCGCTGTTAGCTCTGAGGTTGGGGACTTGCTGGCTTCCTCTTTTTATAGAAAGCATTATGTAAGCATTCTCCCACAAACCGCAAGCTTTCCAGAAATAGCTACCACAGAGGTGAGTCGTCTAAAGTGGGGCCAGCCCTACCTAGTGGCAGCCTCCATCCTAATTATCTGAACGGTTTTCCAGTTGTTCAGAATAGCGTGCTGTCTCCACCTACGCGTCAAAGCCGAAGGAAAATGAGTTTCTCATAACAGTGATTAAAAAATATTCTTGGCTTTGGCTTTGGGGAGTGTTTTTTTTTTTTTTTAACTTAATTACTCCTGCTTCCCCAGGAAGATGGATTTAGATCTGCAGAAACCAAGGGCCCCGTGGAGTTCTTAGCTTCATCACCCTCTAAGGCACAGCTCTGGCTGCCACTGAATTCAACCCAGCCCGTGCGAACCGGCCCCTGACGAAGAAGACTTAGGAACAAAGGGTTGTGTGGACCATGCGGGCCATGCGAGCCTCCAGGCCCAGGGAAACAGAATGATCCCATGAACAACACCTATGGAGAACAGCTGACCTTTCACCTTCCCTGCACCCATTTCTTATTCTTCACACAAAAGCACAATGGTTTCTCCTAGGAAATCCCCTCCCTCTGCTCTGCTCACACGCAAGCTAGCTCGTGTGAGGCTAGCCCTGCTTTGGGTCTCAAAATAAAGTCATGAACTAGGACAGGACAGTGAGAAGTCATAACAGCTCATCCGCCATGGTCAACTAAGATGTGAGCTCATGACCCATCCCAGCTAGCCACTACCCTGAAGCACACACAGTAGATCTGCTGAAAGGGGTCCTGGATCCTTTTCAGCAATGAAGAGCTCGTGAGTCTTGTAGTTTTAGGACCTAATCCCCAAACTTAGATGTAGTCTACAAGAAGTCATGAGCTTTCATTTCTGGTGCCATCTCTCGTTAGGATGTAGGCTGATAGAAGGGAAACCAGGAGGTGGGCCAATAGGCAAAACCATGTGCAAAGTAGATCGGTGACTGATGAGTTCATCAATGACATCACAGGGTAATGATATCAGCAGACCTTCAGGTGGGTACCTGGGGGCAGGATCCAAAAAAAAGATATATATGTATATTCTAGGTGAATAAGAGAGGGTCATGGGCAGGACTGGAAAAGATGTCTGCCTGGGGTCAGTGTGATGGGTCCCTTAGAGACAAATTCTTCTGGCTACTTACTGTGTGGCTAACAACTAAGTGTTTAAGTGGACCCTGGGAGGGGGTTTAGGAAACTTCTAAAGAGCACAGCTGAAAATGGAGAGAAGGGATGAGGTGGGAGCAACTGAAAGAGAAGGATACAGCCCAGAGAGTGTGGTATCCTGCTTTGGGTTCCCATCAATTCACACCCATGGTTTGTTTCCCTGGAAAAAAAAATTGACAGTAGCTTTTGCCAAGCAGTTACAACTGTTTAAATATTTCACTTTATTACAAGCTTCTGTAAGCGAACGATGACAGCAACAAAGGAAACCCACCATTCTCTATGCATGGGGCACTGCAACAGTTCAGGACGTACTGGTCCAGTGAAGGTGTGGATGGACACTGTGTGGAAATATGTCCCACTGTCCAGGCCTCTAGTGTGAACTGTACTTCTGATGGTGTGAGCCGCAGAATGATAGGACCAAGAGATTTGTGTCCAATGCCTGTGTCCAAACATCCGCAGATGCAGACCAAGTTACTGGTGGAGTGGTCCCCAGGAGCTTCCCAATACTTTGAAAATGAACATCATTTGAAAACCATCACAGAAGGACCATGCACTGATTTTTTTGAAGCTTTTTACTATTTCAGTTCTTTCTGGCAACAATTCCAATTCCTGAACAACAGCTTTAGAAAGCCTCTGAATTCATTCTGTCTGAACCAAGACATGGTAGTACCCAGAATCTTAAAGCCACATGGACTCTGGGAAACAGTTTCTCTGGAGCCCTGAGAAAATGATGAAGTAAATAACACAGCAGACGTGTGAAATCAGAGAAATGTAGATGTCCCATAAACAGCTCTTTCCACTGAGCGTTTTTGCACCAGCCACTATACTTCGTGTTTGCTTTAACACAAAAACTAATAAAAGCTCCGTTCCTCCATGAACCCCAGGATGCTCAGCTTTCTTATGATTCCAGGAGTAAACCGCTCAGATGAAGAAAGCAGATGTGGGGAAAGCCATGCTATTTCTTCCTTATGAAGCAGCTCGCTCAGCAGCTCTCAGGCTCAACTCACACCAAAGGGACAGCAGGGCCTCCTGTCCTACAGCGGACAGCTCCTGGGGGTCTCTGCTCACCGAACACTCACTCAGAGATGATTGCGGGCAGTGCCTGGGCTCATCAGATGCCAATGGACCGCTGCTCTGGCTAATTCAATTTGCTGGTTAGTTTGGAACTTGCTCTCTAGCCTCTTCCAAGCCACCCACCATCTCCTCCTCACCTGGGCATTGACCCCAGGACAGCTGTAGTCATCTCAGCTGGGGGCCCACAGCCTTTATGTTTTGTCTTCTCACTTGGTTTTGCACATTAGCCACAAAGTGTTCTAGAATCTAAGGAAAGAAAATGAACTGAGCAGGCCTACACGATGTAGGGGGTGAAACTGCCCTGGGAGACCCAGACATTTGCATTACGATTAAGGCTTTTTGCACAAGTTGTCAGGTCATGGCAATAGACTCTCCCACTCTACGCAGTATTGGGGGTCAGGGCACGCTTACCCCTCTGAGGTTTAGATACAAAGACTCTGTCACCCAGGACGAGGGTGTTGGACTTCCCTGGGAAATGGTGGAGAAAACACCTAGACTCTGAGCAGCTCAGTGGCAGACTCCGCGCTGCTCCCCAGGGTCTGAGAGGAGATGATGATGGTGACAGATGAGGGTGGTGAGAGAAGTCGGCGCAGAAAGACAAGTAGACCATTCAAGGGAAGATGCGTTAGCAGCTGTAGGCTTAAGGGAACAGGAACGATGTCAGGAGTTTTCTAGAAGTGATATTGACTTTCTAGAAGTGACTGTTTTCAGGAAGGTGTGTGGGGACTCTGGGAATCAGTCAAATACCAATGAGAAAGAGGAGGGGCAGGAAGGGGGAAGAGGAGAAAGGAGCACTTTTACTGCTGAGCCCATCTCACCAGCCCCTAGAAACTTCTGTTTTCATGGGAACACACTATTCATGGATCAGAGCATGTAACGATCATATCCTAAGTAGGTGGACCAACGTGAAAAGTTCACATCATGTTAAAAAGCAAATTATTAGGAGATGATCTATGCTCCCATGCGTGAGTGTGTGCTGTGTGCACACAGATGTGTAAAAATGATGTACAACCGATGGGGCAGGGGTCACAGAAGTCTGTGTTGACATGAGAGGCGCCTGCCACTTACATTTCCAGAGCTGCGCTCCAGGACCTTGTGATGGCTGAACCCTGAGGGAGCCTGAGGCTGAGAAAGGAGAGTCAGCAGAAGGCTGCTCTCTCCCTTCGAGGGCAGAGGAGACAGACACAGGCCTCAGCTCACATCACCTTGGCAGGGAGCAGACGTGACAGACACGGGGCAAGCTTCCAGTTATGGTAGCAGCCTACTGAAGCCACAGGACACTCGTCATGAAGGACTCTCCCACTTCTGTCACTTTCTTTGATATCCACCAAGAGATGCTTACCAATGGTGTGTGAAAAGTAACAAGAAGGGAAAAAAATGAAGAAATGGCCTGCGGCAAAATGAAAAGTTGTATGCCAAGGGTCACAATGAACACAGGGCAAAGGCCACCTGATGCGAAAGGAAATATTCACATGAATACATATGATGGCAGCTTGATATCTAGCCTACATGAAGCCTCTCTGTAACTAAACAACAACAGAAAAAATACCCATTTGATTAAGGGGGCAAAAGACATGTATAGACATTTCTCTAGAGATCAATAGTTGGTCAATAAGTTGGGTCAGGAAGGAGGGCTCATCAATAGCTATTGGGGAATGACAAGACCAAAGCATGGGGCGATGTCACCTCACAGCCATGTGAATGGCCACTAAGAGGAACTGGAGTCTGAGGAGTATGGGTGAGGATGTAGAGAGTGGTGAGAATTCCAGTGATACTGTTGCCATGGAAGACTGGACCTCAAAGCATTCACCAGAGGATTGCTACACTAGCAGGCCCTCTTGTGGGTCCAGACTCAAAAGGACTGCAAGAAGAGAGTTGGAGAGCTGTTGGGCACATGCAGCCACAGCAGCATTGTTCACAAAGGCTAAGTATGGAAGCAATAGAAATATCCATCGGTAGTAAAGTAATGGAAAATCAAAATGTGGTATATTCATACAATGAAATATCATTTCGTCTTAAAAAGGAAGAAATTCTGATACATTATGACATGGTTGAACCTTGAAGACATTACACTGAGTGAAACAAACCAAATGTAAAACTCAAATAGCACTATGATTCCACTTATGCATGGTTCCTAGAGTTGCCAAACGCATAGAAATGAAAAGTGGAATGTCAGTTTCCAGGAAGGCCAAGGGGGTCAAAGGCAAACTGTCTTCATTTAATGGGGACATAATTTCAATTTGGGAAGATTAGAAAGACCTGGAGATATTTGTTGTTGAAATACACACTTGAAAGCAGTCATGAGAATTGCAAGGGCCATGCCATGTCCAGAACACAGCTCCTCAGAGTGCCCCTCCTGTCCTCCACTCTCACAGTCTGCCAGCCTATTATTCAGTGGTGCTCCCCGGGCCTCAGAGTAGGTAACAGAGTAGGTAACAGATGTTTCAAGGCGGAGCACTCAGCAGTCCCTATTCTCAAAATTTTGGTGAGTTAAAAGTCTCTGCTTTGGCCATTGCTCTTTAACCATTTAACCTACCCCTGCTAAAAGATTCTCCAACAAGTGTGAGAGTGGTACCACTCTGAGAATGAGAGAGGGAGGGGGAAGAGAGAGAGAGAGACAGACAGACAGACAGAGAGCTATGATCACATTGTATTATATTAAAGTAAGATATTGTCAAAAATGTTTTGATATGTTTAATATGGCATACATTTAATCAAAGACATTTAAAACATTGTTCATCATCTTCCGTTTGCCTTGCCACATGCTCTCAAGGCACAGACCTCAGGTTCGATACAGAAAGGCTTTCTCGGGGAGCAGCAGATGTGAGGCCTGTTTGGATGGCATAGCAGTCCTAAGAAAGAGGAATGCGGGTGATGTACAGAGAGAGCCCCAGGCCAGGAATCTCACATACTGTTGAGGGGCCATGGACACAAGGCCAGTCACTGTGGAAGTCAGTGTGGAATATTCTCAAAACATTAATAGTGGACCCTCGTGTGATCAGCTACACCACTTCTGGTGTATACCCAAAAGACCACACGTCATCACATCACGGGGATCCTTGCTTACCAATGGTCACCGCAGCACTCTTCCCAGGAGCTGAGTTATGGCCCCAGTGTCAGTGTCTAATAATGAACCAACAGCCAAGGAAAATGTGGAGACAGATACAATGTGAGAAAATCATATTAAATGAATTACCTCAGTCTCAGAAAAAAATGAATATCATGTTATCTCTCATATGTGGGTTCTAGATTTTCTGCAGATACATAAAAACATGTATGTTAACATGAAAATAGAAGTAAAACCACCAGGTGTCTATGTGGACTGATGGTGGGAAGGAGAGAAGACAGGATCATGGAATGTGTACTTATGCGCAACACACAGTAAATACACGTTTTTTTTTTTTAAAGTTCAAAAACATGACCTAGCATCCCCCACAGATGGAGGAATGTTACTCAGCTCCCTGAGAACCTTTGAGCTTCTCCAATGAGTTCTGTGGTTGTAAAGCCAGCACACAGGCCTGGGAACACAGTATTCCTGAGTTTGTGACTAGCTTCTTCCCACCCGTGAGCCACCTCACTGAGATCTTCCAGGCTGTTAGGAGGACAATTATTAGGCTTTCTTTCAGAACAAACTCTTGGTGGTTGGCCAGATGACCAGTAGAGTAGTAGCAACAGTACCTGCCAATCATTTATCCAGGACTCTTGATAGACAGTGTAGAATGACTGTTGCTGCTCGTGGCTACCCTCTGATGGCCTTAATGTTGGGAGGAAACCTTGAGAGCACTGATGACCAGGAATGTCTTTGAGGGGCCCTATCCAAGCGTATTCCAGAGGGTGGGTTGACTTGACCTGTTCACCCCTCAAATGCAGAAAGCAGCATCTGGCTTGCCAGTGACGCATTCAAACACATTTTCTAAAGGAAAAGAGATGTTGAAATTTTTGCAAGCTTGGCAAGCTGTCAAAGACTGCTGGAAGTGGAGACCCTTTGTAGATCACCCCAACTAAAAGGTCTGATGCAAAGAGAAAGCAAAGGCCTTCATTTGCAGTTTCATCTCAGTTGTCTAAAGTGGTTAAAGCAAGCATGCATTACTTCAGAAACCCAAGGAGAAGGGAGCACATACTCTGAAGGTGACAACAGCGCGAGCTGGCTGCAGACTCTGGGTGTGAACGTTCCCGGGGGCACATTCATTATAGTATCTATCAGAGAACATGGCTGGCGTGAATTTGAATATCAGATTTCATGTGAACAGATGTTAAAACTAACGAAATAATATTTGTCCTGGCAACTTCCCCAAGGATAAACATGATTACTGATTAAAAAGACAGAGTGTCAGACGGTAAGTAAGCCCTGGGTCTGCTGAAGCAGAGTGCCTGATCAGAAGACCCGGTTTCTCCCAGATCCCCCTTACAGGAGTCCAGAGAGAAATGTATATAACTCGGGGTTGCAGTTGGTTCTCAGGAAGAAAGTAAAGGCATGGCTAACCTCCTCCAAAGAATGGCCCTGAAATGACCATAGGTGAAGGCCAACAAGATGGAAACAGCTGTCATTGCTTTGGTTTGAATGTCCCCACACGATCTAGGTAGAAACTTAATGCCTGTTGCAAGAGACTAAGAGGTAGGCATGATTCAGAGTCGACTGGGGCCTGGTAACCCTGGTGATGGTTAACTGTTATCTTGACAAGATCTGAAATCCCTAAGAGGCAAGCCCCCAAGCACATCAGTGGGGATTACTTAGGGTCTAAGAAGAGCTATGCTGATGAAATTAATTGAGCTTAGATGATGTAACTTAACAGAGGTAGCATCATCTCTCAGGCTTGGGTCCTAGACTGAATAAAAGGGAGGAAGGAAGCTGAGCACCAACATTCATTGCTTTTTCCCCCAGACAGGGGATGCACTGCCACAAGCTGTTTTTAGCTTCCTCCGCTTTCACTCCTCCATCATGAAGCCTTGTACCTCAAGCTGCGAGCCAATATAAACCCATTAAGTTGTTCGTTTTAGGTGGGGTATTTTATCACAGCCAGAAGACAGCCATGAATGGATTAAACCAGTCATGGACTGGGTTGTCTGCCTCTCCCACCCACCACTATAAAAGCTAGATTGACAATATCTCACCAAATTACTGTGTGACACATCTTCTTCTATGCCTTGACCCCAGCAGATGAATGTCATGGTCCTCACAGTCTCCAGGACCAACCCTGAGCCAAGTGGCTCATTCTTTACGAATTGCCTAATCTCCAAAACCAAAGAGAGGCATTTACAACAGGCTTAAGGCAACTGTTCTGTCTTTGGCAGATGCTGTGTGTCCAGCCTTAGAAGCCAGTCTGCCCATCTGGATCCTGCTGGGACGTTCCCAGAACTTGACATATCCCTGTCCCCAGCAGAATTTTGTGAGCCTGTAGAGCGGGAACTTGGAGGGTGTCAGCATCATTCTTAGGAAGTTAGTATGTAAGTTCCACAACATGTTTGGAAAGGGAGCTGGGGACACAGCTCAGCTTTGCCACAGAAGCGTGAGGACCTGAGTTTAATGCCCAGAATGTACATTATGGTTCGTGCCCATTACCCCCTATCAGAGAGGCAGGGGCAGGGGACCCTTGGAGCTCACCAGCCATCCAGCTTAGCCTGACCCCAGTGAGCCCCAGGCCAATAAGAGATGCTGTCCCAACAAAGTGGATGACATGTGAGGAGAATGACATCTGATGATGACCTTTAGCCTGAACAGACAACGCATATTCATACCTATGCATGCAGACTGGCACATATGCAACACACACATACCACATGCACACACACTTACAGGTACACACACACACTCACACACACATATACACACACCCCACATACCACATACACATTCGCACAAACATGCCACATACAGACACATACACAAGCACACATCACATAACATACAACACACACAAGCATACCACGCACCACATACAGGCACACATACAAACATACCACACACCACATACCATATACCACACCACACCCACACCCACACATACCACAAAACACACACACCACATATGATACCACATACACTCACAGGCGCACACACATACACACATCGCACACATCACACACCACACACGACACACACTCACACATTCACACATACTCCATACCACCCCACGCACACAATTGCAGGCACCTACACACATCACACAACACACACATCATATACCACACGCTGCACACACTCACATATTCACACACATTCCATACCATCCCCCCCCACACACAATCGTAGGCACACACACACACACACACACACACACACACACACACACATGAACAAATAACCATACCTCATACAGGCACACACACACACACACACCACATACACACTACAGACCACACCACATACACACACTACATACCATCCCCCCCCCACACACACACACAAACACACCACATACCACACCACGCATACACACCACGTACAACACACTACACGTACACATTCACACATACCATAGCACATGCACACACTTGAACACACATACAGGCACAGAGCACAAAACACACACCATAAACCACACACTACACATTCACACATACCTCATACCACCCCCACCCCCACCCCCACCCCTGCAGGAACACACACATGTACATATCACATAACACACACATACACACAGGTCTGAGGAAAGAGTTCTTGGTTGTGACACTGAGAACATCAAATTATAAGAGGACGCTAAGACGTTTGCAATCTTTTCTTCATCCTCCACTTCACAGCCTCTTCTCTGTGGCTATTTTCTCCATCGCTGAGAATAGACATAAAATGTGCCCTTTGTCTAAAACTCTCTAATTTAGAGTCATAATGGTTGTGTTTGTTTGGCTAGTTTGGGATTTTTTTTTTTTTTTTTTTTTTTTGAGGTGCCAATATAGCTGTCTCTGTAATTGCTGCTGAGAGCTCTTTGGATTCCAGGAACTCTCTGAACTTCAAACAGGAAAAAGAAACCCTTGCTTGAGAGCATGTAAGCTGCTACAGCTGTGCTCCCTAAAAACGCCTGTGACTTGTTTTTCCAGAAGAGGAAAGTGCAATATACTTTTTTTTTTTAAAGCCTAGAACTCTCATAAAAATAGCTACTTTGTCAACATGGTTTTATTGGGTTATGAGAAAAACAAGAGACCCATTATTTCCATGTCTTAAATGCCCAAATAATTTACATCCCTTGCAGCAGTGCCCATTAAAACACAGGTATGAAACGGTGCTTCCAGAGACTTGGTCACACTGAGAAAACGCTCACTGTGTGATGCTGACAGAAGGCAGGCAGAGGGAAACATCTGCCCACATCGTGTCCTCAAGATCATTGGATCATCTTAAATGTCAGTAAAATTTACCAAACTCAAGCTATGTGCCAGGTTATCAGGTACTAGGTAGCACTGTTTATGTCGTTAGTCTTTTCCAAATCTCTACAAGGCAAAATGTTCTCATTTTCTAGATGAGGAAACAGGTTCTGGGAAAGCCAGTGGTCTGCTCCCCCAGGACTCTTATTTGGAAAAAGCAGTGTTGGAACTTGGTATTCAAAAAGGTTCCTAAAGCAGAAGCATCAGCATCCTCCTGAAAAGTCTCAGCATCCCTGGAAGCAACAGGATCTTCTGGAAGCAACAGAATCTTCCCCTGGAAGCAACAGCATCTTCCCCTGGAAGCACCTGCATGTTCCCAACGAAGTAACATCTTCCCCAGGAAGCATCAGCACCCCCTGGAAACATTCGCATCCCCTGGAAGCAAGAGCATCTTCTGGAATCATCAGAATCCCTTAGAATCAACAGCATCCCCTGGAAGCACCAGCATCCCCTGATCCTCAGCATCACACTGACCTCAGTCAAGGGCATGGATTTTCACCAGCTGCCCAGGCAACTTGCACACGCATTCAGCTTCAAGCAACACTGCAGCTCTAAGCCACTCCAGAGGGAACAGAACCCTGGGGGATGCATCCGACTGTTAATGGCGATCAGCTGGGATTCTAATCATCTCATTCACACTCTTCTCACACTCTTTCTGTCTCTGCCTAACAGCTTCCATCCTAGGTTTCATCTACAATAAGAGAAGTACTGGAATGAGTGAACCAACTCAACTTGTTGACACAACAGTATGCAGCTCTATAAAAATCTTACACATGAGCGAGCTCTCTCTGTCTCTCTGTCTCTGTCTCTCTCTGACACTCTCTTTGTCTCTCTCTGTCTTTCTCTCTCTGTGCCTCTGTCTCTGTCTGTCTGTCTGTCTGTCTCTCTCTCTCTCTGTCTCTGTCTCTGTCTCTCTCTCTGTCTCTCTCTGTCTCTCTCTCTGTCTCTCTCTCTGTCTCTCTCTCTCTCTCTCTCTCTCTCCTATCTCTCTGTCTCTCTCTCCTCCTCTCTCTCCTTCTCTCTCTCTCTCTCTCTCTCCTACTCCTTGCTCTCTCTCATCAGCTCTCTCTCTCATCTCGCTCTAGCTCTCTCTCTCTCTCTGTCTCTCTCGATCTCTCGTCTCTCTCTCCTCTCTCCTCGCTCTCCCCTTTTTCACTCTCCTTTCACCACCTACAGCAACTCCAGATTTAGGAAGCTCAATTACAGCTTTCGGTATAAAGAGGAAAGGGTAGGTCTAAGCTGGGGAATGATGCCACTGTCAGGGAGTGACCCAGCAGAGATGTTTAAAGAAGCCCTGTGTCACCCACCTAGACAGTCTGGTGACCAGGGGAGCCAGTACTTTTATATTCCATTGGTCCAAGCTGTCCCTTCCCAGGCAGATGCACTGTGAGGCCACAGTGTGGAGTGATGAGGAATTTGCCACTTGGTTCAGGCAATGAACTGCTGAGAGAATCAGACTGCAGACAATGGTGAGCAGCCACAGAGAAGAACAGCAGCATTATTATAGCCTGTTGCTGGAAGCCTGACCCTCTGCAGCACGGCACATACACACCTTCCCAGGCCTGTGTGGGGCCACCCTGGCTCTGTATATCACGGGAAATGCTTAGCGATGATGACAGAGATCAAACTCAGAAGGCCCAGTTCTGTTACCCCAGCCTCCCCATGCAGTTCTTGACTGCTGTCCTGTAGTCATCAAAGCACTCCAGGAAGTAAGTGATGGTCCTGAAAATCCACCATTCGCATTCCTTGCTGACTGAAGGCTTCATGGGAATCCTTGTGACAGCGAGGGAATGCCCAGCCAGGCTTCAAGAGAGGAAACTGTGACTGACTGGCCTGTCACCTGATGCAGGCCCAGCGAGACGGTCCCTTGAGGAGGCTCCACTCTGTATTTAAGTGTCCCTGGGCCTCTCCAGGGGCTAGTGTTTACTGATGAACTTGGAAGTGACCCTGATTTCCTTCCTGTACCAAATGATGATTCATTTCAGACAGAGGGTGTCCCGGGCAGTTTTACTGAATCCTGAGTCCCAGGACCCTATTGCCTCCCTGGAATGTATTGAGCTTTTTTTTTTTTTCTGGGGCATGGGGGGGCGGTGGCAGTTCCCAGGCAGTGTGCCCATGTGAATGGCCTTCACATGCAGTGCAGTGTGAGCCACACATGAGAAGGCCCAGGGCAGTAGAACATCAAGTGTAACTGTGAGAGACAGCTTATCAAAGAACATGGATTGGCGCAAGTCTCACAGGGCAACAGGCACAAGTCTGGTACTATGATCCAAGGTATCTGCTTCCATCGCTGGTGGTGATAACAAAACCAAGCGGTCCTCAGTACAAAGATGTGTGGCTGATTGCTTTTTTCCAGAAACCCATGTTAGGGTGTCCCCTAAACTGCAGGGTGATAGGGAGTATAAGGTAAGATCGCAGAGACCCGAGTGGCAGCCATCTGAAAATATAGTAGGGAACTACATATGCGTCCACAAATCATGGGGTTCCAAGAGCTATCAGGGGTTGAGGTGGAGTAGGGCATGGGGATAGGCCTTCCCAGGGAGCTTGGTAGGTTGTGTTGGGATGTTGGTATTTTGATTTCAGGCTCCTGGCCTGAAGAGCTATGGCAAAGGAGCTACTTACTGAGCTGTGGTCCTTGGTTTCAACAGCCCTGAGATGGGGCTGGAGGTGCTGAGGGGGAGATTTGAATATCTTATTTATTTTCCAAAGGGTAGGAGCTGGTGAGATGGTTGAATGGATGGGTACAAACAAACAAACAAACAAACAAACAACCCATACACACCCAATGACCTGACATCAGTGCCCAGAATCCACTTAAAAAGCCAGATGTCCTCTTTGTCATTAGCACTCCTGTGCCTCAAAAACAAGGTGGGAGGAGAGCGCTGGTTCCTCAGAGTTCTCCTTAGATCTCCATTCACACACCACGAGCATTCACAATGATAATAGATGAAAGTAAAAACCATTTTAAACAGTAAAAGTAAATTAATTAATTAAATTAATTAATTAATAAGTAGCCAAGGACAGAAGACAAGAAACAGATAGGAGGGGCCCAGCTGACAAGAACAGGAGGTAGGCACTCCTCCAGCTGGGCAGAGATGCTACTGTCTGTCGCTGGAGGCCAAGAATTCCAGGACTGAGTTTGCCCTCCCCCGACCTGTCCCACCCCATCACCTCTTTACCCCCACTCCTAGGTACTGCTATGTTTCTCCTTCCTTCATGGAAGCTATGCTGCAGGGGACACCTTGTGGTGGGGCCAACTGGATTGACAGCTCATCCCTCTATTTATGCCTCGCCTGTTTCTGGCACTGGATGGTGATGGCTCTGGTGGCGGCTGCGGCAGTTTGAATGAGACATCCCCTGTAAGTTTCAGACATTTCAGTACTTGATCCTAGCGAAGTCTCACATTTGTTCTCTCCTGATCCAACTGCCAGTTTCCAGAGAGGAGAAGAGACATGAGATGGCTGTAACCCAGCCTCCAACCTTGAGATGGGCAGTGAGCTTTTAACATCAAAACCCATCCTAGCATCCCTGACGGTGTTAATGGGCTGACCATCTTTGATGGGACTAGGTCCCTGCAAGAGACACCAGACACCTGCAACCTGAATATTCCCAAGCCAGAAGCAAGAACTCAAGAGCCTGGGAAATCTCAGAGCTGCCTTGCAAAGAGTAGATCAAATGTCTCTTTCTTTCAGAGGTAGGAGGCTAAAACAAAACGGCATAGAAAAACTAACTGATTTTTTCCATTTCAAAAGCCCAGCTTTATCCTGTCCAGGGTGGTCTCCAGTCACCCCACCCTCTGATCCTGTTTATCAGGTTAGCTTTTAAAGGCCCCGCAAAGATTATTTATGAGTGTGGGCTTAAGCCTTTGGAGACAGTTCTTTCAAAGGGACAGACAGGTTTAAAGCCACTGTCACTGGGCCTAACTGATGTGGTCACGTGGCAAGGCATAGGGAGAATGGGCTCTGTCCTCACTAAAGAATAAGTATGACAGAGATTAAACTCATTATAAACAAGAGGGATTAAAAACCCAGAGCCGACCACAGCGGGATCAAATGACTGAGAATACAGACTCCTTAGGACTTTTCTTTTTTTTAGAGTGTTAGCAAAGCTCAGGGCTGATATCTTAGGCTATGCTCATAAAATCAGCAGTCATGTACTAGTGGGACAATAAAACAAAATGGTGACGGGGGGTGGGGGGCATGCTGGCAACAGTGTCATGCCAAGGCAAGGAGAAGCCATCACTTAGCCACAGGAAGCCCTCCCCTCCAAGTTGTCCAACTGGACACTCAGCCAGGTTGTGCCCTGTCATTTCCACTGGCTCCCAAATGTCTAAGGACTTTAAAGGAAATGTTAGATGTTTCTCTCTCCTGGGTTCCTGGGATGTAGCCCAGACATTGGCAGCAGGCACGGTGAGGCCCACGGACACTCTGTGTTGCGCTAACCTTTCATGGTGTGCTGAGTGGGGACGCAGGCATTGGCAGAGCATCCTTAGGGGTCACAGAGCTATATGTACTTGAGCTAGGTGCCTAGACCTCGGAGAATTGTGCAGAGAGCTATGCCCAGGCACCACAGCTCTCTAGCAACTAGGCCAGGAAGCTGAGGTTCTCCTGTCTCTTTTTAAAATAATCTGGGGGGAAAAAATAGGGAATCTGAACAAGTTTTGCAAGTTTTTAAACACACAAGAGAAGGGAAGGGCTATTTGTGCTCATATCACCCTCAGAACACGTCCACGAACCTTCCAGGGTACCTCTGTACCTCAGTATCATGATGGCAGAAAGGCCAAGAAGCCTCTGGATTGATTGAGGAAGGCTGTGCCCTGCAGATGTCTTGGGAAGTGCAGTGACAACTACATAAGACCCATTTCCTTATAACTTTCTAAACTCAGCCACACATATACTCACGAAACAAACCTCTGCAGCTGCTCTAGGGTGTGTTGGTATGAGAAAAGAGGGATGATGGGACCAGCCACCAAGCCCCATGACTTTCAGACATTCTATCTTCCATTATTCCATATAATTCGCTCTACCTGTGACCTGTAACCAAGGATTTGGGCGGGATAGTGGCCATGCACCATGTGACCTCCTGACAGTTCTTGGCTCAGGATTTGCATTGTGAAGATCAGGTCTGTGCCACATCCACATGTGTCCTAAGGCTGTACTTCTGGCCAGGGCAGGCAATAGAGGCTTATGAGGCTACCGGAAGGAAGGCCTGTCCTAACCATATGGAAGTGCAGACCTCACTTGTCATGCCTCGGAGAAGAGGTGAGCGCTCCACATGGACGCCACATGTGGCCAGCAAGGCTCTGCCCTTGTGATTTACAGTAGCTGACGGCCTAGACAATATGAGGCTCCATTTGGAATTGAAGGAGAAATAGCAGCAGCCACGTAGCCCCATTCACATCCTCCAAGAGGGATACAACGTGTATGCACGTTTTCAAAACCGCCAGAACCCCTGGGCAGCATATAGTCCAATAATTCCTGCAGTGTGCCCAGGCTGTCAGCTCTCTTGGTGCCTGGTGAGATCTTAATTCTTCCAGGAGGAGTGATAGAGTAAGACAAAAACAAAAACAAAAACAAAAACAAAAAGAACAAGAACAAAACACTGTAAATATAACAAAACTCAGATATTCTTAAAATTACTTATATAAGTTACATATCACCATTAATAGTCACTGATTTCCAAATGCTAATTTGAAAGCGTCAGTGGAGTTTGGACTATGCTGATACATAAAAATCAGTTGGTCCAGCCACAGATATCTGGTAAATGGGATGTATATGCTGCTTCTTATTTCTTTTCTTGTGTGGAAAGCCCACATAATAATTTCATCTCACTTCCATCCTGTAAGAGTAAGGCCAGTGAGATATCTGCATGGGCACAGAAGCTAGCTGCCAACTCTGATGTCAGAGTTCCATCGTAGCCCCCACATGGTGAAAGGAAAGAAATTACTCTAAACACACACACACACACACACACACACACACACACACACACAAATTAAAATAAAGCAGTATTCTTAATGTAGCCAACTACTGGGATTCAAATCCCCTTGTCCTACTGTAAGCACAGTGCATGCTTACTTCTAGGAGATAAGTCACTTTGATGAATTTTTTAAAATGTAGCTTAGGAGGTAGAGAGACAGATCAGTGGTTAAGAGCATGGCTGCTTTTCCAGAGGTTTCTGTTCCTAGCACATGGTCTTACAAGGTGTGTAATTCCAGTTTCAAGAGATATGACACCTTCCTCTGCTCTCCCTGGGTACTTCACACATGTGGTACACAGACATACATGCAGGCAAGCATATCTATATACAGAAAATAAAAATAAATAACTTTTTAAAAACATACAGATAGATCCAGTACTCTGAGTTTTTTTTTAATTAAAATTTAAATATTCTAATGACCACAAATATCCAGAACATAGGTATGTAAAGCAAGGGAGAAAGTTCTCTTGGGTTGAAAACATTTAACCCCCTGATGTGAAGGCAACCTTTATTCTCTTGTTCCCAACTGGAAGTCCTAGGTTAGGATGAAAAGTAGAAGGGACACTGCAATTTCATTGTGGAAACAACATGGACATCTCTGGAGTGGGGGGAGACAAGAGTCATAGGGAGCACAGAGGTGAAGGCTGTGTTCCATTAGGTGAAGACGTGTACAATAGCACATACCTATTAGAAAGGCAGAGAGCCATTTTGCCAAGAGTATAAGGCAGAAGAAAGACAGCAAGTGTCTTTGGTGACCATGGGCAGCATCTTACCACCAGGACCAGAACAGGTGTGTGTGTGTGTGTGTGTGTGTGTGTGTGTGTGTGTGTATGTGTGTGATCTCTACACACAAACATATACCTTCAAACATACACCTTAACCCTTGTATGATGCTCACTTAAGCAAATACAGACTCACTCACGTCCCCTCACTTTTCTTCAGGCTCCAAGGATTCTGTTTGACTTGAATGGAGGTGGGCAGAGATATTTGGGGCTCATTGCTAAATTCTTGCTACCTTTAACATCAGCTTCTGAGATGATTAGACCAGGATTGGGTTTTCTCACAATGCAACCATCTGGTCAACCAGACTCTTCTCCATAAATCACCAACTCATGTCCCCTCAGAGAAGGAAATGTTAACCAACCACCACCGCCGCTGCTGCCGCCGCCGCCACTGCTACCACCGCCACCGCCGCCACCACCACCCTGGCTATGTGGCTCCAATGCTGTGTCCCTTGCTCCAAAGCTCCCCTCTAAAGCTGAGATATGAGCCTGGAGTCTGGCGCCATCAATGGCCAGTTCTCCGGGCAGGAATTAACCTATCACTTCCTATGCAATGTGGCCTCAAGCACACTGTGCAAACCCTTCAAATCTCCATTAAATCAATACTTTAAAATACTATTAGGACAGTCCATGAGCATATTCCAAATAGAAACAAAGACTATTCCATATGGTACAGCATGCTGTTAAAGACTGGAAACCTCTTCATCCACACCTCTTTTCCTCTTTCGACATTTCCCCTCCCTACTCTGTAGGAATCTCTGGTTTGCATTACTTCTGACCTGTCATTACAACATTAAGCTCTGAATGTGGACATCTGTTTGCAGGCCCAGCATCCACACACAGCAACCAACAGCCCTTCCTTCTCTCCTCTGCAAGCTGAAAGACATGTGCAATCAACTCCACCCCTCTCTCATTCAAGTTTTAATTAGGTCTTTTGTGCTTCTTAAATTGATACTCCGAAGTTTTAGAGGTTACACTTGAGAGCTCTCAATGTTGATTTATAATCTGTATGATACGGAAGCATCATTAAGTAGAAAGTTCCTCATTCTCAGGTCAGCAGAGTGTCCTGTGTCTGGGATGGAGCTTTCTTGTGTAAATGATGCTGTGAGAGACAGGATTGAGAATCATAAAAAGTGTCCATATTTCTTTTTAAAAATCAGGAGACCAGTGGGAAGGGACAAAAACATCAGTATGAAGAGCTAATGCTGGTGTGAAAGAGAGAGAGAGAGAAAGAAAGAAAGAGTTGGTGAGAAGCAAGATAACAATGGAACACAGAGACATCCCTGACAACGCAATCACAAGCCTCAGCACCAACTCAAGAGAGATGGAAAACTGTCCACTCATGAGCACCCACACGCAGTAATGGTGTCAGGTCTACCCATGAACACCTACATGCAGTAACGGTGTCAGGTCTACCCAAGAACAGTGTCAGCTTCATTTCTGATTGTTTAAGAACTGAGAACAGAGGATAGCAAGTTACCAAGAAGAGACTCGATATTCTAAGAGCATATATAGGGGGAGGAGGTCTCCCTCAATCACAGACATAGGGGAGGGGAGAAGGGGGGAAGTGGGAGAGAGGGAAGAATGGGAGGAAACAGGGGAAGGGCTAACAATCGAGATGTAATATGAATAAATTAATAAAAAATGTAAAAAAAAAAAAAAAAAAAAAAGAACTGAGAACAGAGCTGGAGAGATGGCTCAGTGGTTAAGAGCACTTCCTGTTCTTCCAAAGGACCCGGGTTCAATTTCCAGCACCCACATGGTAGCTCACAACTGTCTGGAACTCCAAGATCTGACACCCTCACACCAACACACATAAATTAAAATTAAATTAAAAATACTAAAAAAAAAAAAAAAAAAAGAACTGAGAACAACCCGCATGTCCATCACCTAGGGAGCAAATGAGCAGACAGTTATAATAGATTAATGCAAACAATTAATTCCTCTCAGAGCCTGAAGCCAGACTCAAAAGGAAGCAACAAGACAATTCCAGTCAAATTCCTGGAGAAGGCAACCTGCAGGGACAGAGAGCCAACCAATAGTTCCAGAGACTTGGAGAGAGGCTTGCGGTAATGAGTTGGAGCGTTGTAAGCATTCACAGTGCAGGCTGCCATTTAACTGCAGGCATTGTGAAGACTTGTCAAACTGTATGACAGAAAGGTCAGTTTTACTACATGAAAATCCTATACAATAAAACTGTAAAAAATACCTAGGGAAAGTCTCTCAAATGTGGGGTCTGGGGACTAAAAGACATTTGCCTTCAAAGAGCTCCAGCCACAAAAGTGTAGACTGACAGTGGGAAGGGTCATGACGGTACAATGACATCCCTCATCCGGTCTCCACAGTGGGAGTCAAGATGGCTACCACAGCACGTCCATGTCTTGTTTTCCATAATTTAGCAACACTCTTAAGAAGTTGATTTCGCGCGCGCGCGCGCGTGTGTGTATGTGTGCGCGCGCGCGTGAGAGAGAAAGAGACAGACAGACAGACAGACAGACAGACAGACAGAAAGCTAGCCATCGAACCCTGGACCCACCTGCCTATGCCTCTTTAGTGCTGAGATTACAAACAGCATGCCATCCTATTTGGCCTATGATGTGGGTCCCAGGGTGTGCCGGGATGTGGGCTCAAGTCTCATGCTTATATGCACTTCACAGACTGAGATGTCCCCTCAGTGCCTTGAACCAAGTTGTAATTTTTGTTAGTTTGGAAAAACATTTTTCATATTTTATAGTAATTAGATTGTATAGACATGTTTAATTTACTTCTGGGGTTTTTCTTCATAAATATGTGGTGTATACCTGAGTTTCTTTACTTAATGCTTTGTTTTGGACTTTATATCCAGTCTTAACTAGGCTCGATGCCCTCTGTGCAGTTGGCATGTAAATATGGTGCTGATTTTGCAGACAGATCACTGTGCGGCTCTTCACTAATGAGCTGGTGTCACATGAGGAAGGTGACTTTCTATCTACAATTTACTATAAGCCTCAGAAATAGTTCTATCTTCAGCTTTACCAAAAGAGCCTTTTTGCCATTAAGACGTGCATAGCTTTCCAGCTTTCCTCTTTGGCCTCAAAGTTGAGATTTATGGAATTCTGTTGTTGAATCAGCTGTGCCCCCGACCCCAGAGTAAAATCACGAATGCTAAGATTTTATATAAAAATGTGCCGATTCTATTTCATCTCCCACTTAGTGCAGCGTACACAGTATGTGGGAGTGAGATGTGGGCACGTTCTCCGGCTTCTGCCTCAGGTGTGGTTATCAGAACACAGTGTGGTTATCAGAACACAGTGTGGTTATCAGAACACAGTGTGGGGTGCTGCTTCTCTTACTCTCCAATTTCCCAGGTTTTTTTTTTCTTTTCAAGTTGTATGCATGTGATATTTCAGACAAATGCCTTCCCTGCTTCTTGCCTGGTGTATAATCTGTCAAGAAAAGCACTGAAAGTGCCAACAAACAAACAAACAAACAAACAAACAAACAAAATGCACTACAGGCCAACCAACCGCTCTCTTCCTTTTGGCATGATGGATAACCCCCATTTAGCATAAGAAGTGCCCACTCTCTCTGCTCCCCTCATTTGTCCCTCCTCTTTCCTTCACATCTCCCTCCCTCCCAAGCCTCCCCCCTCATTCTCAGCTCCCTCTTTCCCTCCTTTCTCCCTCCCCTACCTTCTTGTCTGTCTCCTTCCCCTACCCCCCTCTCTGCTTTTCCTTCTTTTATTCTCTCCTTCCTTCCTCTCCTATCTTCTTTCCTTCATCTTCCCTCTCAATTTTCCTCTCCCATCTTTTCCTTTGTCCTTCTTTCCTCCTTTCATTTCTATCTTCTTTCTTTCTGAAAACCTTGGCACCCTAGGTTGAAGGGCAGGAATGAGTCAGGTAAAGTCCCACCCGGGGCAGAGTGTGGACAGAGATGAGGGTGACCGGGACCAAGTGGCTTGGGTGTCACAGCTGGAGCCAGAGAAGGAGTTGATGAATGAGAGGACAAAAGCAGCCACGTGAGCTTCCTAATTAAATAAAGCAAACAGGCTCTGTTTGTTTAAAATCATACTGAAAGTAAAGAATAAGCTTAGGTTCCTATAAAGACTCAATACTGACAATAATATATTTAAAAAGCCCAGCCCTAAAGACCCTGTAACTTTTGCCCTAAAATACAACTGCCAGAGTCATATCCTATGGATGCAATCAGAAATGTCTGCAAAAATTGAGCCATAAGCTATTTACAGAGGTTTATTTATTGGTTTAAAAATGGGAGTTAACCTGAAAAATACTATAATAGGATTTGGGGACATAAATTATGATCTAAGCATGAAATAGAATATTAATACAGCTATTATGGAAACTGAGAAAACAGTTAATGATCTGGAAACCATTTATGATCTGTATTGAGTAGGGAAGGCAGGTTAGATAACAATACACCCGTCTCATCTTGTTACTCAAACAACAACAAAACAAACACTGTGTGTGTGAACTGGGGGGTGTGGGGGATGGTGGTGGAATGTAGCCAGATCCTTCACCACAAGGAAGCCCAGGGACTCATCCACTGATGCACCCTGTGCCTCCAGGGCTGGGGTGTCGACAGTGTTCCCCAAACGTGTTTGATCACAGTTCTTTTGCTTTCAGCTTGGTCTTGCCCCTTAAAGTGCCCCCAAACTCTGAGGGTTCAGAACCTCCTAGTGGCCTTTCTTATGATGCTATATCACCCATCCTCTCCTCCTGCATCTTCATCCTGATAGTGTTCTGCTGCCTGTCTCTGTAAGTTACTCCAGAGCATCTTTCAAACACAGGATACCATCTCACAGGTAATCATCCAACATAAGCTTCAGGACAACACCTGGGGCTGGGACCTCAGGTAGGATTTGGGGACATCTCTTTGTTTCGTGTAAGTGTTGTTTCAAGCTGAGACTTAAGCAGGACAGCCAGGGGGAATACCCACATGCCTCTAGCCATAGCTTCTGTGTCTCAGAGTACAAGGTCCATAACGCCCCCCTCCCCCGCCTCCGCTCTAACCTGAGAAGGGGCATGGCATGGGCTCTGTGTCAGGAGGGCACATAGGGTCAGCAGGCTGTCAATCACCACCCACACAGCACCACCAAGTGTCTTCAGAGCCCAGGGATGGATGGATGCTTTTACAATATCTTTGGCAGAGTCCTCTGGAGGGAATCCTTCCATGCATGGCTTGGGATGGGGGCTGACATGGGGAAAGTGTTGCCCCAGTGACTACAGGAGGCTTCAAAGGCTTTGTTTTAATGTTGACCCAAGGTTCCTCAGGAAGTGTGAAGGAAAGGTATGTACAAGCCAGGTGGGAGTCAGCAGGGCTTGCAGTGTCTCCAGAAGCTGTCAAGGAAGGGGGCTTGTTAACGACAGATCTCCAGGGTGTGTTGGGACCTCAAAGATGGTAGTCAGAGCTGGGGAAGGCATCATGCCTCAAGGCTTAAGAACATGGTTATCTCTGTTAATCCCCCAACACTTGACTAGCCAAGGCTATTAAAAAAAATAGAGAGAGGGGATTTTCTTTCCTGCATTAATCACCAATTCTGGAAGAGGAAATGTGGCAGGCAGAAGCCTTATCCCTAACCTTTGCTCCTTGGGATTACTCCCATGAATATATTATAGGACATCAAGGACTTTGCAGATCTGGCTAAAGTTACTAATTAGCTGACCTGAGAATAGAGAGACTACCCTCAGTTATGTGGGTGGGCCTGACTCTCATCACATGAGTCCTTGACTGTTGGCAGAAGAGGCAGTCAGAGAGAGTTGAAGCATCAGAATTTGACAGGAACTGTTGTCTTGAAGATGAAGAGGTTCTTGTGTTAGGAAATAGAGGCTTTGGCTCCACAGCACAAAGAACCAATGGGTAGCCATATTGCTACCCACACTGGGCATATGATCTACGTAATTGTATTATGTGTGCTTGGTTCCTTTTTCCTGACAGAAAATGTACACTGCCCCTGCTCAATGGAAACGCACTAACATACCACAGAACAGAAGGAGAGCATAAGTTCATGGAACAGACATGGCCCCAGTGTGTCACGACTATGGGAAGCAGACTGACGTCAAGAGTGGTGAGGCCTGAGGAGAGAAGTCAGGCTGCCAGTAGCCTCCTTGGGCTACGTAGTCACTCTTTCCCAGGAACACACAGGCTGAGCAGGTCAACAGACATTGATGTGCCTTTTAAATAAACTGACAAATTACAGAGCCTCAGAAAACCACATCCCAGACTGATGTCTTAGCTTTTCAACTATAGAAAGCTCAGCTATGCTAGACCTAAGGCTGTCCACAGTTCCATGGATCTTCAGTGAACACACTCATAGAATGGCAAGGTTGAAGGAGCTGGAAGATGGGTCAATGGGTAAAGTGCTTGCTGCATAAGATGAGGGCCAGCAAAGATCCCTCAGCACTAATGGAAATTCCATGACAGGAAGACCCCTGATGTCAGTCTTAGGCCTCCACACACATGTGCAAAGACAATAAAGGCACATGTGTATACACAGATACACAGAGGCTTGATTTTGACAATTATACCAGATATTATTAGCCATAATGTTCATTTTTAAAGAGAAAAAAAATGTCACATGGATGTGTGATCACTAAATGCGGCCCTTTTAGAATGAATCTTGTAAAAACATGTCAGTTTTGATTGCCAGTACCTAGGAGAGAAAAGGCATAGTCAGCACCGGCAAGCATCTAAAGAGCTTTCTAATTACGTCAATGTCCTTTCCTCTAGCCTGATGGATTAAGGAGAAGTGGCAGGCATCATGTGTGCTGGCTTCATGGAGCTTTTGACTTTGTTCCAATTGATTTACTCCTCAGCTCCAAAGAAAACAGGCCTCTGCCCCTAGCCTGGAGGGGGCCTATGAAGCCGGACCACTGGTTCAGAGAGCTGGGACTCCCTAGATGACATCTAAGAAAAATCAGGAGGACAAAACAAGGCTTTCTGGAGACATGTGGACTGGGGGACATTCCCAAGACAAGCAGGCCATGATCCTTTCCAGTCTGAGCATAGAAACTTCCCTAGGAAAGAACTTTACCCAAGTCCTGGGTCTGGGTCAAAAGAAACATTGGGCCCATGGAGATGAACGCTCTAGGCCTAGGGCTTAGAAAGGATAGGGCTTAAGAACTTCAGTCTCTTCCTGTTTGGGCAGGTCCAGGGAGATGACATAGCAGCAGAGTGGGGAGGCCTGGTCTCTGCTGTATCCAGAATTCCTTTCCCTGGGGGTTTGGGAGACATAGTACTATATATAGCCCATTGTCCAGGTGGTGAGTAAGGAGCCCCCAAGTGACACTTCAGTCCTACTGATGCAGGGGCAGGCCTTGAACCAGCCTCCAGAGCTCAGGGAACATGTTTCCGAGGCTAGGAGACAGGGCCAGGCAGGCCCTAGGAGTGTTTCTCATCATTCCTGCCTTGTCCAGTCAATCATTCCATCTGCATCTTTTCTAAGAGGAAGTCTTGGGCACTTCATTGGATTGGCTGAGTTTTCTAGCATGGTCTGGATCTTGCCTGTCCAGAGAGTCCACAGTTAAGGAGATCAGTAAGGTAAGGCAAAGAGAAGACAGCAGGGAAAGAGCTCGTATCACCTGGAAAGGACGAGTGCCCTCTTTGCCTGTGCTCAGAGACCTGCAGCTAAGGGAGAGAACTGTTCAGCAGTTCTGTCAAACATAGGAACGGAAATGAGCTCAACTGTATGTGAAACGGAGCAGATAGTAAATAGCAACAACTGTTTGGGCCTAGGTAGCCCAGGCTACACCTCAGTGTGAGATGGCTCTGCCCAGGGCAGCCAGTTTATAATGTCTGTTCAAAGTGTGAAGTCCATGGGTCCCAGCCTTACTCATCTGGTCTCCTGTAGGCACCAGGCCCAGAATGGCAGATCATTTAGTCTGACTTAGATCCCATGGCTCCTGGGCCAATCCTAGAACTTGTCACTGGACACAGAGCCAAGAGGAGAACTCAAGTGGCCAGCCACCAACACAGAGAGAAATAGCTACTCATGTAAAGGAGAAAAGCAACCACGGTGTGATGTTCAGCTGGACAGACAATGTTTTGCTTATAATCTATGGTGCCCACACACATGCACACAAAAACACACAGATACACACATATACACACACACACACACACAACTGCATGCATGCACACACACACACAAACACACAGGCACACATACACATATATACACATTCTCACCACATGTGCACACACATGTACATATACTCATTCATATGCACAGATGTGTGCACACACATATTTACACTCTCAAGTGTACACACATGCACACTCATATACATGCACGTATACACACACACACACACACACAGGCTTTTTTTGTGTTCCATGTCTGCTCTTCCTCCATTCCTGTATTAGTTATTTTTCCTTTGTTGTGATAAAATACTATGCCCAAGACAAAGCAAAGAAGAGAGAGTTTCCTTAGCTTTGAGTCCAGAGAGATAAGACTCCATCATGTTAGGAAAACATGCCAGCAAGCATCAGACATGGCAAAAGGAGAGGGAAGCTGAGAACTCACATCCTCAAGCAAGGAGAGGCTTTTGGTTTTTCTCTCATAGCCCACCGGCAATGGCATACTTCCTCCAGCAAGGCTGCCTCCCCTAAGGTCCTGACCACCACCACCAACTGCAGACATTTCTCATTCAAAGCACCACACCTTCGAACACTTTAAAAATCTAAAAGCCCTTAAAGTACCCACTATGGTGTTTTGAAACACACAGGGTTTCAACTGTCAAGTATATCAGCACACTGTCACCTCACACACTGACACGCTGCCCTCTTGGTGCGTTTTTTTTTTTGTTTTTGTTTTTGTTTTTTTTTTTTGGTTTTTCGAGACAGGGTTTCTCTATGTAGCCTTGACTGTCCTGGACTCGCTTTGTAGACCAGGCTGGCCTCGAACTCACAGCGATCCGCCTGCCTCTGCCTCCCGAGTGCTGGGATTAAAGGCGTGCGCCACCACGCCCGGCTCTTGGTGTGTCTTATAAGGACACCTAAGACATGTTCTTTCAGCAACCTTGAGTCCATAAGTCAAAGAGCAAGGTCCCAAGTCATCTTTTTATTTTCTACTTTGGTCCCAATGGGGAGCTTAAAATGTAACATGGTTCCAGTGTCTTTATCTGTAAGTAAGGTGATGTCACACACTGTCGTGTGGCTGTGGGTAACTTCATAACATAGTAGCTGACAATGCTCACAGCCAGATCTCAAGCACAGAAAAAGAAGATGCGGGGAGGAGGGTGGGTAGGGGTGGGGGATGAAAAACTAATTCATAGAGGGGCTGTTATGTACCCCTCTCCCTCCTTGGAGGAAGCCTTCTTAAGACATAGGATATAAAAGATAAGTGAAACAGCAGGATGTTTTAGGTGAGCATGTTTACAGGGAGGAGAAACAACAGGAGGCTCTGGGGGAGGGGAAACCCTCCATCCTACAGGAAAGAGCCTTAAGACAGGAAACAGTCAGCTCAAAGAGCTTCAGGAAGTCGCTGAAACGGAGTGGATTCTCTAGGACCCTCCCCATAAAGATACACAGTAAAGACTGCCGAGAATCACCACGGGACAAGCAAAGCTTCCAAAAGACTCTCAGACCAGCTGAAGTGTATAGAGGAGACAAAGCAAGCAAACAAACAAACAAACAAGACAAATAACAACAGCAAAACCAGCTGAGCTGCCTAGAAGCTTAGACCAACTGAGGCACCTGGAAAGGACACTCCCCGACCTGTTGAGCTGCCCGCAGGCTCTGCAGTGTGCTCCAGGTTTCCAACTTTTGTGACTTTACTCCTGTTGAGGTGAGCTTTGGTAACGCCACCGTCTTTGAGTCACTTCTGCTTCTGTGTACTCTGGCTCCCCCACCTCTTCAGCACAACCCTCATCTGCTCATCAGGTGGGCTCAGGGCCCTTTGCACAGGCCTTTCCCTCTTCTGGGAATTCTGTTTTCCTCCTGCAAGATCCTAGCAATCCTGGAGGCCTCTAGTTCAATACCTGTCCCCCGTGATTGCTTGACAGGCAGCCCATCACTTCCTCAGAACTCTTTCAACAAGTACGATCTACAGCAACCAGTGTCTGTCCCCGATGAGGGAGAGCAGCACGTGGGACTGGAGTGGACCCACTACTTGCCCCTCACTCAGGTGCTGGACTCAGAAGCCCTGCCCACACAGATGAGGGGAGTTAAATAATCCAGTTAGCCAAATACAGTCGAAGCTCTGTGCAGAGCCCCCAGCTGGGTGTAGACACAGGCAGCCTAAGAAGTACACTGCCGCCCTATGCTTGGCCAGGCTGAGGCTAGAAAACTTCCATTGCCTATTCCTTCTTAGAAAATTATGTGATGTCAAAGTGACCCTTCCCATCCATCTCTGCTGCCTGGGCGAGGCGCTGCCATTCTGTCCACTAGGTCTCGCGAGCCTGGTGGTACTCACACTCATACCATGCTGAGCCCCAGGTAGGCAGCACCCTTAGCAGTCCTGCTTCCTAGCCGGAGGAGTCACAGGGGGAAGCCTCAGCTGTCACCCATGGAGCCCACCCAATGAGCCAGCAAATGTGTAGAAGAAGCACACTACACAGGGCTCTTCTCTGAACTCAGTCAGACAAAACCAGAGAGAAAGCATTTAAGGTTAACCTGGGGGGAACCTGTCAAAAACACTTTCCAGCAGTCTTAAGCGTCTTTGATTTTAAAGTATCTTGGGCTCAGTATCCAGGACTCAGAGGAGAAGCAGGGGAGAGGCTGGAGGATGCTTACAGCGGGAAAAGAGCAAATGCTGGAATCGGACATAATACAGCGCACTAGAGGAGAGGGGCTGAGAGGTTTGCAAAGCCCTGCTGGGATTCGGTAGAGAGCGGAGGGGAAATTATTTAATACTAATATTTCCTAATCATAACTTCTTGCTCTTTTGAAACACCCCACGGGCCACTCTGCTGAAAAAGCAACACGATGGAGTGGCGGCTGCTCCGCTTTAGATGACATTTCTGAGGCATCCCTGAAGTCTTCTCCAGAGCCGGGAAGCATTCCAAGAAGTAACCCCAGCATCCGCAGGCCGAACAGAAAAGACAGGAGAAGCCTCTAGCACAGAAAGCCAGCAAGCCAGCCGGGAATCCCTGTCAGTGGTCCTGAGGACAGACCAGGAAGGAAGAGCCCTGGTGTGTTTTGGATGTTGCTCTGGTGACCAGGGTATTTAGTGCTCTTCTGATCTCTCGCACTGCACATATGCACGCACACAGGCGCAATGTTGAAAGAACGGGTTTGCTGTTGCTGTTGCTCACTTCAGTGTTCAGCTGACTTAACTGAAAATACTCAAGAAAAAATGATTTTAAAAAGGACAAAATAAACCAAACAGAACAGTACGATGACATTCCTCCTGGACAGACTCAGAATGACAGTGATGTCCCTGGCAACCCAGGTCATGGGCAACAGGTGGCTCACTTGTGCAGGTAACCAGGTCCTGACTTCAAGGTGAGTTCAAAAGGCCAAGAGATCAATCCATGAACCCGGCCTTCCCCCTGGGAGAACAGTTGCTTTTCGGAATTCCGTGACATAATCCGAGTAGAGAGCTCCAAGCTGGGAGCATCTGAAACCAATTATGGACACGTTGCCAATTATTCCGTTTTGATGTCCTGTCCAGGACATTCCACCAGGGTTCCGTAGGCACCAAGGGTCTTGCCATGACACCCAGCTAGTGCACAGCATCTCGGCTTGTCATGCACCAGGATCAGATAAAACAACCACACTGGGCGATGAAATCTCCCAGCCGTCAAGCTATATTTGGGGTTACAGACAACCACCCCATGGGGAAACAGCTGCTGTGGCCTCTCATACAACAGACTCCATATATTGCAACAGTGATGGGTGTCCATGAAGCCATGAGCCAGTAGGAGGCTAGAGTATGGAGCCGTGTAAACACTAGGGTTTTTTTATTTCAATTCATTGGGTAAGCCCTATGCAGGCCATAACACGTGTCCATGCATATTCAAATGTTAGTTTATAGGTGATGCCACTAGCCTACCTTTGGGGACCTAGCAAAGTCTTATGTCATCACCTGCGAAGTGTGCCCATCTGACAAATAAAGGGACCACCACACCACACCCAGCTCTCCCTCTGTCCCCACACTTTCTGTTTTCTCCCTCTCAATCTGTCCTTCTCTGCCTTCATAACTCTGTTCCGTCTGTCTGCCTGTCTATATGTCCTATTGTCTGGTTCCACCTCTCCTCCAGGCCCTATCCCCCCTCTTTCTTCCCCAAATAAACCTCCTTATACCAAGCCTTCTCTGTAACATAATTCCGCAAGGGGGTACACGTTGGTACCATCCCACCATGGTACATACCCCCACCCCACCCCTACCACGGCCACATCATCATTACTAATTATTAACACCGAAACTGATAGATCCTAGAACTGGCCCATCAGGGGAAGTCAGTCTCACTTTCTCTACGTTCACTCACTGACTCTAGGTTCTCAAAGTTGGCTAGGCGGTTCTGCTCTCTTCCTCTGCCTGATGGACTGATTCTCTCGCTGTGCATTTGCAGAGAGGAGATCCTGCCTGGTTCCATTCCACTGTCTTTACAAGAAACAAGATTAGAACCCTCTCCTGGCTTCACAGCTCAAGCAACACTCACCCTGTTTGATGGTCCTTCTTCTGTGAAATAATTTGAGGGAGCCTCACACATCTGGAAGCAGTATCACAGACAAGTGCAAAACATGAGCTGTCTCCAGCCAAGGAACTGGAGGGCTCCAGAGAGATCCTCCAAGCATGACCACCCTTGTGCTGTCCCAGGAAGCTGGCAGCATGCGGCATGCCCCACTCCATCCTGAGTTGAGCGCCATCACCATGGAGAAGCTGAGTGCTGCAAGACTGGACAGTGCCTGTGTTAGACACCTAGACTTCAGGCCTTACAGACAATTTTATGGGGAACCAGGGTGTTGTGAGAATTCCTTCCCTGGGGAGACTCAAACAACATTTATTCCTCCTCATAAACTCCCAGTGACAAACTAGAGTGTGATTCTACCAAGTTCACCCCAGGAACCCAGAATTTCATTGGCTTACTTGTCCTCATCCGGCATGCATGATGCCCTCCCCACCCACCAGGTCACAAAGATAGAGGAGGGCCCTGTCTGTTAATCCTCTGTAGCTTCTGCACCATGCTAGTCCCTGTCCAGATCCCTACCCACCCAAAAGCACATGCAAATAGGGCAGCTTTGCATACAAATGGCTGGGAGAGTGGCTAGAAATATAGGTAAGACCCAGTAACCCGCCCCCCTCTTCTAAGAAGAAATGTCAACAGTCCATAGGCCCAATGATCATTGACTCTTCTGAGTAGGCCCAGGTGATCTGATGATAATGGTGACTGTTGGGAACTTGGTAGACAGGGCCCTACACCACTGGGAGATTCTAAGAGCAGCTGGCCTCCTTAATCAAAGACCTGCACAGCCTATTCATAGCACAAGTGTGCACACAGAAAAATTTAACAAACCATACAGGACAATAAGGTAGTTTCCCACCTACAACCAGGCATGAGTGTCTGCTTAAAGAGTATGCAACAGATGCTAAAGGCTGTGCACAACTCCTTCTCAGAGGATAAGGGGTTTGGGGATCCCGGAATGAATGTAGTCAGGAGAAACATGTATGGGATAATTCACATGGGTTTTTAACTGTTTTGAGGGACAGGGGCATATGATCTTGGGCTCTGCATGGGTCCCCTCTCATCAAGTCTGCATATGGCTGACAGGTCGTCCTTCACAGCAATGGCATACCACACACTCACAGAGAAGATCATCCGTCTTTTTCCAGAATCTTCTTGACTTCACCCCTCATTCCCTTTACGTTTTCTCAGTCTTTGTGACCTGTTAGGTCCACGTCATTAACCCTACCAGGACGTCATGGCCATGAAACCAAACATCAAGAGAGAAAACTATGTCGCTATTCTAGAAGGCAAGGGGTCTATCTCCTAAATCCACACCAGAATCCAAGTAATCTCAAGTGCTGAGGAATGCCGCATCAGCCCCCTAAATCTATGACTAGAGACCACACACATGTATAATGTGTCAGCCTGTTCCCCAGCGTGCTTCCTAGAGGGACTGGTCAGAAAGTTTTATCAAGACTTCCCAGAGACAGAAAGGAGGAAGTCCCATAGAGCTGCGAGACACAAATTCACAGCCCTGGCCTTCCCAAAAATCATCTCCATCCTTTGAAGATGTTATCTGGTGGCTGGAGAATAGGACTTCTATCAGGAGACAAAGCATCTTCACCTTGAGTGCAGCGAATGAATGTTGGTTTAATCTTCTGCAATATGGCTTACGAATCTATAAATCACTCACATTCTCGGAGCGATTAGGTTATAAGAGGCCACCCAAGTCGGTGAATGGGAATTTTTAGCTGAAGGGGAGAAAAGCAGCAATTATACCTCAGGGACTGAATTCCTCTCCACAGGCTCAACGCTGAGAAAGCACCTTCCTTAAAAGTGTGGGTACCTGAGGATAGGAGAGGGAACAGGAAGACTAGGATAACTTAGTGCACAGGCATGGATGACTGGGGCTTCAAGCTTCTGCTTGCCCTGACCTGGCTTGCATGAGTGTTCTGTGCATTTTTACTTTTCCTGGCAGTTAGCTGGAGCCCAGCAATGAATAGGAACCAGTCACCAAAGGAACTAAAGGAACGAGTGCAAATGGAGTGAACTTGGAAAAAGTCAGCAGTGTCCACCTGGACCTTCTATAGGTGGCTACAGTGTGCTTTCCTTTTCCTCAATGAAGGCGTCCCTATCCGTCCCTCTCCCTTTGCATGTTAGACTGTGTTATGTTTTCTTTCATTCTTTTTTTTTTTTTTTTTTTGGCAAAGAAAAGAAATGCCTGGAAGGGCTCATTAGAGCCTGATAAATGCACGGCCACTGGCTTTTGTCTCCCAGCCAAGGGCTCCCTTCTGGACTGGGTGCTGACTCAGCACTGTGCACAGGCATCATCTCCAAGAGAACTGGCCATGGTCAGCCTCTCATACTTGTGGCCACAGAGCAGCGCTTCATAAATGTCTCCAGCTAACGAAGTGCAGCTGACGCGAGAACATTTGTGAATGGGATGAGGCTTGTGAGATTTTTGCACTCGCAAACGCATTCCAGTTATTCTCTGTGGCAGGCCTGGGAGTGGATTCAACTTTGGTAGCATGATATTCTTTCAGTTTCAGTGGCGGAAGAGGTCAAGGTGTAACTCAGCAAGCCGAAACAAATTAAAACGTGGAGATGTAGAGTGCAACAAAACAGCTGTAAGACCAATCAGCTCTGCGGGTTCTGGCAAAACACTATTAAGAATCATGACAGAGGGGCTGGCAAGATATCTCAGTGGTTAAGAGCACTGGCTGGTCTTCCAGAGGCCCTGTGTACAATTCCCAGCATCCACATGGCAGCTCATGGCTGCCATCCATAACTTCAGTTCCAGAGGCTCCACAGAACCTCTTCTCTTCCCTGTGGGGACCAGGGATGCATGTGATAAACAGACATCCATGCAGGCAGAACACTATAGACATGAAATAAATAGGATTGTTAAGCATTGCAAAAAAATCTCAAAAAATAAAGTGGAGAATGATTGAAGAAGACACTTAATGTTAACCTCTGGCCTCTGGATGTGTGCATGTGTGCATGCTTTCATGTGAGCACACACACACACACACACACACACACACAGAGGCCATGATTCAAATGAGTAAAGACAGCACTCACAGGCATAAGTATAATTCTCTTCTCCTTTGCCCGTGAACTAGACTCTTAATAGTCTATCTAGCAGGACCCTTAGAGCTGCAGTCCTGTCCCCTGCATAATACTGGGGAAAACAAATCTCTTTTCTGATGATGACACAGGTTTATTGTCATGAACTAGGGATGACCTGAAGTGATCCAACCACAGCCAGGAGGAGGAATAGTTCAAGTTGAATCCTGTTAAACCCAAAACCACGGTCTTTGTCGGCACCCTCTAGAACTCCAGTCACCGCTCTACAAGTCAGTTATCAGCTCAGGGATCTGGTGGGAACTCACTCTGTACCCTTGGCTGTCCTGACACGTCAGAGAAAGACTCTCCAAGACTCTCCTGAATTCCCAGGAACAAAGGGTGAGACCCAGGCTGAAGATATTTTAGGTCCAAGGTCCAAGATTTTTGTGTATGATTGGTACTGCTGTATTGAGCTCTGAGGTCTCCCTAAAGATGGTGGCTGAAGAAAAATCTGAGATTTTTTCCTGCAATGGCTTCCCCCACATCCAAGACAGCCGCTTCCAAATGGCCCACAATCCCTTGCTTCCCAGCATTGGAATGACCGCTGAGAACTTCCGCGTCCCTCTGGAGTCTCACATCCTGGGAGGCAGGCTGCCTGAGCCACTCATGACTGAGGTGTCTCCTTTTCAGTGCAGGGGGCTTAGTGGCTCCCACGCACCTTCCATCTTGAGTCTGTCCCCTCTCTTATTTTGCAGGTCACTGGGTGGAAGGGCAGACTTTGGTAGGAGCTGTTTGGCTGATGCTCTTTTTCAGATGCAAGCAACCCCAGGCCAGGGAAGGAAGAAGGCGATGGCTAGTGTTTCTTGGCTTGAATTTAATCTTCGCAACATGTCATCAGCAACACAATTGAACCACAAAGACGTAACCTTAGCCAGAATCTTGTTTACTGCCTCACACGTTCACACCATTGCCCTGGGCTTTTGAAAAGGTTTCCTGCGTGAAACCATCATAAAAAAACAGGTCTTAGATTTTTCTAGAGGAAATGTTATCTGGGCCCCTCCTCTTTATATGTTGTCCAGTGCCCCACAAAGGACATCGAAGTGTGTTTTTATTTTAATAACTCACTGTCACAAGACATCCATAACCTGAGGAATTTAAAACTTCCTACTTTCTGACAGTAGTAACCACAAGGTCTTGCTTTTCCTCCCTCTGCCTTCTGGAATGCTCAGACACAAATTCAAAGCTCCTCCCAATGGCACTACCCATTCCAGGGAAAATGGTCTTTGCTTCCTCTTCCTCTCATGATTCTGTCTTATTAACCTTTGGAGGTACAGGCCCTACAACATAGCCTCTTTTCTGGAAGCCTGTGATGTACTTCTCAAAGCCATCAGGGATAACTTTTCAAATGACTGAACGATAACAAAGACCCTCCTCAAAGGTCCCCCTCAGTCACAGTCATAGGGAAGGGGAATGGGGTGAAAGCGGGAGGGAGGGAGGAATGGGAGGATGCATGGGATGGGAAAGCAATTGAGATGTAATATGAATGATTTTATTTTTCAATAAAAAAATGAAAAAAGAAAGAAAGGAAGGAAGAAAGAAAAAGAAAAGAAAACCAGGAGAGAGGCTCCCATTCTTCCACTTCCTGCAGGAAGTATATTCTCTGCTAAGCCAGAGGAGATGACTCTGCTGTCCTTGAACTTCTGACCCACCTTTTTTGTCATGCGGTCCCTGCACTGTTCCTCCATTTGTGTCCATGCACATTCTCTGGCTGAGGTCATTCTGGAAAGAGTAGGCATGGCTAAGTTGCTTCTGCACCGCCATGTCAGTACCACGGGCTGACACTGAGCTGAGCTGATTCATGTGTCTCCTACCTGCTGGCTCTCCTTCGCCTCACGCTGTGGAGGCCTTTAGGTGGAAGGGCACGTGTGCATTGAAGCCTCCTGGCTGGAGTTCCTTCTCGGATACATTAACCATCTTTGCCTGCAACTACAGGACCAGTCTGAAGGCACGTCAAGACTCTGTAAGCTGTTAAGTAGCCTATTATCACAAATTGAATGTCACTATTAGCCATTTGCATCAAATGACTCAACTTGCAGTAATCATGGCATGCCTTTGTTGTGTCCAGTTCCACAGTCTTTCTCAACAACAACAACAACAAAGGACACTCGCTCCTGACTGAATCTCTCCTCACATTCCATGAAGAGCTACATGAAGGGGAAGAAGGGAAGAAAAACAGAAAGCTATGTCTTGACTGGAAAACGAAGGCAGGAAGGACGGTCTCAGCCCAGGTCCTACAGCAGGGTGCAGCTCAGAGTTATAGGCAGAAGCAACGGCATTTGTGATTCTAGCTGTAATTGAGCTAAAGTATTTGATACCTTTCCTCAGAGGCCACTTCAGCCCGCTATGACCTTTGGTTCCCACCCACCTTGTCTTGGGGATTTTGTATAGAAAGCCACAAAGGAAGCAAGAGTAATGCAGTTAATAAAAACTCAAGAAATGCTACTAACCTCAATAGAAGATGGATGTCCTTCTGGACCATCACCTCCCTCCCTCTCAGAATAGCAGCTGAAGTCCCCCCCCCCCACCCCCCGAAGCCCTCAGCCTCTACATCTTCACCTGCCATGTCCTGGTTTGCTTTTCAGTTGTTATAAATACCACGGCTGAAAGCCACTTGAAGGAAGAGAAAGGGTTATGTGGCTAAGAGGTTACAGCCCATCATCAAAGGAACTCAAGGCAGGAACCTAGAGGCAAGAAGTAACAGCAGAGACCATGGAAGTCTAATGCTTACTGGCTTGCTTCCAGAATCCCATTCAACTGCCTTTCATGCACATCTCAGGCTCACCCAACAAGGCATGGCATAGCACACAGGAGCCTGGGTTCTCCTCCATCAATTAGCAATTTTTAAAAATGCCCTGAAGACATGCTCAAAGGCCAATCTGATGAGAGCAATACCTCATCTGAAATTTTCTCTGCCCAGGTATGTCTAGGTTTGAGTTGAGCTGGCTCCTGTGTGTCTCTTCCATTCTCCTCCAGCCATTATGACTTTAACCATCACACTGTGGGCACCTGTAACCACCTGTGTCCCCTAACCAAGAGAGAATTCCTTACATCTTCCCTTGATCCCTCCATCATTGTCCCTGTCATGGCTGCTGTCCCAACACCCCACCTCCACCAAAGCTCATGAAGGAATCATGTCTAGCTTCTGGGATTTTCCCCCCAACAATGCATCCCAGTACTGAGAACAGCACTGGACACTTGGAGGCACTCATGAAACCCTTGGTGAATAGAGGAGGAGGCTTCCTGTAGGCCCTAGGCATCAGCACATCCATATTATTGCAGTAGTTAGCCTTTCAGATCTCTGTTTGTTTTCCTTGGTTCTTGGCCATTGAATAGTCATGACCCACAGAGACACCACTTTAGAAAGAAAGGAGACAGCCTGAGAATTGGGCAGAACTCATTTCTCAGGCTTTCATTTGGGGCTCAGGTAGCCTTCAACTTCTTCAGACACTTCTTCTCTGGGCTCTAAATAGCAATTGCTACATTGACAATAGCGATCACTTGTGAGCACCCTACTAATGTATCACATGGTGCTAATGATTCTTGAGCTTCTTGCCAGAGGCTCAGGAGCGGAATACTCTCATTATGTCCAGTCTACAGAAAAGGGAATGGCCTCTCAAAGACAGTGAATCCTTTAGCCAGCGCCACAGCAGTGCATCAGCTCAGCTGAGGGCAAACCAAGTTACAGTTCTCTAGTGTTCATATATTGTTCTTAGGGAAAACAGTCTTCCTGGGGAAGGAGTCAGTGGAAGTCTATCCCTGCTAGCTCTGACAATTTCTCCCTGACAACGGATATGTATATCAATGCCCCCAGATGCTCACCCACTCATCTTCTCATCCACAATTCCACTCGTTCTTTTCCCACTCATACCATCTCACACACATGGCCATCTTCCATAGTCATACCTACTTGAGCACCTGTTCGTCCTCCATCCACTCATCCACCCATCCACACATCTATCCATCTGCCATCTAATTATTCATCCAGCCATTTATCATCCACTGATCCATCAACTCTCTGCTTTGCCCATCTAATGAAACAAGCACTATGGGTAATTCTGTGTAAACATATCCAGAGAAGCTAGTCATAGTGCCTGTCCCCTCTAACAGTTCATCATGGGTGACATCTTCGTCTTCAAAAGACAGTACATCGTGACTCCATTAGCTAGACCAATGACTTGGAATTTGAGATGACAGGAATTTGGCCAGAAAACAAACAAACACATAAAATTCAACCAGTAAGAAATCCAAGAGCCCTAACATATTTCTTGTACAGACAGTGTGGGAATTGGCCACGCCATCACAGGCATATAGTTCTTGAATAGTTTTTTCAATTAAATTTTAATTTGTCAAAGGAAAAAAGCCACACAGTACAAAGCTTAAAAGGAAAAGTTATTCTCAGGAGGTGGCTCAGTCAGTAAAAATGTTTGCTATGCAAGTGTGATGACCTGAGCTTAATCCCAGGCAAGCATCCAGAGAAAAAACTGAGCACAGCAGGGCACACCTACAGTCCCAGTGTTGGGATAGTGGGGCAGGATAGCTCTTGGGATTGCTGACAAGGCAGTCTAGAGGAATGGATGCACTACAGGCCAGTGAGAGGCCCTGTCTGAAACAATAAGATGGAGAATGATCAAGGAAAGTATCCAGTGTTGATGTCTGGCCTCTACATACATACACATACCTGTGTGTGTGGTCATACACATATGTGTACACACATATAGAAATGCAGACACACAGACACACACTGAGAGAGAGGCGGGGGGGGGGGGGGGGAGGGATCACAATGATCCTCCTTAACAACTGTCACTGCATCCCAGGCTCCCGGAGCACACTGTGCCCTCTGTTCCCTGGGCATCAGCACCAATGCCGGAGCCTGGGTAATGCCAACAATCTGCACACAGTGTACAAAGGCATTCTCCCAGCGAGCTCTATGCTTCATCAGTAGATGAGCAGCCAGACTGTTTCAGAGTGCCAGTCACCATCTTGCCTTCCCTTCAGCAACACGCAAAGAAAATCCCCTCCTGAATCCTCACCAGCACTTGTTATCCCTTGATTTATGGATTTTTTGATGTTGCAGAGAAGCACCCAAGGTTAAGAGACAATTGCAGGATGTGAGGAACATGTTGAGAGCCAAAGGTGGGAATCGTTACCCATAACCCTTCAAATGCCTCATGGACTCAATTTGGCCATATTAATGCAGTAGATCAAATATTACATGTCCTCTTGTGTTCATCTCCACCTTGAGGATTCGCTAGCCATTGCTTGCTTTCTTTTTCTTTTCTTTTTTTTTTTTTTTTAAATCTGCCTGTACTTTCTGTTCGGCCTCATCTTGTTTCTTCAGATTCCCTATTCACACTCATTGAGTTTCTGCTTCGGAATTCCTGTGTGTGCACGAGAGTGTGCATGTGTGTACAGGTGTGAACATTCTTGTGTGCATGTGGTGGTGCTCATGTGGAGGTCAGAGGACAAACTCAGGCATAGATCTTCACCTTTCCCTTTGGTTGAGACAGGTTTTTTGTTGTTCTTTCCTGTGTTTGCAGGCCGGCTATCTCTGAACTTCTGGGGAGCCTCACACATGCCACCCCCCCCCCAGAAGTGCTGCCAACACACATGTCCACGCTGCCACATGAGCTTTTATGTGTGTTCTGGGGACTTGACCTCTAGTCGCTGGGCTTGTAAGGCAAATGCTTTGACCCGCTGAGTCATCTCCCCAGCACACGGAACCCTTCAAGGATCATCCACCTGACCTCTGCAAATGCTCCTCATCCACAGACTGAGGATATGCCCAAACTGGGCTTCGCCTTATTATCCAGCAAGGAGAACCAGCACTGCAGACTTGCCCAGGTGCCTGCACCTCCTTAAACCCTGCCACATACAGGTTACCAGCGGGAGAAGCTGCAGGCAGCCCTAGAAACACAACAGGTTGATGGTAAGATTGTTATTTCAGTTGCCTTCTGGGCATCTCTGTGCATCCTCATGCCGGCCCGGAGGAGGAGAGGGCCCTCAGACTCCTCTGGTAGTCCTCGGTGGAGATCAGCGAACCCTGGGAACTGAAATATTCTGTGAAAGTAACAGCCGCTTCCAAGATACAAATATCAACTTATACCCTGCGTCCTGTGTTTCCAGCTTTTTAAAAATCATCGCCACAGATGGAATTCCTTTTGCGTGGAACTGCCCTTGACCTCCGCTCACTGAATCTTTTTATATTGACGAAAGTTAGAAAGCAGCATGGCCTTCATGCAACCCCCACCCCCTTGCAGTGACCAGGGCCACCTGCAACTAAGTGCAGCCTCAGCAAGCAGAGGGAGGAGCAGGAGCACGGAACAAAGACTACAGCCCCTGAGAAAAGCAACTCACTGTGCTTCCCAAGGAAGAGCATCTCACGTTAGGACTCAGACTGTGGTAGGTGTGAAATAACAAAGGCGCCCTGGGCGCCTGCTGACTTATAAAGCACTGATTAAACTTGGTGGGAGGGGGTCTTATTTACCTCAAGCTTGGAGGAGCGGGGGTAGGGGGTGGGAGATAGCTTTAACACCACAATGAGAATTATGAATCTCCAAGAAAATATAGTATGTGACAATTCCCAAACTCGTGTGACTACGTAAACCATATTTTACAGATTTCTATACTGCAGAGCAAGAACAGACACTCAGAACAATGAACATTCGTGGCTTTTCCCAGGAAGAGACAGGCCCTGCCTTCCTGTGTGGTGTCCCATTGTGCTGTGTGAAGTGCTTATGCGGTAGTCTATGGTCTGACCAATTTTACTGTCTGAATAATGTCAATGTCCTGGTTTGGGATCCCTCATGTGGAAGTCATATTCTTTTTTTTTTTTTTTTTTTTTTTTTGCCTTGTTCTAGAAGAAAACTTCTCTCCTACCCACAATGCATTTTAGAGCATCCTTTGTGTCTGGGTGTTTCTGCAGTGCCATTGGCAGACCAGGACTGGGAGGAGACTTTGTGACCTCATGGGCCTGCTGGCTGACCTAGCCATCGTAGTCCGCTTCTCTGAAGAGATGAGAGCTACCCACAGCACCAGTGCCTCATTTTCATGGTGTAGAATGGCAGACAGCACTGCGCCAGGGTGGCCTAAGAGGAAGCCATGGCAGACTCAGGGCTTGGCCAGGAGACTGGCTTCCCTTTCTGATTAGCCCAACTGTACCCATGAGATGCAACACAGACTTTTAACAAACAAACTTGACAAAGTGGCACTTGACACAAACTTGGGTAGAAGGGCCACATCTTCCAGGAGTCAGGTTCCTTGGCTGCCCCCAACAAATGGCACACCACTGGGTGGCTTTAAACAACAGGGCTTTGTTTTCTTATAGGTCTGTGGCCCAGAGTCTGCAAGGTGGTTGGAGGACCCTTTTCCTTCCCGAGGCTTCAGCAAGGATGCTTTTGCCTCTTTTTGCCTCTGGGTCTTGCCGGCACTGCTAGGGTCTCACTCATCTGCCTCCATCACCATCCCTCACACTTTCCTGCATCTTGGTCCCTGGGTTCAGCTTTTCTTATTTTTGTAAAGTCATTGAACTCGAGCTGTCAACTCCACTTTTATCTTTTTTGTTTGTTTGTTTGTTTGTCTGTTTCTGAGACAGGGTCTTTCTCTACAGTCCTGGCCAGGCAAACCTCAGACTCACAGAAACCACCCACCCCCAACCTCTGCCTCTCAAGTGCTGGAATTAAAGGCATGTGGCACCACCGTACCTTGCTTCTGCTTCATGCTGCCCAGCCAGCCCTGATCCCACAGATATGCCAGCCTGGATGGCCCCAGGATGAAGAGCAGAAAGTGGGAACAAATATTGAGGACCCCGTGTGTCACTCTTATCACCCATGGCTGCTGGCAATTCTGCAGAATATTCTTAAGACACCAACCAAGAATTCCTCCAAGCATCTGTATACTCAGAGCCCAGAGATGCAAATTCAAATGGGGTCATAGGGAGGGGTCAGGAAGGGCTGCAGGTATGTCAGCCCATGGCCCATATGTGTTAAAGGATAGCTGTGACGTGGCCCAATACCTAACCATAAACCTACTTTTAAAACAAGATTTTTTTTTGGTAACTTAATTGTGTAATTCTCAAGTAGGAACTTGGTAGGTAACGTCTTGTCACAATATCAGAAGGTTGGCCATGCCTGGCACAGAGAAGGGGGAAGTCCCAACCAGGCATCTCTTAGATCTTTGAATCTCTGCACACAGCTTCTCAGAACTAAATGCAACTATAATGGGGCTGGAGAGACGGCTCTGCAGTCGGGAACACTGACTGCTATTCCAGAGGACCACGGCTTAATTCCCAGCACCCACATGGCAGCTCACAACTGTGTGAAGCTCCAGTCCCTGGGACCCAACACCTTCATACAGACATCCATGCAGGCAAAAAAAATTATACATAAAATAATATAAACCCTTTAGAAATGCAGCTAAGACTGAGAGGCAAATGAATGCAGGAGGAGGCAAAGTTTAATGAGTGAAAGAGAGAGGTTCTGCTAAGTGGGCAGCCAGAAGGATGAAGGTGTGGGTGAGCCAGCCTAGTCTCCAGGCCCATCCTTGACTTTCATATAGAAGCCACCTGGAGGCGAGGTGCTCCTCCTCTGAACCCTGGCTTACAGGAAGGAAGGCAGTGCAGCCATCAAGGTGTGGCCCTCTAATGAGTCACCTGCAGGATAGCATGGAGTATTTGAGGCAGAGAAGAATGCATGTGTACAGTGTCTTCTAACACTTCCGCCCACCCTTTCTTCTCTTTGGCTCCCTCCTGCCCCTTCCCTTCAGAATTACCTACGTCATCCACCCTCTGTTTCCCAGGAGGGGGACTGAACTTGGTGAGAGCAGAGGCCTCAGCTTGAATGCCATTGTCACCAAGGGTTCTCCTGGTGGGACAGTGCACACAACAGCTCCAGCTTGCCCCTCACCAGCTCACAGCAAGCCAACCATTGGGGCAGGAAAGCAGCCCTGAGTTCTTCTATGAGGGCACGGTGACATTCCAACAACATTTTGTAAAACCAAGCAGCAACCACATTTAGGCCATAATTTGTACCTTGCCAAGCCCACCCTTAAATTGAATCTGAGCCTTTCTCCATAGTAGGCACCCCTCTTTTACCCTCATACATGATACTCCCCAAATCTACCTGCCAGTGGGTTCACTGATTTGTGGTATACATAGGGCTGCCCACATACCAGTCATCCAGCTCAAAAAGAAGTCCAGAGAAACAGCCAATGATACTGCAGCATTGTGCCCCTGGGATGAGGAGACAAGCCAGTGGGTAAAGTCCTGGCTGTGCAAGCCTGAGGACTTGAGTTTGGATGCCAAGAAGCTATGAAGAGGCTGACACGGTCCCATGTGCATCTGTAATCCCAACAATCCCGTGGTGAAATGAGGCAGGAGTGTCCCCAAGAGCTTGTGGACAGACAGTCTGGTGTCCAGGGCAGCCAAGAGACCCTGTTTTAAACTTGTAGAAAATGAAGACTAACATATGAGGTTGTCTTCTGACCTACACACACACAAGATGCACATGGACACATTTATGTTCAGAGAGAGAGAGAGAGAGAGAGAGAGAGAGAGAGAGAGAGAGAGAGAGAGAGAGAGATATTAAACAAAAAGTAAAAATAACATTTAAAAATCTTTATGATTTGGTGGCACAGGCCTTTCATACCAGCACTGGGGAGGCAGAGGCAAGCAGATCACTGTGAGTTTGAGATCAGCCTGGTCTACAAAGTTAGTCCAGGACATCCAAGGCTACACAGAGAAACCCTGTCTCGAAAAAAAAAAAATTAGGATTGCTTGTCTGAAAGTCAAATTTCACTTTTGTGTGTTTGTTTTAGCAGAGGGTATCTAACTCCATCAGCCATGGTCCACAGAAGCAGTGTGCAGCCATCATAAGCACAGAAACAGAAAGGTCCCAGAGGACCTGACTCCCTAAGGACTTTCTTTCTCTGTGTCTCTTTGTCTCTGTCTATCTCTTTGTCTCTGTCTCTCCATCTTTGTGTGTGTGTGTGTGTGTGTGTGTGTGTGTGTGTGTGTGTGTGTGTGTATATATATATATAATTTATCACGGCTAAAAAGGGAAAGAACTTAGAGACACCAGTACGAGGTGTCAGGAATTAGCTTCTATGACTTCATGGGACAGTGCCCTGGAACTGTGTGCCAGGCCAGACCAGGCTAGGCCTGTGGGGCCAGCACCCTCAGATGACCTGGAGAACCCCAGCTAGCCTTGCCCATTCCAGACAGAGACAACTAGAAGGCTGCCAACTGCACAGTTCCCAAGCAGCTGCTGATGCCAACAGAGTGAGGAACCTTGCAGAAGCCACTGCGCCCTTACATAACTGCCTGGACCTTCACACGTTTCACAGGAGACATGGTGTCTCTGTCTTTTTCCTCTGCTTCTCCCCTAATCACCCCGGTGTGCTGAGATGGTAATTGGAAGCATAATGATTAATATCTAATGAATTTTTAACTGTGGCATTGGTGGTATAATAGAAAGCACTTAAGATTAAAAGCCAACTTACAGCGGGGATCAGGCAAGTCTCAAAGGGAGGGTGACAGGTTGAGGAGAAGTGGTTTTGGGGAGGGGGATAGTATAACTTACTTCTGCACTGGGGGAAACTGAGGCAGTGGAAAGTTAAATGTCACCCACACGGGCGGTCACCACCAGGAAAGAAAGCACCAGGGGAGAGTTAGGCTTCTGATGCTTTAGCCTGACCCTGACACAACGCTGTCCTCTAAGACCAACCTCCTCAGGCTTGAGTGTGTTTCCATTTTATACTTTCTTCCTCGTCTTAATCATATTCTCTTCTGGATACTATGGAAACTTTTGAAAATCTAAAATAAAAAGATAAATAGCTTAACTACCCAATTTAACAGCTTCTTGCCTTGTGGTGTATGTGCCATGGCACAAGTAATCATGGACACACTCGAGCATGTGTTTACACTAAACTGATTACTCACTTTTTCACATCACGTGAGACCCTCTCCGCTTACTTTTTAAGACATGCATCTGTGCTTACTTCACGATGAAGGCCACTGCCCCTCATCAAAGGGACACTAGGTCCCCACTTAGCTACCAAGACCCAAGACCATGCACAGGATTTATTCAAGGTTTAGCCAGCAGCACTCACCCAGTGACTCAGACTTAGTGACCTGGCAATGCGTCCCTTACAACTTAATGCTTGTGGACACCCCCATCCTGCCTTCCCACCCCATCCACACCCTGTGCTCCTCTGAGATTCCAACCAGCTGTCAGGAGCCTGTCATCAACAGCCTGTGGGAAGGACAGCCAATCAGAACAGAATCTACCCAAGCCTGCTAAGGTCTTCCAGGTGGAGACCCCTCATCAGACCACACTCAAGCTCAGTGTCACACTCACTGAGGTGACAATGCTGGCTGAAGTGACAATGCTGGCCCCAGAATTCCCATGCCAGGCAAGGTTTTATCTCTGTGCCTCCCACTGCATACCCAGTGCCTCCATATCCTGGTTCTTAGACCTGGACAAAGCTGAGCAGCGCATCAGCACATTGAGCTCTCCTTAGCTCAATGGCCTTTCACAAACATCCTCAATACAAAAAAGACAGCCACACTGTGATCATGTTCCCCCCCCTCCCGCCTTGGGCCATGAACCTATGGTCCAAGAGTCATGACCAAATGACTGGGCTCTGCGCAGAGAAGCAGAGAAATGTCCACTTTCCGGAGGCTGTTGCTTTTGTCCCAGAATGCATCACGGCTGATAACAGACAGAAGACAGACACCAGAACAGATGAGTGGGTGGGAGTGGAGAGGGGGCAAAAACCTTGATGGGAGAAGAGGCAGTTCGGAGGTTGGGTGCTTGCCCAGAGCAAAGATGCAAAGCAAGAATGCAGCCAGTGATGGAGGCCATGGGCACCTGTCTGTCTGCTCAGGACTTCTCCCATGGTGCCTTGCATATCACAGATACCTCACAAGGCTTCCATCCTCTGTGTCCCCAGAGCTTTAAGGACTCTATCCAACCTCCACCCAGGTATCAATATTGACAATTTTCTCTTAAAGTCTACTTCTGGGCTGAGAAACTGGTTCTGTCCATTGGACTCCCAGCACACCTGACACCAATGGACCCACCCGGAAACAGCCTGTCTCCTCCCTCATCCGTCTTTTACCTCTACTCCCCCACCCCACCCCCAGCTCAGGGTATACAGAGAAACAGGCAGCCACTGGCTTCTAGAGGCCAAGATGCATTTGGTAAGTCCTCTCCTGTTGCAGGTCAGAATTCAGGGGCGTGATAAGCCTTCTCCTACCCAGGAGGCAGAGCTGGTCCCTCAGAGGCCCCAAGGACTCTCTGCCTTACAACAGGACTCTTTTCTCTGTGATCTCATCTTCAAGGGCCTTCGTCATCACCTAGAGCTGCCTCACATGATGTGTGTCTCCCATACAGGTGGTGGCCAAAGTCTAGACTCCACTTGGAGTCGTGCTAGGGAGAGCCCTGGAAGATACAGAGGAGCCTCGGGACACGGAGGTGTCGCTGGCAGAAAAGCAGCACGGCTCTGGATGTGCTGACTCTGCAGTGGATTTCTATACTGTTTATTTCATAGACGGGGCCTGGGACAAATTGCAATATTTAATGCACAATTATGGTCTCAACAAATCGTTCCCAGATGGCCCGGGGAAAACAGCATTAAGTGAAAACAAGAAACGATCGTATTTTAATGAAGGTTTGTTTCCTTTGTCTGGTTTCCTTCATAAATTCTAACTGATTCTGTGGTTCAAGAAAAGGAGCTGCTGCAGAAATGCGAGTGAACACGGATGCCGGATGCGACATGCGCCCAATCAGCCTCTCTCCAGGCATACGGGACAAACACACATGCAACGCATGTGGACTTCATTCAGCATGCTCTGTGTTCAAGACCCCATGCTGCGCTGTTTATCGCGCTCCTCACAGCCATGCAAGACAACGTCCTTTACATTTCACAGGTGAGAAATCAAAGCCGTGCATCAGAGAGGACATTTGTCCAAAGTCAACCGCAAAGTTAGTGACAAGAACAGTGAGTGATCCAATGCCTTTGTGTCCTGCGCTGAGGCTGGGCCACAGAGCCTCTGTAGAGGGGTGAGGACATGTGACTTGGAGCACAGACAACAGAGGCTGGGGGAGTGCATGCTATGAAAGTGCCCGGAAGACGCAAGTTCAGTCTCAGCTCCCTTGCCTTCCCAATGTGTGTTTACTCTACCAGGTTTAAATGCTACACCCTAAGGGTGTCTTCCCTCAGTCCTCACTGAGTCCCTCCAATGTCTTTCTAATGTGAAGCTCCATCTCTACTTAATAGTTGCTGGCCCACCCTGACACACTAGTTCGCAGAAGTCAGAGGCCTTACATCCATTCCATCCTAACCTGCCTCCTCTGGGGTAAACACCTAGAAAAGGCTGGGTTCTCTTCTCAGTCCACTCCAGGTGGCTGTTAACAAGAAGTGAGATCTACCCCCACTTATTGCTGCTCTATTACAAAGCCAAGGGGGTCAGTCATGTGGGGTGATGGATTCCAAAGATTCTATAGCAGCCTCACTAACCAAAGATGAGACAAGTAAAGTAACATCCAAGCAGTAGACCAGCGACTTCTAACCAACAACCTCCATTGGTTCACATGCATACAAAGATACCCTTAGATAAATCCTTAGACTCCTCCTTTCAGTCTGTTCTCAATTGACATAGACACAGCAGTTAGAAACTGAGGAGCTGCCTGTTTCAACACTGTGGTGATAACTGTGGCAGGTCAGCCTTGCTGAGGGATGCTCGCACAGCACATCAAAGGGTGAGGAGAAATTACCAGTGGGGCAGTCTTGAATTATCTCCCCTACAGCTGCTTAGCAAATTAAAAGGGAGCTGGGCACTGCAGCAAACACTAGTACTTCCAATGCTCAGGAGGCCGAGGCAAGAAAGTATCAAAGAGCTCAGGGCCAACCCGGGATACCTGTAGAGGTCTGTAAAAGTGATGAACCCTTACAGACACAGTCTTAACCAAAACTAAGCTCGGTGACAATGAGGCATATGAGGCCCGAGCACCTGCTGAAAAGGTCACACTGAGGACATAGAAAGAACTTCCCTGCTGTCCTTGCCAACATTACGTAAGAAGAAGCATAGAACAGCCAAAGTGAGCTGCATTCTGCTCCCAAAACAAAAACAGCCTGTACTCTGAAAAATAACCCTGAGTTCTGAAAGACAATGAATAAGTAACCGACCCTGACTGGAGACTAGAAAGGGACGTGGTGATTAAACCGCCATGAGGGATACTGATGGGGTCAGGGACAACAAATGCTCCTGGGGCAAATTCTAAAGCTGCAGGCTGATCTCTGTGTTCTCACAGGGTCTCATCAAGAAGCTTGGCTGGGATCGGTACAATTGGATAAGCTTGCATTTGCAGGCTTGGGGGATCCAAAAAGCCCGAGGAAGGTCTTTGCATTATTTCTGTAGTTATAAAAAGCAATTATAAAATAGGAATTTAAGGACAATGTCTTGAGCCATTTCACAGAGGCTGTCCTTACCCCAGGAGTGCCTGAAGACGCCAGGCAGATTAGAGATTGGCTCCAAGAGCTCTGCTCGAAATTGCTGGAAATTAATTTGAATTATGCCACTGAACAGATGTGCTCCATGGGGCATGGACAACTTTTATGTCTTAAATATCAAACCTGCTGCCATATCAGATGGCATCAAATTAATTATACAGAATTATCAACGAATGTGACATGACGAGTTGTGGCACATCCATACATCACGGGGAGTGGCGACAGAGCGCTGCCAGGCTGCAGGGCTTTTCTACAGCTCAGGATGAGACCCAACTTGACAGGGCAGCTGCCAACTGCACGCATGCCCAGACCACAGGCCCTGTGCTCAGAAACTTGAACGTGAGCTAGTGACACCCAAGTGGCTAGATTTCAAACCATCAACACTGATTAATTAATAAATCCCTTTATCCACACTTGGGAAAGTGCCAGCTCTGCCGTGTGTGTGTGTGTGTGTGTGTGTGTGTGTGTGTGTGTGTGTATGTGTGACATTTTAATTGCATTTTATACATTTAAATACAGCGCTCCACATTTATAGGACTGTAACAAATGCATGGATACTTTATGAATAATATAAAAGAATAAGACTTGTATATATAGAGTTATCAATATGTATATATATGCAAGCATTTTGTGTGAATAAGCAATCTAGACATATGTGGATTATATAGATGATAGATAGATAGATAGATAGATAATATATAGATATAAGATAGATAGATAGATAGATAGATAGATGAGAGATAAATCAAACATACACACAGGGAAAATATAGTTAATGTTAGCCTACAAAATTCAATGGTATCTCAAACTTAAAAAAAATAAAACTAGCATGATGGGTGACAAAGCAATGCTGAAGCTTGTCTTATGCGACCTTGAGTAGGCCTTCCAACAGGAATCTTTGCTGGTAACTTCAGAGGCCCTGAGACCACTCCTATCCTGACCTGGCCATATGCAGAAAGCTGGAACATCATGAGGCCTGAGCCTGGTTGTCTCCGTGGCTGACATGTAGTTATTCCCCTGCCTCACAAGAGCAGTACATCTGCAGCTCCGCAAATATTTACTCAACAAATAAAAGATCGGACTGAGGAAAGTCACAGAAAGCTTTGCGTTGGGAATAAACACAGAAACAACCCTATTAAAACACAAAACCTCCAACTCAATGCAGCATTCAAGTTGAATGTTCCTAAATCAGGTTTCTATTCTGGTTCACTTTTCCTTCCTCTTTTCTTCTTCCCCTCTGCCCTCTTCATCAATCTGCCATGCTTTCATCCTTCCAGCTGAATCTTCGAGAACCTGACATTTCATTTAGGAGATACTTCTACTAAAGTGAGTGTGATGTTTTGAATGAAAATGGCCCCAAAGCTGGTGTGTGGTGGCACACACCTTTAATCCCAGCACTCAGGAGGCAGAGGCAAGTGGATTGCTGTGAGTTCGAGGCCAGCCTGCTCTACAAAGGGAGTTCAGGACAGCCAGGGCCACACAGAGAAACCCTATCTCGAAAAACCAAAAAGAAAAAAGAAAAAAGAAAGAAAAGAAAATGGCCCACATAGGCCTGTAAGGAGTGGCACAATTAGGAGGTGTGGCCTTGTTGGAGGAAGTGTGTCACTGGGGTGAGTTTTGGCTTTTCAGATACTCAAGCCCAGCCCAGTCTCCAAGTCTCTCTCTCTCTCTCTCTCTCTCTCTCTCTCTCTCTCTCTCTCTCTCTCTCTCTCTCTCTCTCTCTCTCTGTCTTGCCTGTTGATCCAGATGTGCAACCCTCAGCTCCTTCTCCAGCACCATGACTGCCCACATTCTGCCATGCTTCCCGCCATGATGATAATAAACCTGTAAGCCAGCCCCAATTAACTGCTGTCCTTTTAAGTGTTGCAGTGGCCATGGCGTCTCTTTCATAGTAATAAAACACTAACTGAGACCGTAGGCGATACCTAGACCCTTCCCCAAACCTTAGAGCTTTGAGGGAGACAAACACCACATCAGCTTCCAGAAACAGCAGCAGATGTCACTGCAAAGCAGAGGTCTTAGCCAGAGGTGGAGGGGATTAGGTCATAGGAGAATCAGCCTTAGAGAGGGTGGATGCTGGTACCTTGGGCTTTGTGAGTTCCCAAGGGAAAAGGCTGTCATTAAAAGGCAGACTCTCTCTCTAATTGTACGCTCCCTGTATGCTGACTCTCTTTTAAATGTACCCCCACCGTGATGTTCTTCGCCATATTGAGACGCACCAACAGAGGTCTCATCAGAGCCGTGCTAATCACCTTTAGTCTGTTCATCAGCTCTGGGTCTGCACCGCACCGCCCTCTGCCTAGGACTGTGGTCACCGTGTAGCAGGGCTGGCCTCCAGTGCCCACTCCTACAATCTGAGCTTCAGCACTTGCTAAGAGGAAGACTGCCGATCCTCTGTACCCTCCATCTACTGCCATGGCCTCTCCGCATCACTGAGAAGGACTTGATGTTGTCTCTGCCCTGTTTCTATGACGGACATGACACCTTCAGCAAGTTCTTCTCGTCAACCTCAATTAGCCAGCATAAAAGATCTCCACTACAATGAAGTATCTTGTTTGGAATTAAAATTCAGATTCTGTACACCCAATCCCCTGGGTACGGGAGCCAGAGGCTTCAAAGTGATGGTAGAATGCATCCCTCCCAGATACAGAGCTAAGGAACTTCCTTCTTAGTCCACACACCTGCCAGTCTCTCCAGCTTCTGCTCAACTGGCACCTCAGGGTGGTGCTAAGGTGGCTCAGTGCAGACCAGACAAGCTGAGAAACTTCTAGAAATCCAGAGGTGAAGAGAAGGAGGAAAGACAGGCGAGACAGCCAGCTTGGAGAGCCTCCTTACATCTCATGCCCCTCCTACAGCATTGGATTCTATCTCACCTTGGGGTCCTAGAGATGGACTTGTGACCCCAACATAAATGTATCTTCTCTGTTCAGACTCCTCAAGATGTTTTTCTCCCTTGTCCTGGAATCTGTCCAGAAGAAGATCTGACTCTCGTGCTCTTCTGGGCTCATCTTGAACCTCCATTTCAGTGCTACCAAGGGAGTCTGTCTGTCCATGCCTCCACCCGGCTTGCTAGTCTCCCTGTACCTGTCAGCCAGGCCGCTTTCTTGCAGTCCTGTAGTTCTCTGTCACACCTCTGACAGCGTTGACTCTGATCTGTGTTTTTCTTGCCTGAAAACACTAAAGCTCAAGGCTCTTTTAGGTCAAATAAACATCTGCATCCTGCCTTGACCTTGAACTTCAAGGTTTTCTGGGATCTTGGGCAAAGGAAAGCCAAGTGCAATACACACCTCTTTGGGAAACACACACACACACACACACACACACACACACACATACACATGCACGTGTGGTGCACTCGCTTCTGAAAGCTTATGAGCAAGGCCACTGTCTTCACACTATTCCAGAATGTTTGCATTGACTCCATCCCTTCCGAAAAGTACCTCAGGCCCACACAGACAGACCTGCCACTCCCAACTCCATTCTGCTCCAAACCAGCATAAGAGTTTTTTGGAAAAACTATGGAGGTGGGTGGTGCTGGGCCCTGGCCATTCTGTGTAGGAGATGCAACTGTAGGGGGGAAGCCAGACAACTCAAAACACCACACCTGCATGAGAAGTGAAGGGTACCCAGGATCTTCAAAGTCGCCTCTGAAAATCTCGTTTCTCTGAGTACTGATGTTGACACATGAAATTGTGTACCTGTGTAGCTAAGGCTGCCCAGTGTGAGAACAAGGTCCCCTGGGAGCTCTGTGAAGGTACAGAGTCCTAAGCATCTGATGGGACTCGTACTGTTGTCCTTGGGCAGAACAGGGAGACCCAGTATTAAGCAAACTTAGAAAATCCAGGCCTGCTAGATTAATGGGTGTGAATTATCCTGTAGGCTGTGTATTGCTTGGCACCTCTAGTCTGCAGAAGGTCCCCAGCATTCCAGCCTCTTGAAGGCAGCCTTTCTATTTGCCAGTCAAGGTGCAAATATATGCCTATGTATTTGCATTTCTTTGATCATATTTCTGGAAAGGCAGGGAGGGGTTAAAGCCTCAAGGAGGCGTACCCTGCCTTGCATGAGAAGCCTGTGCCCCTATCTTTTAAGCCCTAATTAAAGCATGTCTAGATCAGCCAAGTTCAGAGCCTGCAGTTACATTCCCCAATAAGACAGCCAACGCAGCTCAGGGATGATAAATGATTTCATCAGCGTAGCGCATTACATGGGAAGAAGGCATGAGGTGAGTGGCTTTTAACGCGCTGCCTAAGGAGGAGGGATGAAGCCTGCAGGGAGTCTGGGCTCCAAGTTTCCATCCATTTCTAATTATGTTGAAAACAAGACTTGGGGCCCTGACTACTCAGCCCTTCCTCCATGTTAATTTGGGTCCATTGCCATCCTCGCTTCCTGATCTATCTATCAAAGAGATGTAGGCTGGGCTAAAGATCCCCAGTGACAGCGACACACTCAGCACTACTAGATAACACGCTCATGGGCCTAAGCTGCGCTAGAGCCAGTTTCTCTGTCTGTGGAGTTAATAACTGTGAGGATATATTTTATGTAATTTACTAAATCCTGCCTGCTGGGATGCTCCTTTGCATCACCCTCTTTGTCCATAAGACGGGGATAGAATGGTATTTTATCACAGAACACTTTCATGGGAACTAAATCGGACATGGAAGCCCTTTGTGTCATGCCTGGCTTCTGGAATGTGTGCTGTGAGCTTGACACAGCAACTGGTTTCCTTGCCCCCAGCGGGACTTATGTTTTAGGGGGTTCAGGGCTTGGGGTGAGATTTGGTGAAGGTGAAAGGCTTGGATTCTTCAAATGCCCCTGCCCCTGTGCGCCCCAGACTCTACCTAAAAGAAAGCATTAGGGTAGTTAGACTCACATGGAGAAGACCCCAGGGAACTGGAATAAGGAGGAAGAGAGGAGACGGGAAGAAAAGGAGAAGGAAAAGTGTGTTGTTCAGACGTCCACTCCTTCAGCTCTTTTCTGTTGCTGTGATAGAGTACCCAGGAGTGGTGAGCTTATTAAGAAAAGGGGTTTGTCTGACGCATGGTTCCAGTGGATGAGATATTCCAGAGCTTGATGCCGTCAAGCCCCTGCGCTGCATGCAGGTGTTCACAAAGGGAAAGGAGGACAAGGGGCAACCTGCTTTTTAACAACCTGTTCCAAAGAGAGTTAACCTTCAGAGCTAACCCCTCAAGAGCTCTATTAATCCATTCATAACACTGACACCCTTGCTAACTCAGTCACTTCTTAAGAGCTCTCCCACCATTCAGTTTGGCTTCGGCATGAGCACTGGTGAACGTAGTCTACACCCAAGCCTAGTACCTGGGAAATGGGGTCTTGATCCTGCCCTCCGTAGATCACAAGGACTGCCACTTAGAATTGTTCTTCCGTGGTGCAAAGGAAGGGGCACTGCTCAAAGGGCATGCCCCTCTGTCTCTGCAGCTAAAGTTAGAGGTTGGTTCCAGTATGATCTTCCCCCTGGGGAAGTCCCTATAAGAGGCTGTGCCAGGCCGGGTGTGGTCGTGGCACACGCCTTTCATCCCAGGACTCTCAAGGCAGAGGCAGGTGGATCTCTGTGAGTTGGAGGCCAGCCTGGTCTACAAAGTGAGTCCGGGACAGCCAGGACTACAAGAGAAACCCTGTCTCAAAAAACAAAGCAAAACAAAACAAATAGGCTGTGGCAGGCTCTTTGGTAAGGAAACCTATAAGGACCTTTGCTGCACCTCCCAAGATCAGCAGACACAAGTCAGGTGGTTCAAGCTTAACATCCAGGGCAGGCAAGTTCCTCCCTGGAGACATGGGGCCTATGAGCAAGGTTTAGCCCCAATAATGCAGCAAAGAGGGCATTGTGGCATTGATCTGAGTCAGAGCTGAAGACGCAGCCAATGGCAAAAGCCAAATGTCTACAACTGAGAATGGGCAAAGATAAAGAGGCTGCTGGAGGTTGTCTCCATTGCTGCTGTTGTTGTCATTGTCCTGGTGTCCCTCCTCACCCTACCCCACCCCTGTCAGATACATGGCCCTGCTATTTCCTTCCATGGCAGGGTACCTACTGCCAGAGACACAGGAGCCCCATAATACCTACTACACAGTAGCTAGCCATCTTGAGAAATCTGTATAGGACCTGACCGGGGATTTGGGTGACTTGTTCCTTCAAGTTCTGTGGCTTTAAGAGTTACCACTTTTGAGAAATCTATAAGACTTGAGCAACAAAACAAAAACATTAGGGAAAGAAGAGGGCATTAAACAGCTCATTATAGTCTGTGTTACTCCCTCTCTGCACCGCTGAACACTACCCTGACAAGTCCTTATGGATACACGGAGAAAATTCAATCAAAACAACATCTTCAGAAGTTCAATATCACAGCCATGATTAGCTAATAAAATCCCAGTGGTCTGATGATATTCATTTTCTGAGTCGTAATTTCCATTTTTACTACAATTCATCTTTGTCTGAATCCAGCCTATTTCTTTCCAGCTCTGGGCACTGGTTAATTTGAATAAATGAGATAAGCAAGACAGGCAGGTGAGTATCCATCATATCTCGGGTAATTCCAAGGGGCAGGTGTCACCACACCCCCTCTGCTGTGCCCTCCCAGCTCGGATGGTCCTTGTCTAAACGCTGTGCTGCCTTGGCATCACCGAATGCAAATGAGAGCAGCTGAGACAGCGGATTGCCCAACAATTAAGGGTTTGGTTGTTCTGGCTGCATGGCGCCTGCTTCCCTGGAAGTTTCTGTGATGGATTAAGTGTTTACAGCTCCCCACTGCCTCCCCAAACTCTTCTTCCTTCAAGCCTGCTGTTAAGCTGTCAATATAAACAATGACTGGGCCATGAGTTGCCCTCAACGTCCATCAGACTCAGAACAGCAGACAGCTATTGTCACTGTTGGCTAAACTCCCATTTGAGGGCAGTGGGGTTTTTTTCGGGGGGGGGTTGTTTGTTTGTTTGTTTGTTTTTCCTCTGTGTGGTCCTCATCTGGATGGAAATGGCTTTCCAAAAAAGCAATTAACTTTCCATTAGACATGAAGTAGGCCAAGCTTTTCTCCTTTCTCCTCCTGAAGATGCTTTCAGGGTGTCTGGGTGCTTCTTCAAACTGATGCAACATGAGGGGGGTTCTAGAAGGCTCCACAGTTTACAACTTCACCCCAGATGCATTCCTACAGACCCTAGGAATTCCTTCAGAAGTGGTGGGAAGGTTTTTTCAGACATCTGGACCCCAGCCATCGTCTCACTGTCGTGTCTACTCTGTTTTCATCCATGCCACTCCTCCTCAGAGCTCTCTTGGCTTTTGCCTGGCCCCAGCCACAAACCATAACCACACATAAGTGCGTGCACAGGCCAGCTTCCCTGGAATGCTTGCCAGGGATCACTGGCGGAGACCACCCAAAGCAAATTCCAGAGCTAAAGGACGGAGGAGAACGGTGTCCAGCCTGCCACCTGTGCAATCCCCAGGAGGCTCACCCCACTGTGTCTTGTGTCTGCTAATAGTACCTGTCAGTCGCGAGCCCCTCAGGGCTACTTCAGACCACTGGGAAAACACAGACATTTGCATAAGGGTTCATAACAGTGGCAAAATTACAGGTATGAAATAGCATAACTGTTTATTATGTTATGGTTGGGGTTACCGCAACATGAGGAACAGTGTTAAAGGGCCATAGTGTTAGGAAGATTGAGAACCACTGGGCTAGTGAATAAACACTAGCATTGTGACCAGTACAGATTGAGTTTTGCTATGTAAAAAATACACACTGAATTTCCAAGACAATGCACACACACAAAGAATAGAGCTATTCCACTAGTTATTTTCTTATAGGGCACATCAAGTAATAATGATTTTTTTGGATAGACTGAATTCGATGAAATATGTTATTAAAATTAATTCCACCTCATTTTAAAACTTTGTTCTAGAAAACAAATGTGCACGCATGGCTCATATTGAATCTCTATGGGGCAGCACTATCCCTGACCTTCCTGAGGGTGCCACTAACCCTGTGTCCCGGTGTCCACTGGTCCTCATAGTTGGATGGTGCTACCCAAGGCTTACATACTCTGGGGACAAGGAAAGCTGGGCCAGCTGTGTGGAATCCACCAAGTAGGCTTTACAGGTACTACACACTCAGTAGGTGTGCCTACAAGGTTCTGGTCAGCCACTCAGAACAGCCACAGGGCATCCATCTGTGTGTGCCTGCACTGTGGGTTACACTGTCTTTAAGCCTCCACACCCTCCATAGGGAACATCAAAGTTAGTGCGTTGCCAGAGAGTCACATCAACATCTCCTTCAGGCTGCTGTGGTTGCAACTGGTAAAATTCTCTGAGCTTCTGCTTCCACAGCCCCACCACCACCACCACACACACACACAAGAAAGCAGAAGAAAAAAGTGCTCATGGGAAGCTGGGCTTCTCATGCAAATGCAGTCCAGGCGCTGTGTGAAGGGTCACAGAGAGCAAAGGTGGGCTCATCCTAGGAGCTGCTGTCACTATCAACTTACTACCATTATTTAAGGCACCAGAAACCCATCCACTCATATAGGTCAGAAATGAAAATAGCAGGCTGAGTAGAGCGCAGCCCTCTAGATGACTTGATCTGAAGAAGTTCAGTGAGACGGTATTAATGACCTCCTTACCTCTGTGACCCAACGACCTCCTTCTCTTCTGTGCGTCGATCCCCGCTGCTCCATTCTCTCTTTAAAAATAAGATAGGTGAGTGTGTGTGTGTGTGTGTGTGTGTGTGTGTGTGTGTGTGTGTGTGTAAGTATGTATGTGTATTCATGTGTGTGGGGGTATGGGCATGTGTATGTGAATGTGCGTGTTTGTGCATGTGTGTCTGTGTGTGAGTCTATGGGTACCACATGCTTTCGGAGGCCAAGGGGCATCTGATTTTCTAGAATTGGAGTTACAGGCAGTTGTGACTTGCCATTGTGGGTGCTGGGACCCAAACTCAGGGTCCTCAGAAAAAGCAATGAGCACTCTTAATCACTAAGCCATTTATCCGGTCTGCCTCTGACCTATAGTTTTTCTTGTATATATTCTTCACTCTTATTGAAACCCGATGTTCTAAAGAAAGCTGGAGCCTCATATTTAAGTAATAAAATGCTTTTCAGTGTTGTCTCCTACCTTAATAGGCAGTCATTGACATTTTTGTCACTCCTTCCCTTCATTCTTTACTTTACCATGCATGCACTTTTTTTTTTTTTTTTTTTTTTTTTTTTTGGTTTAATAGCTATTGTTGAAAATTTTAAGACAAGTTACATAAGAGAAACTTTTAAATATCGTAAATGTTTACAGTGTTTAAATTTGATTGGTTCTTAACACTTCCTCTTTATTGAAAACAGATTATTTTCATAATATATATTCTGATAACAGTTTCCTCTCCTTCACCCTCCCCACCTCCCCTCCCACCCAACTCTGGTCCATTCTTATAAGGACATCTGCCATTGGACTTGGGCTCTGTATTCTTAAGTGATTCATGTCTTTTGTTGTCTAAGGTGGCATTCACAGGTTCTAGGTGACAAGTCTCTGAGGACACCATAGCATGACATTCACTCAGGGAAGATCTTTCTCATTGCCTGAATGTCACTGTCATCCTGGAAGTCAGATGTCATGTATGCCCTCCCGTGGAGTTAATGGGAATAATGAATTCCATATTTCATTCAACTCTCATTTGTTCTAAGTAAATATTCAATAGTCTTAAACCAGGCAATAAGGTGCCCCTCAAATTATAAATAATTGAAATGTTATAATGCATAGATTTCTAAATCACACACATGTGGACAAAGCCAAGAGCTCCCAAATTGGTTGGGAGCTATAAATTGATTTGTTTCAGGCTTTTTATACCTAAAGACCATGATCAAACCCACCCTCTCCACACAAGCATTTTGCTGTTTCCCTGGGCATCTGTCAGTGTGCCAGCTTACCAGCCTCCCCCACATTACAGCCTCCAAGGATAAGAAGCCCAGAAGTTGCCTGTGTACCGAGCCACCCATGGGGACATGGTTCAGCAAAAGAAAGTTTGATGACCACCATTTGACCTTCTCCTGGCCTCTGTGACTAGAGGACACTGTTTCTTCTTCAAGTATGGCATAAGTACAAGACACAGGGTCATCGATCACACAGTGAGGACTTTATGGTCTGGCCTTTGCTCCTTGCTGCTGGCCTGTCTGTAGCACGCAGCACTGGTTTATCTCTCCTCAAAGAGAAGGAGAGTAATCAGCTTTCAGGACTGAGTCTGAGCCCATCATGGCAACTACCTAGGGTTGGCATTACCAATTGGTCATTTTTTATTGTATGTAATTGTGCCTTTCAATTTCCTTTTACTTTTAAAAATTAGTTCTTTTTTTTTTTTTTTTAATTGCTTGCAATTTAAATTGCCTTCCCTTCCTGTGCTGACAAGCTTCATGTCAAGTTGACATTTGGTAGAGACATTTGGGAAGAGAGACTCTCATTTGAAAAAATGCCTCCATAAAATAGGGCTGTAGGAAAGCCTGCAGGGCATTTTCCTAATTAGTGATTGACAGGGGAGGGCCCAACCCATTATGGATGGTGTCCCCCTTGGGCTGGTGGTCCTGGTCTCTATAAGGAACCAGGCTTAACAAGCCAGGAGGAGCAAGTTCCTCCATGGCTTCTGCATCAACTCCTGCCTCCAGGTTCCTGTCCTGTATGAGTTCCTGTCCTGACTTCCCTCAATGATGAATAGTGATACAGAAGCATAAGCCAAATAAACCTGTTTGTCAGCAATTTGCTTTTGGTCATGGTGTTTTGTCACAGCAATGGTAACCCTAACTAAGACAAAACCCCAAGATGACTCTGAGGACCTTGAGTTTATACTGGGGCTTACATTCATGGTGCACCAGAGGTTCAGAGCTTAAGTCTTGCCTGAGCTATGCCACCAGCTTCCCTAATCCTCTGGCTTGCAGATAGTCTATACTGGGACAGCTCAGCATCTGCATCCATCATCTTGTGAGTCAAGTCCCATAAATCACACCCTCTTCTCAGTAGGTCTAAACTCACTTGGTTCTGTTTCTCAGGATAACTCTGTATTGTGTCCAATTAGCCAAGGTTCTCCAGGGAAACTGAGCCGCGCGCGCGCGCGCGCGCGCGTGTGTGTGTGTGTGTGTGTGTGTGTGTGTGTGTGTGTGTGTGTAAAGATAGATTTATCACAAGGAATTAGGTGTTTCACTAAATGATAAGGGCCAGCAAGTCCTAAGATCTGAAGGCTACAAGCTGAAGACCCAGGGAAGCAGATGGACAATTCCCATCCATGGTCCCCACGGCAGCTCCCCTCCCTCTGTAGAGATAATTTTCTTTGCACTCAAATATTAAAATCAAAGGTCACTGCTAAAAGGAACATCGCCATTGAAAGCAGTGGTACAGATGTCTGAGAGTGTTTTTGCTTAGGGTTGAATGCTTCCTAAGAAGAACTATCTTAACATAAAAAAACACAAAGTAATGAGAATCGTCATGTAATTGTGTGCCCACTCAACAGGAATACTACTTGAGTCTTCCTCAGCTTTGCTACTCAGTCGCTTGGCGAGCGCTTTGTTAAATGCTGATTATAAAGCCGAGGGAAAGCAGCCTAGAGCTGAGGCTTAGGACTTTTAATGAAAACTGTCGTCTTTTAAACACACAGATCTGACCCTCTTGTAGGTCTGCTCATAGCCTTTCCTGGCCCTTCCCTGTGTTCAGAAACAGTGCAACCTCCCTCATCGTCTCCTTTCTCCTCTTGTTACACTGCTGACCCTCCTTCACAGGCCTCTGTGTCCTTGTTTACTTTCTCTATAGCCAGAATCACAGACATTTTTCTCCGAAGCCCAGACAGTAAGCACTCTAGGCTCAGACACTCACAGAGTCTGTCCCAGCTCCCCAGCTCTGCTGCCATAGTGTGAAACCAGCACCAACAATATATGGCCAAGTAGGCTTGGCTGGGTTCTAATAAGTTTATTTATGAATAAGCAATGGGCTGGCTCTGGTCTCAGGCTTGCTCCTCTGATTAGACTCTAGCTATACAGTTCTGCAGTCTCTTGGGGTGCCTCTCTCTGCCTTCCTGGATAACAGTGGCTCCTCTGTTGGGTATCAGTAAATAGCCTTTTCCCTGGGAGTCTTGCCCATTTCCAGCCTGGATTCCTTCTCAGAGCAATTATCCTGTGTGTCCATGTATGTGGTGGGTCACCACATGTCTCTCCTGCAGTCACAAGGGGACAAATGCATTATTACATGCTCAGCATGGTTCCTGAAAGGCTCAGTTCCTACCTCAAACTAGCCTGTGAATTGTTGAATGAGGAAACAGGTAGGAACATAAAAGTTAAGAGGAGGGCCTGTATCTTTGATCTTACCTACCAAGCCTGATTAGCATCCTTCCCCACTCCTCTCCTCAGCACAGGCCTTGCCTCTGGCCTCTTGGCTTTTGCTGTGATCTCCCTGAGGTGCAAAAGAGCTGCTTTCTCCGAGGTGCACCATCAGCTCATAGATTACTTAAGATGAGATGATCTCCTATTCATTCTTATTCATTGCAAAAGTGAGAGCCACACTCACATCTAGGGGCTCTTGGCAAGATCAACACGGCCAATCACTGCTCTCTTTGCCATGGGGCCATTCAGTTCTTTTGAGCATCTGCCCAATTTGTTACAACATTAAACAGCAGGAAAGTGGAATTTCATTACATAAGAAAAAGTCACTATGAAATACAGCTTTGGGGCTGGAGAGATGTCTCCGCAGTTAAGATTGTGTGCTTGTAGAGGACTGAAGCTCAGCTCCCAGAACCCCCATCCGCACCCCAACAGGCAGTGCATAATTGTAACTCCAGCTCCAATGGATTCAGCGCCCTCTTCTGGCCTCTACCAGCACTGCACTCACATTCGCATACCCACACAGATAAACATATATGCACATAATTAAAAATAAAATCTCAAAATAACTAATACGTGTAATAAAGAAAAGATTAAAAAGTGTCTCTTCCAGTTAGTGAGATAGAATTAATGTGTTTGTGTGTTTGTGTGTGTGTGTTTACTTTTCTGTTTAACTTATCTCTCAGCCTCAGCAAATATGAGTTTGACAATCAAGGAAGAAGTTTGATTGAGCATCACTCAAGGCTCTCCAGATACACATCATGTGACAAAGCACCTGTATTGGGGATCGGACCTCAGAAACTTAGCCCCTCATCAGGATTCCCAGCCTCCCAGCACAGTGTTGTGAAGCCATTCCTCTTGGTATGATTTGGGTCTCCACTCGTTTTGGGACATGTCTGTGCATCCATCTTCCATCCAGGATTCCTTATACTGGCTAAACAGAGATGGGGCGCATCATCCACAGGAGCAGCTCTAGCTTGGGTCAGCCTGATCTGACCTCAAATCCTGTTGCAGACATGACCTTAGTCATAGTCTTTGTCTTTATAGTGGCAATGTTCTTATCTGCAAACTGGGACGACTGTGCCAGGCCTGCGCTCAGTGAGGAGAAGCTGATGCCTGGGAAGAACAAATAAGCATCTACTCTTAGATCCTGCGGAGGCAGAGCAGGCTTCTTGTCAGCCTCACTCTCTAATCCCTTCTGGTACAGAAGACAATGTTCGAACTATTGTTCCATAGGTGGCAGGTGTCACCAATGTGAACTGCTCTGAGATCAATCAGCATAGAAGGGTAGGACCAGGGTTTAAAAAAGGAGACAGAACAGAGTAGTCTGAAGTGGGGGCTTGGTGGGATAGACCATTTCAAAATGCATCTCATGTGGTTTTGAAATGTTTGATTTATGTGTGTATGTGAATCTGAATTGGCAAAGAAATTTGATTCTCACACATATTGTCTGGGGAGCCCAACACTGAGTTTCCTGTCTCTGCTGAGGGCCTTGCAGACCCTGGCAGAGGCGGGTTGGTGTTTTAGCGTGTATGGGAGCACATGTGTCTATATTCATGGGGAGGCCCTCTACTTTATTTACTGAGGCAGAATCTCTCATTTGCACCCAGAGGCTTGTACATCATTGAGTCTGACTTTCCATCTTTCCCCAGAGATCCCCTGTTCCCACTTCCCGGGTGGGGATTACCGTGTATCATCTCTTTGGTTTCTGAAGATCTGAACTCAAGTCCTCGTGCTTATGTAGTGAGTGCACCATAACTAAGGCAGCCATCTCAGGCTCCTGGGTACCTTTAAAAGACCTCACCTCCCAAGTCCCTCATAATGCCCCCGAATTCCTCCGTGAGTCCTAGAGAGAACATTCAAAAGACAGCTCCCAAGTCTCGGGAGGCAACCTTGCTCCTGTGGAGCAAACACAGGCCTGGATTTCACCTTCTGGGCTCTGGAGATGGAGGTCAGATTTTACTAACATTCAACTCAGAGGACAGCCAGATCTAAACATCCTGAGAGCCCTGCATCATGAGAAAGCAGGAGAATGGCAAGTTGGCTGTGCAGAGCTGGAGGTGCCAGGCAAGGATCCTTAGAAATGATGACACTCCGTGTAGGGAAGCTACTCAGTCCCTTGTCAACAGACACATATGCTCTGTTTTTCTTTTGATATTTTAATATCTGTGTGTATGTGCTCACACGTGTGCATGTGTGTGTCTTGTGTGTGTATGTGTGTGATATATGTATGTGTGTATGTTATGTATATGTGTATATGTGTATGTGCCTGTGTGTGTGTGTGTGTGTGTGTGTGTGTGTGTGTGTGTGTGTACATCTATGAAAATGTGGAGGCCAAAGGAAGACAGTTAGGTGTCTTGCTCTATCACTCCCCTTATTTCCTTGTTGGCAGGGTTTCTCTCTAAACCTGGTGTTAGACTGGTGGCCAGAAGCAAGTGCCATACTCCTCTCGCCTAACACTACCTCATACCCCATGCCCCATACCCCACCCCACAGTGCTAGGGTTACAAATACACATGCAGCCACGCCTGGCTTTTTTCATGGGTACTGGGGATTTGAACTTACGTCCTCATGCTTGTCCAGCAAGTGGTCGTACTCAGTGAGCCATCTGACCAGCCCATCTGATTTCATCTCACTGAACCACCAGGAGATAAACACAAGCTATCTCCTTGGGAAGAAAATCAAGGAGTACCCAGAGAGGCCTGAAAGGTAGGAAGGACAGTGGGGTAGTCAGAAATGTCCCAGTCATTTAATAAGGAGGCAGGACAGACTTTGTAGAACCAAAGACTTCAGTGCTGTCCTGTGATGGGCAATCTGATGCTGAAGTCCAGCACAGGAAAAAAAAAGCTGGCCACATGTGTTTACTGTGAATCTCATGTTCTCCAAGGTGTCTCTGATTGTGTGTGCAGAAAATGTCTTAGCGGTTGGAATTATAAACACCTCACGTGTTTATATCATTTTTCTTCCAACTAAGAAAGTCTTTGCCTTTGATTCATGATCTGAAATCTCCTTAGGAGCTCAAGATGGGATCTGACAGAGGAAACGAACCCAGGAGACTTCAAGCCACACCACGCTGCTTTTCCTGGAGAAACACTTTCTCCCAGGCCCACAGTCATTGTGGAATGTGTGCTCACAAGGCCATTTGAGAATGTGGATGTGACATGTGATTGGTCCTTCCTGGAAAGGGTCAGATTTGCCATAATAATGGTGCAGGTCATTAAGACGCAAACACTGGCCAGTGACAGACCAGGGCCAGAGTGTACTCTTTCAACCATTTCATTACAGCCACCTTAGATGGTAACCCAGCAGTGTACATAAACACTGGAATATGGCAGTGATTACAATGTGTGAGCAGGGTGGGAAGGTTAATTCGGCTTCATTTGACACCTAAAGGCGTCCAGTGAAATGTTGGTTAGAAACGTCCAGACAAACCTGTGGGCCTTTCTGCTCCAAGAAAGCCAGACACACACTTGTGAGCCTGAAAGCCAGTAAGTGAAAGAAAATGCAGATAACTCAAACTATATTACCTTATCCCTGCTCTACAGTTACTACCATGGAAGACATGTTCCCAGATGCTCAAATTACATCTAACCAAATCCCTCACTTTGAACAGAGACCTGCAAACCAGTCCTAATAATCTCACCAAGAATTTGGGCACTGGGATAGTTTTCTTCCTGGCACCTGAACCCCAGTACCTATACCAATGCCTAGATCTCTCCTAGGCCTGAGGCATCATTTTATTATTATTTCATAATGTATTTGATGTATTTGGTCATTTTCACTATCTTTTTTCATTATTTTCATCATCCTACTGAACCATTTCCTCTTCCAAGAAAGAGGAGTCCTCTTTTCCCGTCTTTGTCTATTTAGTTCTCCTCCTCTTCCTCCTCCTCCTCCTTTTTTCCGTTGTTGTTGTTGTTGGTGGTGGTGGTGTTTTGACCCACCAAGAATAATTAGGGTTGCTACCATGAATATTGGTAGGAAGTTGCTTACTGGAAAACATGCATTTTCCAGGGGCTACACCACTGAAGAAAACAATTCCTTTTGCTGAACCAATCACTAATCGCCAATAGCTCCTTACGGGTAGTGGCCTCATGATCTCATCCCTATCGATGATGAAGTGTTGAGAACATCATCTCCTCCCTTGCCTGCCCCCATCTTCTGTAGATTGTCTCAAAGCACCATCTTCATATACCTCCTGGGACACTTGTGGGCCTCAATGCATCAGTTCTGAGAGAGATCCTTGAGAAATATCCCAGACCTTAGAGCGTGTCCTCTTGGTCTGTTCTTACATGCTGTCCCTCTCCCACACTGGCCTCTGGTTCTGTGTTATATCCCAACAGCCTCTCTTCATGGTACATCCAAGACTCTAACTTCTGTAAGTTCTTTTAATTCAGATGAAGCCAAAGTACCCATGAAGTCACCTTCAATAACCAGGGGACCTCAGCACAGCCCCTCTCCCACAACGCCTCTGCAGAGAGCCCAGGACCAGGCATGCTTTGTTGATAGCAACTGTGTTTTCATACAGACTATGAGACCCAGCACCAAGATGAAGAATGGTCCCATGGCAGGCATGAAGTCCTCATTTGATACTCATTTCTGCATCTTAGTCCATCCTTGACCAAACCAAAAGTCACTCTCCTTCCAGGAATCCCCCATGGACAAAATCCAAATTCAGACTAGATTAACATTTTCCCTAAATTGTCTTTGGAGTCCCTGTACAGCTGCCAAATTGACCCTTGGTCAGTAGCACGTTTGCCATGACAATCCCTGAATTCTGCCCCCTTGTGAAGAATGTAATCCCAACCATAAGCTCAAGGGATTCCCTGCACTTTGAGACATGAACAATCCATCTAAGAGCCAAGTCCTCACACTGAAGGGCAGGACAGCCATCACTGAGGTGAAGAACCCATTATCTGACCATGGGGAGAGTCTCAGCCACACTACATTACTGTGCAGAAAACAGGGACTTGGAAGTCACATTCCTGACTCTGAGTTCTGGCTCTATTGTCTACTGTTTGTGTGACTTTAAGCAAGATATATATCTAAATGCCTAGGTTTCCTCACTAGCAAATGGAGAAAAATTTATTACTTGACGGGCTATTGAAGAAATGCAAAGATATGTCAAATTCATTGATGCACACAGTAGGTCCTTGCCAAATGCCATTCCCTTTCTCTCTAATCTCCACTCCAAAGTCAAGCTTCTTTTGCCTCTCCCTGCCACCCCCTCCCATCCTTTGGAGGCTGTGCATTTGTCTTAGACAGGTGTGCCTGTGGTTGGAGCTCTTGCACGTAGGTGGTCTTGGACTCAGCCCACATCTCAGCCATGGCTTCATTATCTGTGGCCTGTCTAGTATGGACTGAGTTGCTTAACCTTTCTGCCTCTGCTTGGTTGATCATAAAATGAACACAGGACAAATCATACCCACCACAGACAGGTAATCAGCTGATGGAAAAGGCCTGACCATGCCCAGGAGTGAGCGCTCAAGCTATGTGCCTCTTGCTGTATCTCTGAAGTCTGGCATTGGGCATCTGAAGATGTTCTGGGAGTGGGGTGGCTTCAGAAATGCTCTGCCTTATAGCCCTAGCCCCCTCCATAGGCTCCAAAACTGTGGACTGTGTACAACACCACTTTGGTTCTCATCTCAAAAAAAGAGGCATCTGGAGGACGAGGGCAACTCTGCCGGTTCCCAGTCCTTCCATTGTTCCTAACCACCTCTGCTCAAGGTGTTCTCAACAGCGTCACTCAGAACACTTCTATTCCCATGCAGGTGAGTCACATAAAGACAATGACCACCGTAATGGTAGATGGTAGATGAAGGGCAGGATTCAGTGCTCACTGGATCTTTAGAGTGACTCTTTTATCTCTCTCTTCTTGAGACTCAACATGTGGACATAGGGAGCAGCCAGTTCTTCCCCTTGACTGCTCACTCCACAGTGTGAAGTACGCATGCGAGAGACGGCTAGCCCTGGAGACCCCCTAGCCTCTTGCTACACATAGCAGAGAGAAGCGTCTCTGTTTAGCTGGGGTGTAAAGAAAGCAACTCAAGGCCCAGAAGGGCTAATCGTTGACGTTTCCCTTTCCAGTCAGGAAGCTGATATGCACAGTCTCTCGGGGACTTTGAAGGTAAATTCTCCTTGAGCCTATCAATAGTCTTAGAAACTGCAACTTGACTGAACAAATATTTGCCTGGACTTTCAGGCCTTGAGAAGCATCCCTGGAGAGGCTTGTCAACGGGGCCAGAGAGGCCCAAGGCAGCTGCTCTGGTTTCTTTTCCTGAGCAAGCACTTCACAGTCGCCTGACACTTTGAATTGTGTAACCCATAAAATTAACAACTGCCTACAAGATCAAAGGGTCCATTGGACACTGTAAAACAGGGGACAGAGGACAGGACTCATTTCTGGCGTGACAAATGAATCCCTTAATCTACAAAGAGAACTGAGAAGCTGGCAGAAGACATCCCCCTGGCTCCCTAGCAGGGGACACCGAAGGACCCCCAAAAGCTTTGAGAGAAAAAAAGAAAGAACTTTTCAAGGTACGTGATATTCAAAAATTAAAATTCCAGAGCCAGGTGTGGTGGCGCATGTCTATAATCCCAGCACTCAGGAGACTATAGCGAGGATTATTTAAGGCTAGCCAGGCTGCAGAAGGAGATCACTCCCCAAAATAAATAAACAAACTTTCAAGCCACTAAAAATATAAATTTTTTTTATTTTAAGGCCCCCGGTATCATTTTAAATAGCCAAGTGTGCTAATTTTCAATGATAAAACACTACAATTGAAATATGAAAACAATAATAAGTTAAGATATATTTTGACGTCTGTAATGGCCAGTTTTGGAGAGAATGTGTGTGGTGTGCTTACATCTGCCAACTTTCAGTACTGATTTGAGGGAATTTGGGGCTTGGAGAGCACCATATGTAATATGCACTTGTATTATTAAATTAGGCATAGATTTGGGCCCTGCTAGAGAAAAGCTCACGTGGATAAAGTGAGAAATTATTTCACAGTAAATAGAACTGTTGGCTGACGCTATGAACATTACCTGCTCCCTGAAGGTCCACTCATGTTCTCAGCAGTCTGGTCCTGATGATGCTGCACACCGAACCGGGAACAGCATATCCCTGGGTGGAGAGACGATGAGATGAACCAATGGGTTTCATCAAGGTAGGGTGTAGCTGGTCTTTACTACTTTGTGGGTTCTTTTCCCCACTCTTTATTCCCCTAGTTTCACCTCCTATCTGCAGCTCACAAAACCATCCTGTGCTAGAGCACAAGGCAAATAGTGGTCAGCTGCTGTGAAGCAACCTCATATATCCCCACACCTGGGATGAAAACAAAGCATATTCTTACACTATTTCTGTGTTTTCCAAAAAAACCAAAATTCTCACTACAGTAGGGACTCATATGCTAAGACACTATGATGCTCTGGACCTATGCTAAGGCTTTGGGCATTTGGACATTCACTAGCCTGAACGATGCTTGAGAGACCTATGCAGCAGAGAACTAGGAGAAGAGAGGGAAAAAAAGCAGAGAGGGGCAGGGGAGGGAAAAAGGGAGAGAGGGAGGAAGACAGACAGACAGAGAGAGACAGAGCTATCCCACTTTGGCTTTCCTGGTGTGGTAGATAGCTTTGTCAATTTGACACAAGTTAAAATTATCAAGGAAGAGAGTCTCAATCAGCGACTGCCTACTGGTTTGGTCTGTGAGTGTCTCAATGGAGGATTATCTTAATTACATTAATTGATATAGGAAGATTCAGCCACTGTGGGAGGCGCCATTCCCTAAGCAGAAGCTTCTGAACTACACGAGGTCGAGGATAAGCAAGTGTGTGTATAAACGTATTGCTCTTTGCTATTTACTGTACACATGAACATGCTGTACTGTGTGATGTGACTGCATGAAGTTCCTGTTCTGACTTCCTGCTTCCGTGGCTTGCAAGATCTAGGTGCTGGTTTTGTCCCTACAGAGGACCAAGAGACATACCTTCTTCCAAGAAAGATACAGCAGCCCCCATGTAAGAAGTGAGCAAGGGACAGAGCCACAGCTCACAGGCTGGGATGTTTCAGGGATTGACTCAGTGGGGTGAACTGCATAGGATGAGGGGAGTGAGTGTGAGTCACGAAGGCTAGGTGAGGCAGGGAGATGGGGGAGGGGACGCACTGACTCTGCTGGATACAGGGTAGCATGGAGCTGCTGGTGCTCCCTACACACTTCTCACTGGGCTAGGCTGAGAGGGAACATTGAGGCTAATGTTAGCACGCTGGCCTGGAGCTCCTGACAGGACAGACAAAACATCTAAGAGAGGGAGCCTTAGGCCCTAAGAGTGGGGTTTGCAGATCATTCCAAGTTGTACTGGAATCAAATTCCTTGAGAAAGATGCCCATGGGCTGAAGAGATGGCTCAGCCATTAAAGGCTAGGCTCACAACCAAAAATATAAGAGAAAGATGCCCACTACTCCCCCACTGCAGGGGGCAGGGGGCTGGGAACCACAGAACAAGAAGGAAAAGTTCTTCCTGGCTCCCAAATACCTGGGCATTGATGCTGTAGAAACTAAGAGCTACGGTTCTGTCCCCTGGGGAGGAGGGGTCCCATTTTGGTTCCCTGCATCACCTACTCCAAGGGAGGAATTCAACAACTATGTAATGACTAGATGAATAAAGTAATAAGGGGATGACGCATTTCAGTTCCAGGCCTACAGGTAACTACCTTGAAAACTCAACCGTAGCTTGTTTAGCTATAAAGACATGATAATTGCATAGATTATGTAGAATGTGTCGCATGTTATAGATGAAAACACACACACACACACACACACACACACACACACACACACACACACACATTCACCCAAACACATCTCCTTATTGCTAAGCAGTAGAACCAGGTGTGTTTTGATATCTCTTTCTCTTGATAATTCCAAATGCACAAACGAGGAGCAGATTCCAGGTGTGTGTGGTCGGTCAGCGATGAGAGGACAAATCCCACGCACAGAAGGTGGGAGTGGGCACCTTTTGTGTGTGGGGGGGGGGGGATTGCAACCAGCATGGCAGGATTTCTGAGATAAGGTGGACATTCCTCCTTTCAATTACTGTCATGACTGGCATGTTTGTAAAGTCTTTCCTGTCCAGTGGGATGTAGACCTGAGGGAAGGAAGTATTCTGAAGGCCAGCCCTTCCATGCGGAACAGCCACTGTTAATGGAGTCCTACATCTCAACACCTCCTCCATGGTGCCCTTTGTGGAGAGATGTTGACAAAGGAATGCTGGTGGTGCGCACATGTGGTCTGGCAAATGAAATCCACACGCTCACTGCATGCAATCTAAAGCAACAGGTGTGGTGCTGGAATTACACATATGCACGCGCACGCACACACACACACACACACCGTAGCATTTATGTCATTGTGGGGCTCTGGTAAAAATCCTTTAGGGGAGATCTTTTAACTGCCTGTAAATGGATTTCAAATTTGGAGGGATGTGTAAGTTCTGTCTTTTCCAACTGTATAGCCAATTTTTAAAAAAGGTAGAATCTCTTCCCCAAACCGAAATTAAAATTGGAAACAAATAATTCTCAAAGAGTTTGACTATACTATGTACCTACAGGACAGGAAAGCAAACTGTAATACTGCACAAATCTTATTCATTTACAAAGCTCCACTGTCCTTCCAACTGGACACAATGTGTCACTCTTCTTCCATCTAGGACAGGATGACCCACCATCCTTCCATCCAGAACATGATAAATCACTGTCCTTCCAACTGGGAAAGGACATCCCACTGACCTTCTGTCTTGGGCAGAATGGTGCCCTATTCTTCCAAGTAAGGTAGGATGTCTCCTACTTTGACAGGAGGATTCCTCAATGTCCCTCTAATTGGGACAGGATACTCACTGTCCGTCTATCCTTCCATCTAGGGACAAAACACACCACTGTCCAATATGTGACAGGATGTCCCACTGTCCTTCATCCTAAAGAAAAGGGCTGAGACTGTTAACCAAAGGAGGCAAACCCCAAAACAACAACAGCAACAGCAACAAGCCCTTGAGAGAAATGAGTGGGTGTCACACTCAAGGGCAGGACAAAGGCAAATGTCAAGTGAATGTTCACCACAAAAATTAAATGCCCTGTGCTATTCTGACTTGATGAAAGAACTGGGGGGGGGGCCTCTGGTGTAAAGGCTGATCATGTACAGACCTTGCTCTTCCAGCTACCCAGCCTTGGGCTAGCTAGAGAACTTAAGTGTACTCATTCTCCTGTCACAGGCTCATATGGGAACTGCCTTCAATAAACATGAGTTTGGGGAGGAAAGGAAAGAATTCCCAAACTCTTCTTCTGCTGCTACTATGATTAAAAGCCCTTGATAAATCAACTTATGGCGGAAAGGATTTGTTCTGGGTCATGATTCAAGGGTCCGATCCACCAGGAGAAGGAGGCAGGAGCTCGAAGCAGCCAGGTACATCGTACTCACAACTGGAACACAGCTGTGAGAGCGATATGAAAGCATGCTGCTGCTCAGCAGCCCTTTTCCACTCAGAGTGATCCAAGCAATCCGGGGTCCCAGCCAGGGAATGGCGCCGCCCACGATGAGTGTGTTTCCCCATGTCAAATTAACGCAACCGAGATAATCTCGAACAGGCATGCCGAGAGGCTCATATCCAGGGTGGTTCTCCTCAACCTGACAACGAGCACTCGCTGCCACACATACTCAAGGGTGTCCTTGTCATCATAGGGATTAGATTTTGGCAGGAAATGAAAGTGTGGCCCAGCTGTCCATAAGCCCCATGTGCTCTATCCCTGAGAAACACGTCCTTGTTTGTTTTGCGCCACATTCCTGAGAGAAGGGAGCCAGCTACCTCACCCTAGCATGCAGCACTTCCCACCTCAACCTGACCACTTCGTCTCGCCTAAGCTCATTGGATGGTGGGAAGCCATCTCTAACTCTTGTTCTCCCTCACCCTCACCAAGTACGGTGAGGGGACCAGGAGGCAGAGGGGACTTGCTCAGGAGATTTTATTCTTATTCTTTGACAATTTCATATATGCACATAATCTATTTTTGTTATTTCCACTCTAATACCCTTCTAATTTTCCTTCAACTCCCACTGAACCCTCTTCTTCCTCAAAGCTCCCCTTCTTCTAGTTTGCTTTATGTTGCTATGATACATCACTGACAAAAACAAAAAACAAAAACAAAAAAAGGCTTATTTCAGCCCATTGGTAGAGTGATGCTTTGTGGCGCAATGTTTTCCCCTGCAGCTTCAATGACCTCTCTTCCTTCCCTCTTTGACCTTTGCCCTCTGAGCAAGTTAAGGTTAGATAAGAGAAACCTCCTCAGAACCTGGTAGGGACGGGACAATAAAGTCCCCAGTGTCATGTGCAGGACCGAGACTGAAAAGCTGAAAGTAATGTCAGATACTATGCATTTAAGAGAAGAGGAAACAGCATCCCACAGGCAGAGGCAGGAGAATCATTCTGAGCTCAAGGTCATCCTGGGCTACACCAGGGAGACTGTCTCAAACAGGAAGGAGGGAGGGAAAAGTGAGGGAGAGAGAGGGGCAGAAGGAGGAAAAAGGTAAAGGGAGAAAAGAAGAAGGGAGGGAAGAAGGAAGAGAGGAGAGAAGCAGGGATAGGAGAGAAGGGAGGATGCCAGAGGATGCCCTGAGCACAGAGACCCCTCCCTGTGGGCTGAGGAAGGAAGACACCATCTTGGCCTGCTTCCTCCAGGCAGCTCCTCTAGTGCAGCTACCCTCTGCCATGCCTACTTCCTTCAGCTACTTGGGAGAAAGGGGCTTTCACCTTCAGGCTTTCCACACCCCAGGCCCCTCACCAACATTCACGTATATCTGAGTCGCTCTGGGTTTTGCTGTTCTAATAGAATACCACGAATGGAGTGATTTTGAACCATTCTGTGAGGCTGGGAAGCCCAAGGTCAAGAGGCTGTGTCTGATAAAGACACTTTTTGCTATCTATCATATCATGGAAGCAAGGCAAAGAAAAGGCGAGAAAGAGACAGAAGAGCCTGAGCTCGCCCTTTTTCTAGGAACCTACCTCCGGGACAGATGGTGTAATGCTGGTGAGCCCTTCTCAAGGGCAGAGAGCCCGTGGGCTACTCCATGCTTTGAAGGTTCACTGCCTGCCCTGCAATGGAAACGATTGCCACACGACTTGGGGGCGAGGCCATGGAAACATTGCAACATCCTCACTGTGATGCCAGACAGAGATGCCTCACTGAGACACCAGGGATTCCAGCGGCTTCTAACGCCCTTGCTTTGACCCTGAGGCTGCCCCAGCTCTCTGTGCTCCCTGCAGAGAATCTCCAGGTCTTGCCTTTAGCTTCAAATTGAAATAAGACATGAACTTAATAAGAAATAATTCAGCTGGCATGGGTGGTACGTACCTGTAATCCCCGTGCCTGAGAAACACAGGTGAAAGGCTTTCAGGTTTGAGGTCAATCCTGTGGAAAGAGAGAAACAAGGAGGGGGAGGGAGAAAGGGAGGAGAGAGAGAGAAGAGACAAAGACAGACAGAAACAAAGACAGACAGAGACAGAGACAGGCAGAGACAGAGACAGTGAGAATCTGCCTTTTCTGTGACAATGTTCAAAAAGGCAAGCAAACATGATAGATGCGTGACCCTCTACAGAGATGTCTCTTTCGTTGTTAATTATAGGTGTTTATAGGCGTTAAGGACTTTAGGAACCACCAAGATGGCTCAATGGATAAAGGCTTCTGCCACTAAGCCCCACCCCACATGCGTTCACTAGGAACCATATTGTAGAAGGCAAGAACAGGCTCCCAAATTGCCCTCTGGCCTTCACACAGTGCAGTGGAGCAAGCCCCCACCTGTATTAGGATGAGGTTTTTCTTTCTCCTCCCCCGATCTAGATCCCAGAGTAACTATTTGTGAGACTCATTAAATATTACACAAATCCCTAGGCCATATAGCTAGGCTCTTCTCTGACTAGCTGATAACTTAAAATAACCCATTATACTAATTTACATTCTGCCACATGGCTGATTACCTGAGCTCAGGCTGCGTGCATCCACTCTCCTCACATCTTGGCGGCTGAATCACATACGCTTGGCTCTCTCCCAGAATCCTTTCTGCCTGCCGGAAGTCCCACCTATTTCCTCAGCCATGGGCCACAGGTTTTTTTAATTGACCGGTGTTGCATTCTTACAATACACAAGAGATTCCCTTCTACATCCACTCCCATACGTACACACAAAATAAATAAATGAATAATTTAAAATATCTTAAAATTTTTAAAGACCAGTCTAAACACTCTCATCCATGATGCCATATACCATGTTGACATCATTAAAATAAGCCCACAAGTTAAGACTATGACATCAGAACTCTGAGGGATACAAGTATATCACTAGATTAGTCTGTGCATCCACGGTACCCTAAACGCCTCTAGAAAGTCACATAAAGTGATGTACAGACTTCTACCTCTGGGATATGTTGCAGGTCTTATTTTCTTGTTACCGTGTGTGTGTGTGCGTGCATGTGTGTGTGTGTGTGTGTGTGTGTGTGTGTGTGTGTGTGTCTTGCCAGCATGCATGTCTGTGTACCACGTGCATGCAGCATCTGTGGAGGCCCGAAGAGGGTATCCTATTGTTTGAAACTGGAGTTCCTGACAGTTGTAAAGGTGCTGAGTGCTTGGACTTGAACCCAGGTCCTCTGCAAGAGCAGCAAGTGCTCTTAACCTCTGAGCCATCTTTCTAGCCCCTGTATTTTATCTTTAAAATGCTTACATGTTTTTGAGACCTGAATTTCAGGGATGAGAAAAGAAAAGCATATGAAAACAATGTAGAAATTGTCAGAACGTGGCATCTCTAGTGTCCATCCTCCCCAAGGGATAGTTAAAACTGGGGATTGTGAAGGAAGGGCTTGTCATGCCTGAGAGCCCAATAGTGGCAGTCACAAGACATTGACAGAGCCCGAGCTTGCACAGAGGCCCCACAGCCTTGTGCAAGAAGCATTTCTGCAGGGACATCTGCCCAGCAAGTGTTCAACCTCAGCCTAATGTCACCCTGGTTACTGATCCTTACTAGACAAAGACTGTTGCTTCGAAATATCTGATGTCCTCCTCATTTTCATTTTGAAGGCTTTCTCCCTGGCGCACCCTTTTGAAGATGCCAAAGCTTACACGGCACGCACTCCCTTTGTAATGCTTGGCTGTTTCCAAACGCAGTCGCTGGCCCACATTTTGTTTTAGATTGACAGAAGAAAAGAAGTGGGGAGAATCAGGGGTGCCAAAAGGGAGAGGGGAAGGGAGGGAGAAAGAGATGAAGGGAGGGAGGGAGGGGAGGAGGAAGGGAGTGGGGGGGGTTGGGGGGGAACCCTGTTCTTCCTGAAGTAGTTGCAGTCAGTTCACAGACTTAGGCTCCCAGGACCATCACAGGACTAGTCATCTTGTGTCCTGTTAACAGAGGTCCCCACAGTGACTTCCTGCTTGGGAAAAACACAGGTGTATGTTTTAAATAACCCCCAGCTCCCTGCTAGACAGCTGAGTGCGTTGTGTGTGTGTCTTTGTTTCTCTTGTTCTTTCTCCAGGCTGCCTCTGTGTGCAGCTACAAGAATGTCTACCCTGTCATATTTGGGGATATGCATTCATTGTCCTACCCCAAATCCCCACATCAGAACTTGTCCACTTGAGAACAGAATAGTCCTTTTACCCCAAAACTCATGGCCATATATCCCTCACCGGGGATGTCCTCAGCACCCTATGTGGCAAGGGACAGAGCCCTCTTTCCAAATACAGGCTCCACCCCAGCAGTCATGTCTACTGGCTCAGCAACAGGGACACAGGCTCTGCCGCGCTTGCCATATGCACAATCTAAAGAGAATAACGCTATGTCTCCACTAGGAAGCATTACCGCTAAAGGCAGCAAACTCTTTCATCAACTTGAGGCTGCCCGCTTCTGTGGACCAGCCGGAGAAAGCCTCAACCCATGAGAAAAGGACACCTCCGAGTCCTTCCCACACTACCCCCACCATGGCCACTCAGTCCGGTCCTTCTAGCCACGTCGCCTTGGAAACCAGAACAATTCCCCAAACATCCCAGGATTCCCACGCACTCAGGAACTCTCCTGGAGATGGGTGGGGGACAACAGTGATTGTTTTCACAGATGAAGGGACCAGGAGAGAGCTTAATCGCTTCTTCCCCAGCAGGCTGAATCCCTGGGTCACTTACAGCTGTGCTTCCAGCTACTCTACACAAACCCCAGGAGCGGAAACCTGAGTGTGAGCTCAAAACAGGTCACCAGGGGCTTCCTGGCCACTTCCCCAAGGACCTACCGAGGCAGTCATGGCAGTGGAACCCCACCCCTATGAGCAGAAAGGCATAACAGCCTCCAGAGACCTAGGGACACATCATAGCCTCTGCCCCTCAGGGAACAGGCTCAGGGATGTGGGCAGGCCAGATAAGAAAGGGGAGGAGGTGGTTGCTGTGGAGCAGACGCACTGGGGAGTAGAAGCTCAGGACTTGCAGACGCACTTGTTTTCAATGCTGGAGTATCCAGGCATGGATCGCCAATATACTGTGCTGACCCATGCTCTGCCAAGAAAATGTCCTGAAGAGGGCCAAGGGCTGTGATTTTCTCTCTCATATGCCCTAGTGTGCTGCCTGGGGGTTCAGCAGGAGGGCACTCTAGTCCAACAGGATGTTGCCCAGCACCCTTCCACCCCACCCCCACCTCACCCCACCCCCTCCAGGCAGATACCCTTCTGAGCATAGATCCTCAAAGGGCTCAGCTGCCTACCTACCATGCTGCCTGCAAGCACCTGCCACCCTTATAGCTTTAATGAGGTACCAGATGCTTGGCTTTGCACTCTTACCCAGAATCTTCCATCTGCAACTCTTTTCTGCCTGACACCCATTTCTTCCACAGACTTCTGGCTAGCTAATCGTGGCTTGACCCTAGCCTGACTCTATCCGGCACTCTGCTCTGACTCCCAGCTCTTGCCACAACCACGTGACTGGGTTTGTGGTAAGGACATCTCAGTGCCAAGGCTGCTGCCCAAGCAGAGAAGCCCTGCCCACCCCCTTCCCACCCCCAATCCCCACCCCTGCACACACACACATGGCCAGAAGAACCCAGCGTGATGGCAGGCGGTCCCCTTTACTCCTGTGTGCATATGGCACCATGCCTGTGTCTCAGGAAACAAAGAAGCTTCCGAACAGGGTATAGCATGGCAGCTCCAGGAAAGTACTGCTGTGTACCTGGGCACAGGCCCACATTTCAACATTCCCAACGGCATTCTACATACAAGTTCCACCTTCTCAGGCTGCCTGGCATTTGTCCCGCATTGAGGGCAAAATGCAAAACAGTCCAGTTCGCCAGACGCTATTTTAAAGTGGATGTTAGTTTGAGCTAACAGAGCTGAATCTCTCTCTCTCTCTCTCTCTCTCTCTCTCTCTCTCTCTCTCTCTCTCTCTCTCTCTCTCTCTCTCTCTCTTGCACACACACACACACACACACACTCACACACTTACACAAGCATGAAGCATCTGGGCAGACTGACACAGACAGACCATATCATGGGAGCCACAGCCTATGTCCTGCTGCCCTGGGACTTGCCCGAAACAAGAAGAGGAAGACTGGGTACCATTTGCATGTGGGGAATCCCAGGGCCTGAAGCGGATGCTGAGATGGCTCTATCAGAGCAAGCGAGGCGAGGTACCCTTCATGGAGGCTGTATGACCAGAAGCATCGTCTCCATCCCTGGGGATCTCCTGTGAAGAAGGCAAATGACTGAGGCTGGGTGGGCTAGCAGCCCCACACTGGCTTGACTGCTGCAGGGGACTTAGGTCCAGATGAATTTTCTCCTCAGGTCTTAAGAATTCAAGGTTTGGATCAACACTGACATATTTTGGGGGGAAGGAAGCAAACACTGGCGTGTTCCTTAACACCAAAGACACATGGACTGCGAAGCCTACGTCTAGTATCTAACTCCAGACTTAAAGGGGGCTAATTGAGGAGGAGGAGGAGGAGACTTAAGCTAGTAAGAGTGAACTTTTTCTGATTATGAAACAACTTTCAACCAATGCAAACTCATAGAACTAGGTTTTCAACAGCCAAAGCAGGCAGGCTTCAAATACCTCCATCTTACATGGGGTACTCAGAGGTGGCTGAGTGCACGGAGACACTTCATGATGTCCTTCATGATGTCTTGCAGGCTGGACCCAGGCCTTTCATCCAACTAGAATATTCTGGAACAGTTTGCCAGCAATGATCTGGCAACAGGACCACAGAGAGACGGTGGCCAGGCATGAGCACCAAGTGACATCAAGGCTCCCAGTTAGCACCTGATTGCCAATGCATGAAAGTCATGCAAGAAGATCTTCCAGGCTCCTTGAGATGAGTTGCACAGAGATACAAAGTTAGGCTGTGGGGGATGCAATGCACAAGTCACACTTCTGTGGCTCATCTCTTTGATGTTTGGAAAACAGCTGTCCTCAGAGCTAAATCTCAGTCCCCTTATTACCAGAAAGCAGGACCTGAGCGTGCCCTGACATGCTTGGGGGCAAGGGAGCTAACGTTGGCAGTCTCCATGTTCGAGCTTCTCAGTGGCTCATTCCATCCCTGAGCGCTGATGCAAGCTCACATTGATGCTAGCTTAAAAAGCACCGGGCCCAGGCCATTCGTGGTTTAAATGGAGCTCATTTAAATGGCTCATCCTATATGAGGCACCCACCCTAAGCTCCAGGATTTATGAGTTGCCTTTTTTCTTTTTTTCTCAGTTTTGAAACAAAGCCAATGCAGTTTTATAGGCTCTTGCTTCCCAGAATCTGACAGACCCAGGTGTCTCTGTGTTGACTCTGCCCTCCACTCTCCAGTTATGGAGACAAGAATAAAATTCCTTTCCAAAACTGATCTCCACCCTTTTATTTTTACACAGTAAATAAAAACCAGATAATAATAATAATAATAATAATAATAATAATAATAATAATAATAATAACAATAATAATAATACCCAATGTAGCAGGGGCTTTTGTCAAGTTATTTCTCTGTCCCTGGTGTTTTTCTAGAGATTTGCTCTCAAACTATGCTAATCCCAGAAGCCATGTCATATGTAGATTCCTGAAGGTTCTATGTTGGTTTTACCTAGGAAAGCCTTGGGGACCTGAACACCAAGCAGCAGTGGACCCTGGGCAAGCTGTTGAGCCCACCTCCTACATGGCTCTCACCTGCAAACCCAGGTGAAAAGATTCCCTGTGGGGCTGGCAGAGCATGGGTTGTGCAGGGCAGGTATCCATGGACCTCCTCTCTGTGGCAGACGTTCCAGGACACGACAGAACAGGAACTGTAGCCTGACAACTGTTCTAGTCTTGGCTGCAGAATGTGTCAGCACCACAAGATTAGGTCCCTAAGTCATAGGTATCCCATGATGATCCAGACAATGAGGAAAAGTCCCACTCTGAAATATAAAACATGTGTGGAGATCCAGTGCAAAATCCTGGTGGCACTCAAAGAACGAATAGGCAGACTACCAAGATGAGACTTGTTAGCCTGTGACCATAAAGCAGGGGAGGAGATCCCTCTCGGACATGGACCTAAGGGAGGGTAATAGGGTGGGTGTGGGAGGGTAGAAGGAACAGGAGGATACAAGTGATGGGAGAACAATTGAGTTGTAATCTGAATAAATTAATTTTTAAAATGGAAAAAATAAATAAAATATTTATTATTAAAAAAAAAAAATCCTGGGAACAACTGCAGAAGGTCCTGCCCTGAGATGAGAGGCATCCGCAGAAGTTGCAGACCTTTCTTAGCACCAGATTATAGCAAACCAGTTTGCTTTCTATTGCTGTGATAAATACAAGGAGCAGCTTACAGTCCATCATGAAGGGAAGTCAGAGCAGGAACTCAGGGCAGGAACATGGAGGCAGGAACTCAAGCAGAAGCCATGGAGGAATGTTGCCGTCCTGGCTCCATCTCCACAATTTTGCCGTTTGCTTTCTCGTACCTCCCAGGACAACCTGCCCAGAAGTGACACTGTTGACAGTGGCCTGGACCTTCCCAAATCAATCATGAATCAAGAAAATGCCCCCCTCCCAGTAACTTCCCTACAGTGAAAATCAAAACATTTTCTCAATTGACAGTGTCTTTCTAGGTTGTGTCAAGTTGACAAAAAACTGACAAGCATGGCATGTGTCTCTGCTACAGCCTGTGATTCCTAGTCTCGCTGGCCTGTCAACCTTTCAGAAAAAAAAAAAGTCTCAGCTGGATGCTGGCACTAGCAGGCATGTGTCCTATGCCTTCTGGCCAGAGGTCCAGCCTCTACAATCCATAAGCCTGGAAAGTACATCTAGCAAGAACATCAGCAGTGGACACAGTTGGCAGGACTCTTTCCTCCACGATCCTTTCGCCTGCCTGAAACAGCAGAGGCCTGAATTCCGATTGACCTGGAACTGGGACGTACATTTTGTTCTTATGACTAGCTCTGTATTTTACTTTGGTGAAAGGCTGGCCTCAGCTACAAAGAGAAGGAGGCAGAATAACTCTGTTTCCAGGCTGGAGTGAGGTTTACAGGGATGCTGGCTGCTAGTCAAGCCATCATCTTATGCCTATGTAAGATAGCAAGCAGGATGTGGGTGGTTGGGGGGGCGAGCCAAGTGTCCCACCCAAAAACAGACGGTTTGGTCAGTGTGGAGAAATAGGAGGCACATGTACTTCTCAACCACTAAGGCCAGGATTTGCCTTTCACTTTTCTCTTCCCCTCTGGGGTACGTGTGTCACCAATGTCATTGATCCAAGCAATGAGCAGGGCAGCTCTGTGCTCAGACTGACTCCACACTGACATTGCAATACCCTTGGCTCAGACACAGCCAGGATTAAGAAATGCAATAGGGTTGACAAAGCAGTCTTTGAATAAAGTAATCCTAGACCTTCTTAGAGCTGTTGACATCATGAAGGTTTGTAATACAAACATGGCTCAAAGGCCAAAGTTCCTATAGGGAGATAGACACTAGGCCTTCAGTTGTGCTAAGCATCTCACAAAGGAGCCCAGTTACCATGGTGACTGTGTAGACCGAAACATCAAGGGAATTTGGAAATGGCTTACGTTACGTTGGGGTGTTATTGTTTTGGTTACTAATGTTACTTATTGTGCGTATGTGCACATGTGCATTCATGTGTGTGTGTGTGTGTGTGCTCCTACCTGCATGTGTGTTGTGTGTGCATATGTTTGTAGACAAAGGACAACTTACAGGAGCTGGTTCTTTCCTTCTACCATAGGGCTCCTGAGGGTCAAGCTCAGACTGTCAGGTTTGGTGACAGCCTTTATCAACTGACCTATCTTGCCAACACAGATCTTGTTCATACATAAGCTGAGAAGCCTTCCTGGAGGGTGTTTCCAATTTGAAGTTGTTATTTACTTAGGTTTGCTATAGAAGAGCATTTGCCCAAGTTTCTACTCTTTGGTCTTCCCAGAAGCCTTGTGCCCTACTTCCTTAAAGAAATTGATGGGCATTGGGGAACATTGTTTGGCTCCACTTAGAGACTGGATTGCAGAGATTCTGCCTGCGATGTACTGGAGCCCTTTGCAACACTGAGTCACAAGGCACAGGCAGGACAGCAGTCGTCCTGGCCCAGGGCACATTTCTAAGGATCTGTTTGGACAGGAAAGGATCAGACGAGACTGAGTTGTGAAGGTGAAGAATTTCTTAAGGGAGAGGGTGCTATCCCATGAATGTTACTTTTGAAAACTGAACTGTTCTTGAATAAGAATGTTAATAGTTAAAAAAAAGAGAGAGAGAGAGAACTAGCTAACTTAGACTATCAGCTCAGTAAATCAGAAAGGAGCCCAGTTACTATGGTGGCTGTGTGGGACTAAACATAAAGAAAACTTGTAAATGGCTTAGATTATGTTGGGGTTCTGTTGTTGTTTTTATGTTTACTTATTGTGTGTATAGGTGCACATGTGAGGGGGGGCGTCAAAGAACAATTTATAGGAGTATGTCTAGTATTTCATGCAACATTTAGTATATTCTTAGTCTAAACAATGCAACGTTTATCTGAAAGTCAAATGGAAGTGAATAGTCTGTACATGTCTTTGCTGAACCCCGAAGCCTTAGGTGCTGGCGCTGGCATGTGTTTCCAGGTAATCTCTGTCCCTTTATCACTTCTTAGAAATTGTCACCACTCCTCAGTTTATGTTAGATGCACTCCTAACATGCCTCCCATTTCTTAACGAGACGTTTGCTGTTGTTTTACGTTGCTAGTTCATAGTCAGGTCTTAACTCAGTATTGATTGCTATCAGGTCTTGCCAACAATTTTTAAATTGTGTAAACCCCCATTGGGATCTATTTCCTGTTCCATCGACAGGTCTTTCCAACTCATACAGAAGATTTGCATGGCCAAGAAGAAAACACAAACACCACTGCTCCCTACATTTTACAGCTGGTTTGCATGGCCCTGAGTACCCAAACTTAGAAGCTCGTTTCTTCAGTTCCAAACACAACATACTTGCCCTGGCAGTTCAATCACTCTGCTTGCCTGTAACAGAATCCCAGAAGCCTCAGCAGGGAGTCTCAACAGCAAAGGGCTACTCTCTGGCAGAACATTCAGTAAAGCTGCAGACCTCCCCCCATGTTTACTTGCTTTCTTCCTTCTTAGCCTGTGGTCAACAACCCTCGGCCTCTCTGCACAGTGCAGTAATTGCCTGCAGCTCTCCTTTACAGAGGACCCAGGCTTCCCCAAGCCCACATCGACAAAACTTCTTGGCCCAGACTTCCAAAAGGATAATGATATGCATCAGGGAATATTTTGATTGGCCCAGATGGAAGCAGCTAGTCCTGGTCCAGCAACTTCTGGGAGTAGACCATTCCCATTGGGTGAATTCGCTGGTATGTCCTCAGTAGGGGTCTTTGATGCACATCTACCCTCGTAATTAAGCTGCAAGGATGGTGTCTACATGATCTGATCTGCCAGCCAAATTCTTGCAAGCAGATTCCGGGACTGAGGCATGTTTGGGGGTGTTGTGGGCAATCTTCCCCTGCAGTCTCCGGTAATCTTGTTTACACATGCCACGGTATTTCTGAAGACTGCCAGCTCATCTCAGGAATCTGGAACTATGGCCCAGAAACAATCAGCCTGTGATCACCCTGCAAACAGTGGAAGCTGTCAACAAGGACCTGTGCAGAGAAAGTGAACAAAGTTGCCGCTATAGCTTTTGTAAGTATTACACTTAGTCAAAGCCCTACACAGTGACCTCAGTACCCAGATCATCTGCCCGTGGGGAGTCAACTGCTGTACGTCAGATCCCTGCTCTTCCCCATGCCCACCCTTTGTCTATGTGTTTATTTACTTTGGTGCACAATTAATCCTCATCAAAAACAACATACAAAACAACTGAGAGCAAAAAGAAAGACAAATTGCTACACATACATGGATGCGACTGTTTCTCTACCACTCCCAGGTGAACAGTGGCCACAGTTTGAAAATAAATGAATTTTCATGTCTGGGTTTTTACTGGAAATGCCATGAGCTTCCTCCCATCCATAAGGATATTTTAACATTCGCGTGGTATCCTTTCCACTCACTCTCCCGTCTCAGATGTTTTAGACAGCCCTCACGTTTCCTGCTCCAGCCTTTGTAATCAGAACCCATCGTCACCAGGGCCAAACTTTTGCCTAAATCTACCAGATTGCTTATTGCTGTGGTCCTGATGTCATCTCTGACCCTGCATCTACTCGGGAATGTTTTATTTCGTGTTGCTTTGTTGTAACTTTCCAGTGGCCACAGTTTCCTGTTTATATATTCTTTATTTCGCTCTGGTTTTATTGTATTGTGGTCAAGGAATTCAAATGGTGTGTTTTGCTCTTAGGAATGTATTGAGATTTTTAAGTAGTTCAATACACAGTCGGGTTTTGTAAATGTCCTGGGGAAAATTGGAAGATGTCCTCCACCTTTGCAGACTGCAAGTGGACTCTCAGCTATAATTTAATTATTCAGAGTTCTCCTTACTTACTCTCTTTTATCTCTTAAAAGCCAAGGGATTATCCCTGCCCCTCCCCCCACTATTTGTTTTTGGCATATCTTCGTGCATTAACGTCAGCCCAGAGAGCTTGGCGGCTGCTGTTGGGTTAGGACTTTAAAACCAGGGCAGACCACGACCATAATGCCCTCAATATTGTTCACTCCACCCTGAGGGACCAGAAGCTCATTTGACTGGCTCCCCTGAACCTGACTGACTCTCACCTTTTCTTCTACGGTGTATTGTTTTTCTTTACTTTTGACCATGTGTATATATGCCCCCCGAGTCCAGAATAGAGTGCCGGGGTCCCTAGAGATGGAGATACAGGCAACTGTGAACTGCTTGACTTGGGTGCTTGGAAGTGAACTAAGGTCCTCTGCAAGAGTGATACTCACTCTCAGCGGTCCAAGTCTCTCTCCAGCCTGACTTCCACTTTCCCTAACTGCGTGTTAAACTCTGTCCCAATGCGTCTTTCTACATTTGCCTTGTCACAAGTCCGTCATTTCTGTTGTTGTCCTCCTATAGCCTCATAGGTCACTCTCTGCTGTTCAGAGTCCAGAAAGCAGAAAGTAAAATGCTTTTCCTATGTCCTTCCTGGCCCCTTGGCTCTCACACTTTAGTGTGCATGGTGTTGGCTGTGATACAAACTCATCCTCTTCTGCTGTGACATCCATTCTGGGGAAACATATTGATCTGAACCAGGTATAAGATGCTAACTGACTGGAAACAGGCCATTTTCCCTTGGATCATCCTGGCTTGCAGCTAGAGAGACAGATTCGAATCCAGACTTCGGGCTGGGGATCCAGACTCTTGGCCTCTGCCAACTCCTTAGATAGTGAAAGCCTCTTCCTAGTACCATTTTGTGTGCATTAAGTAGACTGTCCGGCTAAGACACACTCAGCTAGCACCCAGTAGGACTCTAGCTGAGTCCTCTCCAGCACCATTGCTATATCGTAGAGGCACTCTCCCCACTGAGAGAGATGGAGGTCCAGAGGTCTGGAGCATCAGATGCTGTAAATGTCAGGAGGGTCTCATAACGAGGAGGCCACATCTGCAGGGCTTCTATATCCTTCCCCAGCCAAGTGGTCTGTCCATTTCCAGGGAGTTTGTTGTGCCAAGTAAAGGGGAGCCAGGAGGCATCTCCACCAGCATGGCCCATACATAGCTGGAGAGTAGCCTTCCCAGGCTGGGGTCTCAGGAAGTTCCCTGAATCACTTCCTTGTGATACCTGTCACCCACAACCATCCCCAAGGAATGCCACCATGCCAGATCATCCCCGCATAGCACCTTGTTGACATTCTCAATGCCCCAGTCTCCTGAGCCCCCATCTCTGTTTTGGGGGGCTATTAACATCTGCCTGACCCCAGATGCTGGCATCATACTGGCAATACTTTCCATTGAAAAAGACTCTTGAGTTACAGTAATGTAATACTAACCCATAAACCAACAAAGCACACGAATCGTGTGCGGACTTCAGAGTTCTGTAGACATCGGTCCATCTGTTTCGTCAATCAGGTATGGTTAGCACTAATCCCATGTTACAGATGTGGAGACTAAGACATACTGTAGAGAAACTCACCTGCCCACACAGCCACGTGGACCGCCACAGTCAAACACAGTCTGGCTCCAGGGTCTGCTGATGCAGCTGGTGCTCCTAAGCCCTGCGCAGCGCTGAACCCCACTGCTCTGGGCTTAACACTCAGCTCCCCAGGAAGGGAGAAAGGAGAGCCATGAGCCATGGCAGGCAGGCTTAACCTCTGACCCCTGCAAACAATCTTGGGAGGACTTGTAGACCATATATGGGCTGTAAAATAAACAGGTGGTAGGGACAAGTACCTTCTCTTTTATGGGCTTACCGCCCCCCCAACACACGCACCCCACAAAGGCTCTGCAGGGTACTTCTAGCCCTGACTCTGTGATCATCGGGATAAGTCCTTGTAAATGGCCTTCCCGTGGTACTTCAGAGCACAGTCAGGAAAACGAAGGGCAACTTCTCACCAAAAGATTAGGGGCATAAGCAGGTTGCCAAGAAGAGACTTGATACCCTATGAGCATATACAGGGGGAGGTAATACCCCTCAGGAACAGTCATGTGGTGGGAGGGAATAAGGGGAAAATGGGAGGGAGGGAAGAATGGGAGGATACAAGGGATGGGATAAACACTGAAATGTAACAAGAATAAATTTTTTAAAAAGCCAAAAAGAAGCCCCCCCCAAAAAAGAGTAGGGGCATAGAAGGACACAGAGGGGACAGGAGCTCCACAAGAAGACCAACAAAGCTAACTAATTTGGACCGGGGGGGGGGGTGGGGGGTGGGCTGCAGAGACTGATGCACCAAACAAGGACCATGCACGGAGAGGACCTAGGCCCCCTGCTCAGATGCATCTCATATGCAGCTCAGCCTCCCTATGGGTCCTCTACTAAGGGAAGCAGGGGCTGTCTCTGCCATGGACTCTGTTGCCTGCTTTTGGCTCACTTCCCTCTGGCAGAGCAGCCTTGCAAGGCCACAGAGGAAGAGGATGCAGGTAGTCTTGAGGAGACTTGATGGGCAAGGGTCAGTTGGTAGGGGAGGAGGGCTCCCCCTTTCTGAGGACTGGGTTGAGGGAGGGAGGGGGAAAGACGGAGGGAAGGTGGGACTGGGAGAAGATGAGAGAGGGGGCTACAATTGGGATGTAAAGGGAATACATTTTTTAAAAGATAAATGTAAATTATAGAAAAGAAAGAGGGGAATTCTAATGAGCAGGTGGAAGCCTATGACTGTTGATCCTGCCTCCCCCTTTTCATAAGCTCAATCAAATGTGGCCTCCTCACCGGCACCAATGCCACAGTGAGTATAAATGGAGTGCCAGTTGCTGAACATCAGCAGTGCCCACTAAATGATAAATCAGTGTCCTGGTGAGGGTCCACACAGACAGTGACATGATATTGATGCTCCAGCCAGTGTCTCATAAGCAGCTGAAGGAGCCACTGAGTTCAGCGATGTCTCTCGATGATAATATCACCACCCACAGCCCCACAGGCCACTTCTTCCTGAGCTAGCTCACATCCACTCTGGAAGCTGTGGAGGGATCTGTCCCATGGCGCCATCCAAATGGGCCCAGGCCTGCTTTTCCCTCTGACTACCAGAACGTTAACTTCATTGCTAAAGAATCAAAATATTTAAAAGATAGTTTGCCCAATTAATGCAGTGACACATAGACAGAAGTGTTTGTGGGGCTTTCGGCTTTCCTTAATTAAAGATCTCCATGGAGAAATAAACAAATAACTCTCCACTGGGCGACGCTGAGACAAGAGCCAGAGAATGCAGTCGCCAGCGAGGGTACAGGAGCCTCTGCGCGTCTGCAATGTGGTGATTCATTTAGAAAGTAGCACGATCTTCCTGGGTGATCCCAGGCAGGTCTCGGGGCCTCGATTGACTTGTCCAAGCTGTAAAAATCTTGCAGGGATGTTAAGATCAGTCAAGGAATGCCTATAAAGTGCTTTGAACTCTTAGAGTTAGACATTAAATAAATACCCAGTGTTATTAGAACTCCACCGGGGCCCTCGAATGTTCGAAATGGGACTTTATTATAAATACTCTCTGAAGTTTGCCAAGAATAAATTGAATGGGTAAAGTCAACATACTTGGCTGTAACTTAATCCAACTTGGCTTATTTGCCAGAACTTGGCATCATGACGCATGAATAGAATCCTCTGGAGGACGTATGAAAGGATCCCATTATGTGAAGGCAACTGCTCAGCTAGATTTCCGTATCTTCCTGCATTCGTTCCAGTCTCTAAATGGCTGCGTGAGGGAGGGGTGGGGAACAAAAAACAAAAAACAAAAAACAAAATAAAAACAAAGACCCAAAAGAAAGCCTCTTTGCATTTTCCTACAATTAATACGAGCGAGGGCAATTAAAGATCACAAGAGCCATCCACAGGTCCAATGACTGATGGATGGAAACTGAGGATCTTCTGGAACTCATGAGGCAAAGGCTACAGCGATGCTTAGCTGCTGCCTTTGTGGAGAAGAAGTAGCAACTCTGATCAGAGACATTTACACCTGCAGTCAAACTAGATGTGTTTTCAAGTCTGGCGTCTTGTAAGGGAATCATGGTTTTCCTAGAGTTGAGTGGCTGGTTAGAATTACAGATTCGGAAATGTTGCTTTGCTCTGATTTGACGTTTTCATGAGGAAACAACATGAGGCCATTTACTAAGAAGCCAACATTCAGCAGCCCATGTCAGGAGACCAGGAGAGAGAGAGAGAGAGAGAGAGAGAGAGAGAGAGAGAGAGAGAGAGAGAGAGAGAGAGAGAAAGAAAGAAGAAGAAGGAGGAGGAGGAGGAGGAAGAAGAAGAAGAAGAGAGGAGGAGAGGGGAGGGCACGGGAGGGGAGGGGAGCTGGAGGTGAAGTTTCCAAAGACTGGCTCCACCTTGGTCTTTTATGTATAAGCCTGTGTGTGCACATGAGTGTGCTGCTGTGTGTGCACATGTAAGCCAGAGTCAACTGTGGGTGTCATTCCTCAGCTGCCCCCCACAGTCTCTCACTAAGCCTGCAGCTCACTGGTCAGGCTAGAATGACCAGCCATCAAGTCCCAGGACTCCAGCCGCCCCTGGCTTCCAGTGCTGAGCTTGTAAGTGTGTGCCACCACGCTCAGCTTTTTCACATGGGGCCTGGGGCACAAAAAGTTTTCCTTCTTGTGTGGCTGAGCCATCTCCACAACCACTTGCTTTTGTTTTGAACAACCTTGAGGACAAGTGAAAGCCTCCATGTTTCCATTTCTCAGCCTGCAAAAACACTCCTCTACAAACAGCCACTTTTTTTCTTTTTCTTTTTTATATATATTTTATTAATTTATTCATATTACATCTCAATTGTTATCCCATTCCTTGTATTCTCCCATTCCTCCCTCCCTCCCACTTTCCCCCTACTCCCCTCCCCTATGACTGTGACAGAGGGGGACCTCCTCCCCCTGTATATGCTCATAGGGTATCAAGTCTCTTCTTGGTAGCCTGCTATCCTTCCTCTGAGTGCCCCCAGGCCTCCCCCTCCAGGGGACATGGTTGAATATTGGGCACCACTCAACTGTGGATAATGTCCTGTCGTCCATTGGCTACATCTGAGTAGGGGTTCGAAGTTTACTGCACGTATTGTCCTTGGCTGGTGCCATAGTGTGAGCAGGACCCCTGGTCCCGGTTCTGCCCATCATAATGTTTTTCTTGTCGGTTTCTAGGACCCTCTGGATCCTTCTGTTTCCCCATTCTCCCATGCTTCTCTCACCTAGAGTCCCAACAGCCACTTTTAAATTGGTGTTATGCACAAAACTGTAGACAAAATGACACATCCCTAGAAACAGCCCCAAACTGGCAGTCAAGCCCTCAGCCCAGGAAGAACTGTTTGGGAAAGGCATGCTTTCCAATCAGCCTGATGTCCGAGTTTCCTCATCACCCTCTTACAGGAAAAAGAAAGTGACTGCATGTTGGCAGGTGCCCCTGAGTATTTTCAGCAGCAGACTTCACCATGTGCGCCAGGAGTTTTTAAATCCAGCACATCTCCCCAATGTTCACCTCCTAGCAAGTGCTTAGGGTGTGTCCGAGATATGTTTAGCACAATATTCAATCTGTCAGCTCTGGACAGCAGTTGCTGAGAGACCCTTCTAGACTAAATGAATTGCGTGTTTTCTAGAGACATACATGGGGGGAATAGGAGATTATTCAATAACGCAGCACACAGTGTGGGGGATGGGGGTTGGGGTCTTCAACACACTCTTCCCACAAATGAAAAGACTGATCAGGATGGAAAATTGACAGCATCCAGCTGGGCCTGAGGAAGAGTTGGACATTGAAGGCTCTGATGCAAACAGACCAACTGCATAGTCTGTGCCCTCCATGGCCAGCATCCAGAGCCTCAGGAGAGCTGCCATAACTGCAGAGCTCTGAGCTAGGCCTGAGTGTGGCTCACACAGAACAGCCTCCACAAAAACTGCTGAGAGTCTGAGGAGAAAGGTGGCATAGACATCCTCTCACGAGGCAATATCTTGTCAGACCTTAGAACAATCAGGACACTACTGTTGCTGGGAACTACGGCCATGCATTCTGAGTTCTGAAGTTGTCCCTGGCTCTGGCCAGGCATTGTCATTGCCCTGTGGGAAGGGATGTGGGAGAGATCTGTACTGCATAGAGCAAAGAACAGGAGGCCTTGTGAGGCCTGGGACCTGCTCCGGGACAACAGGCATATGTTGCAGTGGGTGCAGTGAGTGCAGTGGGTGCAGCTCTCGAAGGCCACTCATGTTTCAGTGTTGCCTGGAAGACTCTTAAGGATGCTCTCTGTGGGGACCAATGAGATTGCACATCTACAACCCTTAGCACTAGGCCCTGCTGGCACCTGGGAGTTTCTCCCACCACTGTCCCCTCACCACTGTTGGCCTCATACAGGAGTCTCCCCATAAGATGTCCTTGGGTTGAAAGCACTGCCAATCAATAGAGTTCCTTGTCTATCAGAACCAAGTCAGGTGCCATCACCAGGTACAGCCTATCACTGAGCCCCGCCCACCACACAACACCCCGCATGAGTCACAAACTCCCGAGGGACAGTCCTCTCTTTTGGATGAGCTGAGCATTCCTAGGAGAATCCTGTCCTTTGAATTGCCCTGGGCTCCTAGAGGGACTACCTCAGCCTCACCTCCTTCCCACGCTGGGCGAGGCTATTCCATTAGTAGATGCCGCTCACCCACTTCCTCCTCCTTGCCAGGGTCGGAGCCAAGGCATGCCCATCTTTAGCTGGGCCTGAACGTCTGAGCAATATGGACAGGAAAGTCAGGCATGTGCTTCTATTGGGAGTGGTGAGTTGGGGCAAGAATGGCTGTCAACAATCACGTACGACACACAATTACAGATAGAAATGCACACGCTCACATGCGCGTTTGTGCAAAGCAGGCACTCATAAGCACACACATGGGTGCAAACTTTGATGCTGCACACTGACAGCACGGGCCCACTGACCCTGTATTTTGAAGGTGGTTAAGGTCGCCCCGTCCTCAGGGACAGAGGAGCATGCTTGCCATCACCACGCGGGCACTCCTAGGGTCTGCTCAATGGAAAATCAAGTCACTTCCGTGCTTCCTACATTGATTCAGTTCAGTTCAGAGCAAAGATCCCAAACAAGAAACAAATTTCCACAGTCCAGCCGCACCCTACCCAGCAAGCTGCAAACTACTCCCGCCCACTAGCGGGCAGGGTTCCAGCCAGATGCCATGATCTTCTTCATGTTCCAGATCATGTGGAAGAGCCCAAGTGTCCCGCTGCTCTCTGACCCTCTGTCATTTGGTTGAAAGGAAACTATTTGGCAGGATGAGGGACATCCTTCGCTTTCATCATCTGCACATCTTGGACATTTCCATTTCAAACACTTGCTTGACAGCTGCGGATTTCACCATTCCAGCCACGCTCAGGGATTCCTCTCCGATGACACCAGCAGGGCTATTCCCCTCCTCCATGTCAGAGTGCGCATGTGCATGACTCATCCAAGATGGCGCCACCACACTCCTGGCAGATCCTCTGACTTCAAAGTGTGCTTGAGGCTTCTCGCCTAGCCTTCTCTCCACACACACCTCCACCCCACCCCCAAGGAGCGCTGTCTATTCAGAATCTTACACCCTCTACACTTCAGGTAGAGCAAAATTTTTGCCCTACCCAAAGAAAAGCCAACTGGAAGCTACCTACCCCAGCAGCCCAAGCTGTGCTTGCTCCCCCTAGGCCCTGCCTACATCCTCACTCATCACTCTGGAAGTTGGTTGAAATAATTAATCCTGGGGAAGGCAGACAAATGCTGTGACAGGCACCTGGGAGAAGCACCCAGGCAGAGGTAGGCTCCAGGGGCCACTAGGTCTACCTGGGGTTATAGAAGAGATTTTTGGTTTTTGATTTTAAGATTTTTATTACTAGGGCTAGAGAGATAGCTCCAAGGGAGGACAAGTTCAGTTCCCAGCCCCAATACTGTGGCTCACGCCATCATCACCCCAGTTCTATGGCATCCAGTGCCCCAGTAGCTGGTTTCTATCTCCCCAGGTTGCATCCATCCTGTGGTTCAGTTTCACTCAAGCAAGCTAAAATCTAGATGCTCAAAATAGAGTGACAAAGGGTTGATGGATCCCCAAGGGCTTAACTCCTAAAAGCGCCAGGAGCCCCATCCCATTGTCACTAGCTCCCAGAGGTGAACCTTGGAGCCATCTCTGGCCTTGTAAGCCTCTGCCCTCAGACATGTAGCCACTGCCCTCAGACTTGTGGCCTCTGCCCTCAGATTTGTGGCCTCTGCCCTCAGACTTGTGGCCTCTGCCCTCAGACTTGTGGCCTCTGCCCTCAGACTTGTGGCCTCTGCCCTCCACTTTCTTCCTCTTGTCCTTGTCTTCTTCCTTCCTCCCTTCCTTTTATTTAGGGATGGGGAGAGACAAGATCTCAAGGTCTCATTCTGTACCCCAGGCTGGCCTGGACTGCTATGTAGTTCAAGATAATCCTCAAGTTGTGGCATTTCTCTTGCCTCAGCCTTCCCAGTGCTAGAACCGCAAGCACGAATCTCAACATCTGACTTCTTTCCGTTTTTAAGTTAGCATCCTGTATGGCTTTGCAATTTTCAACTATTACAAATGATCTCTTCACTGTCTTGTCCCCTTTTCCTTACCAGGTGATGGCACAGTGACTATGGTCCCCATCTCTTCCCAGCCAGACTCTGGTCAGCTTCCTCTACTTTAGTCTGCCCCTGGTCAATCCAGCCTCTCCGGCCTCCTTTCTGCATGTAGATAAGAGCCTGTGACTCATCCAGGAGCCACGGGCACATTAAATTGTTGTAACTTGGCATGGTTACTCACCACAGCCTGCAGGGCACTCAGGATCCCATCTGGATGAGAGGTATGTTATTAATGTAAAACATTTTCATTACAGCCACAACCACAGGGTGTCAACATTCCAGGGCCCGCCCCCTCAGAGAGCACAGGCCTGAGTGGCTGGCATAGTCAGCAGAATGTCTGTGGTGCAGACAAGTGTCCAGGCTGGGGCAGGTGGCATTTGCTTAAGCAAAGCCTTTGCTGACACATGGGTGGAGGAAAGCCTGCTTCTCCAGAGCGAAGCTGCTCAGAATTTCCAGCCAGAGAGAGGCCCATGTCCACACAGCCATGCAAGTGTGAGCCACGTGCCTGGGTGATTAGGACTGTGGTTTGGGCAGCGTGTCAAGAGCTCCCCATGAGACCCCCCAACCCTTCACTGCCTGAAGCAGGATGTTCAGGATTTTTATGGCAGGCAATCCAGTTTCTCGGAGAGCGGGTAACGGCAGTCCCCGAGTGCTCATTCCTCCACACGCCCAAACATCGGTTCTTCTGCAGGAACTCGGAGATTCATGCCTGGCTGTGCTCCTCTGTCTACCAGGCAGGACCCCCGAGGCCAACTGACTATGAGAATAGCCTAAACGCCATGCTCTTGAGCTCGCTAGCTCATTGCCATTAGCCTGACCCTGGAATGCTATCCTTCATGGGCCCCACTAATCCCCCCACCCCACCCAACACAATGTGAATATCTGGGGGTGGGGGCAGAGAATCAACTGGCCTCAGAACAGGAATCAGTGAGAGGCTGGAGACAGAAGTAGACAGAGTATACACTCTGAAGAGATGTGTCAGTCCAAAGTTGCATTTCTATACGTGATTAATACAAACATGACTGATGAGAGAATCCTTCCTGTGTAACCGACAAATTGTGACTATCCATTTACAGGTTTGAGAGCGGTGTTTCTCTGTATGGGTACCATGCAGTGATTTAACAACTGATTAACACACCCATCACCTGGCTTAGCATTTTTTTGGTGGTAGGCCATTTGAAATTAGTTTTTGTTTTAGTATTTATTTGTGCATTTGTGTATGCCCACATGCCTCCGTGTGTGTGTGTGTGTGTGTGTGTGTGTGTGTGTGTGTGTGTGTATGTACATGTATGTATGCGCTTGTTCCTGTGGATGCCAGAAGAGAACATTAGCTGTCCTCTTCATCACTCTGCACCTACTCCCTTGAGACAAAGTCTCTTCCTGAACCTGGAATTTGCATTTTCCTGCCTTGGCTGGAAACCAGAAATCCCCAGGGATCACACCACCATCCCTTCATGGTTATAAGCAAGCATTGGATGCCCTGCCTGTTATGTGAGCATTAGGGTCCAAGCAGCAGTCCCTCCAGATTACACAGAAAATGCTTTTTACCACCAAACACCTCCTCAGCCCCACTCTTGGTTACTGTTAAGCTCACATTTTCATGGGCCACAGGCACCTTACTGCAAGCCCCAAGACATAGCATCCTCTTGCAGACATGGACCTGCATCCCCTTGAGCCAGCAGCTCCAGCTCCCTCCCCTCCCTCCTCATCCTTAGTCTCTGGCAGATTTACTCTTCTCTCACTGCACAGAGGGCCTCATCTTTCTGCACAATATGCTATCTAGCCACCTTCTTTGGTGATGCTTAGAATCAGCTGTCAACTTGATCAGAACTGGTATCAACTGAGAGATATGGGGACAGTGACCCCTGGCCGAGATCCACTGAGTCATATGTCTCACTGGTCCCCTTTCACTGGAGGTCCCACCCTCCAGAGAGTCCACGAATCTGCTACCTTTCCCTAACCCATCTGCTGAGTTCTGGCTGTGGATCACTGAAAGCCTAAGACAGGTTTAAAACGAGAAAGAGCTCATGTGGTCCTCTTCCACGAGGAATACGAGCTTTGGGCAGGAGATTCAACTGCAGGGGAGTGTCCCACTCCCTTGAAATGGAAACGTGGAAGGAGAACTGGACAGAAAGCAGGATGACCAAAGCACAAGTCCTGTAAAGTTCCCATCAGGACCAAGACTGGGTCTAGCAGGCAGCTTGTAAATGAATGTCACAAAATGGTCTCTCCACCTGCAAAGAGTGGTTTCCTCTGAGTGCGGCTGACAAGAAGGGGCCAAGATTTAAAAAAAAAAAAAAAAAAAAGCAAATGTTTTGGTGAAACGCAATGGATAGTTGGTGTCAGGAACCTAAAAAAATGTGGTCGATTAACACAAAGTAGGTTCTTAAGACTGTGAGGGCCAGCCTTAGGACTGTCCATCCGGGGCTGCAACACGGCCAGAACTGCGAGCTGGCTAAGGGTGTGGCAAAGTCTGGTCTGAGTCTACAGAACATCTGACTCTGGTTCTCAACGGGCATGGTGAGACTTGGTGAACTGTCAAAGGGAATACCATGCCTTCCACATCCAGTATCCTCTGGCATTCTGTTCATGGGGCCCAGTGAGATGACTCCCCTCCCTCAGCCTGCCCAAGGCCTCTCCCCGCACGCCTGTACATCATCAGCAAGATGGATGAGATCACAAATGAGGGTTGAAATGGAAGCCCTTAAACACACCATGCCTCAATTCCCTCCTCAGGTTTTTCCTCTGCACCTCACCACAAACAAACACTTAGGACTTGGCTCAATGGATAGACTGTCAACCAGCTTTCACCACCCAAGAATCTTAGGGACTCTGAGTTGTCCAGGAATGTGCCTCTCGCACTCGGATCTAGACGGGTGACAGTGAAGGAATGGAAATGGTCTCTGAGCAAAGAAAAGTTCTCTGGTTCAGAACTCAACAGAACCTGAGTAGGCACGGCCACAGTTTCAGATGCAAAGGCAGCTGGAAAGCAACCAGTACCTGTATCCCCACCCATCTGCTCTGCAAAGCATCCCTTCAGCAATGCCTTCATGTGCCCCAGATACACAGTGAGTTTGATCACAGAGTCTAGCTTACACTCTGCTCTGTCCAGCCTCCGTTTAACCATCTCATGGGTGGTTGGGTTGGGAGAACCTGTTCTAAACCACCTGCCAGTTTCCGTGATGTAAATACTTCCACTGAGGCCAGCCCCAGGCTCTGAGTATGAATCCAGCAAGCTCCCCAAGTAGAGTACCAGCAGATCTAGGGATGGGGACTCAGCATGCACAGGCACCATGGGCACACAGCTGTGTCTGCAACTTTGGTCTTCTTCCTTCAAACCTTATTTACTCTTGTCTCACAAATGCTTAAGAGTTAAAAAAAAAAAAAAACATTTTTGGCAAGAGACCCAGACAGGCTGGCTCTGAGAAGGTAAAGGGAGGCTGGGAAGACATGAGTCTCTTTTTCTCCTTCTCATTAAGAGAAAGGCTAACTACAGGGTAAGGCGGAGAATCTGACAGCACTCCACTGGGGAACCCCGCCTTCCCCAAACACACACCCTGCCCGGCACCAAATGCCACCAGATGGTTATCTCCTGAAGAGGGAACAGTGATTTATTTTTCTTAAACTTTTCTTGACCAGAAAATGGCCCACCTCATAAAGCCAGGCTAATCTTTATTACAGATCAGGGTTGCTTTTGCCCAGTAATGTTTTATTATGGTTGAATACTGATGATCTTTTTTTTTTTTTTAATAAAACTTTTTCTACTTCATCTGCTGTGTGAGCTACTTTCTTCATTGCTGAGACAAAATGGCTAACAGAAGCAACTCAATAGAGGAAGGGTGTTTTGGTTGGTTGGTTTGTGTTCTCGTTTGGTTTTGGGGGTCTATCATGGTAGAGAGAACATGGTGGTAGGAAGGTGAGGCCACTGACTGCTTTATACGCAAGAATGGCGAGATGAGTACCAGTTCTCCATTCACTTTCCCCCTTTTCTTAAGTCTGGGACCTCAGCTGTGGGGGGGGTGTCACCCATATTCAGGGTCCATCTTCTTCCTCACTCTCACAGACAGGACGAGAGGTGTGCCTCCTCGATGGTGGCAAATCCGGTCCAGATGACAAAAGGAGCTGACCCATCATGCCTACCTGCCTTGTCAGATGATTTGGTGATGTTTACCTCTCTCTTTAATAGCAAAAAGAATAGAAAGAAAGTAACTTTACAGCCTGGCTGGAAGCCCTCGGGTTGCCGCCTTCTTACCGTTCAAAGAATGTTCACTTTGATGAAGTTAAGGCCACGGGCTTTGAGCGTACAGCCTGCCAGAATTCCTCAGAACAAAGAGAAAACAGAGCAAATGAGAAACCCAGGATAGATCAACAGGAAGAGAAATGGCCTGATAGACCTTATAGAAACATGGGAACCGCTTCGTAAAGGCTAGGGAACCCATCGTGAAGAGGACACATCAAGTAACTGAGCATAAGCACCCACGGCAGCCTAAAGCCAGTTCTCGCTCACATCGCGCTCGATGCTGGTTCCAGATGAGAAACAGCTGCAAAGAGAAAGCCAAAAGGAAAAGGAAAAAAAAATATGTTCATTCTCTCTACGGGATTGCCAGGGAAATGATGTGCTTGATTTTATCTTGATGGCTAAGTGAACCGAGCTAACTCTGAATCCGTTCGGTTAACCTGGGTCTCAGGGGTTGGGCTGCAAGAGTTGGGGTGGGGGACGGGAGACTGATTTCGGAGCTAATTGGTGGACTTCCTCTCAAGCACGCTCACCTCATCCTCCTAACTCGCAGCCTGTTCAGGTCACTCTGCAATTTGCTAGACATGTCGGCTATTATCTCCAGCTTAATACACAAAGGCAGAGCCAGAGCGCAAACAGGGAGGTTGTGCCAAGGTCCAATCACCGCCAGGGCTCTAACTGCAGGTCAGCATGCTACACAGTTCAGCTCCGTTGCTCGGTAATCAGTCACGTCTAGGGTAACAAGGAGACTCCCGGAGACAGCCCATAAAGCCATCTAAATGTGACTGCTTGGGAAGGTTAACGGAGGAGCAGTGATTACAGCCACAGACTTGACACACATAATTAGGTTAGGAAAGCCCTGGGAGTGAAACTGAAGACAGAATCTTAGAGAAACAGATGCTGAGCCAGCTGATGCCCTTGGTTAAGTGCCACACGGGCCACTCAGAAGTGCTCAGGGCTGCGGCATCCTGGAGTAAAGCTCTGCGGGATCCTGGCCCAGGGCTCTCTAGTTTGGAAGACACGGGTGCTGTAAGAGCCAGGCAGCTATGGCCGGAGAGGTTCTGCCTGCTGCCTGTTCCTCTCAACAGTATGGCAGCCTAGGGCTTAACATCAGGCAGAGGTGGCCTGGCATGTCCACAGAGGGACCTGGCAAGGCCAGGCCAGAAACGCCACACTGTGGGAAAGGACTATGAGAGCAGTAGGGGTGTGCTGGACAATTTCAACCAAAAGAACCACTTTCTGCTCTCAAGGAGAAGATGAAGGTCTCAGGATAAGGCTGAGGCAGGGTGAGATCTCTTCACAGGAGATGAAGCAGACATGTTGAGCCCCTGCAACAAGGGAAGAAAAACTGAGACGGACACACATAAAAGACTGACCCACCCATTCCAAGAGAATTTCATGTGGAATCATGGGGCGGGAGTGGTGGAGAAGATTCATCTCCCAGCAAGGAATTCCCAGTTGCTACCTAGAACAGCACTACCCAAGCCCTGATTTGCATATGTCCCTGCTTCCTTAAGAAAAGCAAGGCATGGGGAATGGAGAGATGGCTCAGCCCTTTAAGAAATGCAAGGCACCCTTCCCACTCTAGCCACTTCTCCTCCAAACCCTAAGATTTTCCAGGTGATAGTTTAACTTGAAGCCTGAAGCAAACCACTCAGGGCCCCCCCCTCTTCTGACAGACTTTCCACCTTGTTTCATTCCCCCAGTAACTCTCAGCAGCCAGCCTCAGGCAGGATCCTCCTCTGTTCCTGTCAGCACAGGCTCGCACCACCACCACTCTCTCCTGCTTGCTTTTTCCTCTCCTTTCCCCTCCCCCCCACCCCTCCATCCCCCCCCCCCCATCTCAAGGCCCACAGTGACACGTTTGCACTCACATTCTATCATCTTCATTCTACCAAAGACTTTTATGGCTTTCTATTGCCCTTTGGGTAAACCCAGACTCCCTCACACACCCAAAAGTCTCTGACATTTCTGAGGATAAGGGAGCACCCCCCCCCCGGGACCCTGTGGTGGATGACTACAGGAGGAGCCACTGGGGGGCGGGAAGTGGGAGATGGGAAGTCAGGGCATGAGACTGAGTTATCCTGGATGTGACTGGAATGCCCTTCCTGACAGCAAACCGTGAGTACCCTGGGCTCATACCAGCATGGCTTAAGAGAAAGAGGGCCAGGCCCAATGAAGATGGAGCATTGAAGGGGTCCTGGGGTCGCTAGGATGTCCCAAAGCCCCAGATGTTACATGTGGACTTTGCTAGGGGCTCATCAGGATGCATGGATGACAAACAGCAAGAGCATAATGGGAAGACAGGTGGCCTGGGTCGGGGAACTGGGGTCTAGGATCCAGGGTGGACTCATATCCCTTCAAGCCTAAGGCTGAGAGACTCAACGCAGTACTTTCTCCAGAATTCAATCTATGATCTGTGCACTTCAGGAGCCCATGACCCTGTGCCCTGGTAGCCATGGCCTGGGCCACCTCAATCCAACTGTCCTGGGAGGTCATGGCTCAGTCAGGCACTGGAGTACAAGCCCTGTGCAGACTACCATTTTCTGTCCTAATCCAGATCACAGGGGGCACAGGTGACACGTTTCCCCATTGTGAGCATCCCTAACCCTGACTCAACTCCATAGCGGAGCAGACTCTTACATCCCACACAGCGCAGTCACACAGCCCACCTGTGACCCACCTGCCAGGAGAGCCACAGCCAGAGGCCTCGCCCTCTGCTGAAGTAACTTTAATCATTTGTCTTAGTGGTTTTGCTGTTAGCTTCTATTGACCCAGACAGATATTTGACAGGATTCTAATATTCCAAGATTATGTTTTGTGACTTGTTGAAGAATTATAAAGATGATTTACAAATAATGGGTTTGGTTTTATATTATTTTTAAGAAATAGATCTACATCTTATTTATTTCTAATGATTGAGCATAGTCTGAAGGCAGGCTTGTTTGTTTGCTTGCTTGCTTGTTTTTCCATGCACAGTGTACACTTGCATACCTTCAGGGTTTGGTTGGCCCTGCCCCTACCCACCCATCCTCCATCTCCCTCCCTCTACCCACCCATCCCCCATCTCTCTGCCTCTACCCACCCATCCCCCATCTCCCTCCCTCTACCCACCCATCCTCCATCTCCCTCCCTCTACCCACCCATCCTCCATCTCCCTCCCTCTACCCACCCATCCCCCCTCTCCCTCCCTCTACCCACCCATCTCCCCCTCCCTCCCTCTACCCACCCATCCCCCTTCTCCCTCCCTCTACCCACCCATCCCCCTTCTCCCTCCCTCTACCCACCCATCCCCCTCTCCCTCCCTCTACCCACCCATCCCTCATCTCCCTCCCTCTACCCACCCATCCCCCATCTCTCTCCCTCTACCCACCTATCCCCCACCTCCCTGCCTCCCTCCCCACCTAAGCTCTTCCATCCCCAGTGTCTCACTTTACCTTCCATGCCCATACTCCTAGTGTCTTCCTCCCTGTTGCCCCTTAAAGCCTCTTTTGTTCCCCTCTCACTGGCCCCTTTCCAGTTTCCTAGCATCTACACACTTTTATTCGCACGCAGATACGCTTATTTAAAAATTAGAAGCTAGGATCTGCACGTGAGAGAGGACACGTGGTATTCGTCTTTCTGAGCTTGGGTTACCACACTTAATATAACATTGACGATACTTTCCAGATCCACCCACTTTCCCACAAATTGAATAATTTCATTTTTCTTGATGACTGAGTAAAATTCCATTGAGAATGCAGACCACATTTCCATTATTCATTTGTCTGTTGATGGACATCCAGGTTGGTGCCATTTCCTCACTTATAAAGGGGGCAGCAGTAAATATGGAGAGGCCAGTATCCCTGTAGTAAGAGGTAGCATCACCTGGGTACATGGCCGGAAGTGGTGTGACTAGGTCATGTGGTAGCTCTGTTTTGGAGTTTTAAAGAATCTCCACACTCACTTCCATATGATGGGACCATGTCACACTCCCACCAACAGTGGAAAGGGGTCCCTCTTCCCCTCCTCCCCCCCACCCCCCCATACCTCCCACCCCCCATCCCCCCCCCTCGCAATCCTCCCCAGCGTTTGTTGTTGTTTGTTTTCTTGATGACAGCCATTCTGGAAGGGATGAGAGGGAATCTCAGAGTGGTGTTAATTTTCATTTCGCTGATGGCTAAGGATGTTGAACAGGTTTTAAAATGTATTTATCATGTCTTCTCTCGAGAACTCGTTTGCTTTTTTTAAGGGCATTTTAATTTTCTAGATTTATATATGTTATTTTATGTGTATGGGTGTTTTGCTTACATATTTCCATATGTGCTACATGTGTGGCTGGTGCTTATAGAAATCAAAACAAGGTATCAGATGCCCTGGAACTGAAGCTATGGAGTGCTCTGAGCTACAGTGTGGGTCCTGGAAACGGAACCTGAGTCTTCTACAAAAGCACCAAGTGCTCTTAACTGCCGAGTCATCTCTCCAACCCCTCTTAGCATATTATTTGATTTGATTGTTTTCTCCTTTAATTTTTTTGAGTTCTTTTTATATTCTACCTGTTAACCATCTGTCAAATGTATAGATGACACGGATATTTCTCTTCTCCTGTAACAGTCTCCTCACTCAATTAATTGTTTCCTCTGCTATATAGAAAGTTTTTAATTTCTTAAATTTAAGCTCTTAATGTCTTATCTATCAATTATTGCCCTTGTTTTCTGAGTGACTGGAGTCTTATTCAGAAATTCCTTAGCTAGGCCTATATTTTAAATGAGTGTTGCCATTTTTTCCTAACAATTTCAGAGTGCCAGGTCTCATGTTAAGGTCTTTGATTCACTTGAAGTTGATTTTTGGGTGAGTTTTCTGGTGGGATCTTTAAGGTCTCTGACATGTAAGAGACTTGTCATCTCTTTCTTTCTCTTACCTTTTTTTTTTTTTTTTGACACTTTTTTATTATGTTTCTTTTTCAACATATACATTTATATTTTTACACATGAATAAAATAAACTACATACAACAGGAAGAATCAGGAATTATATGAGTGTTACATTCATAGTGATTTGGCTATTTGTATTCGGCAAACTTGAAGTAAACCTCTTGCCTATCTTGTTGGGTCTAAATTTCTGAATGAAAAATCAATATCTATCATATCTCTATTAACTTAAAACATCTATCTTGATCTAAAAACATCTTAGCCCCTAACCAACTAAGCTTAATTGTAAGACTAAACTATCTGGTCTTCAGCCCCATCAGAGACTTGAGAAGGAATAAAACTTAAATACCTGAGTGAATCGGAAGTGCAGCGTAATGCTTCCAAAATGAAAAAAAATGACAGTTTGCTGCCTGAATAGCCACCCAACACTCTCTATAACATTGGAGCATCATCTTCAGCCTCCTAGCCCAATATATCTGACAGACATATTTGCAAGGCAGAAACTATTGGGGACTTGCTTACCCTGTATTGGCAGAGATCGGCCATCAATTCAACCCGCATCTAAGCTGCCCAATTTTAGGCAGAATTCTGTCTATGGCAGAAATGAGGACATTTTGCGCAGTGGCTGCTTTGCTACATTTGAAGCCAACTCCATAAGGAGGTTCTTTGATGCTCATCATCTTCTTTGAGGCAGGCTGCGTGTTGCCAGGAATTAACTTGTCTTGTTGTCAAAGAATCTTTAGAATAATAAAAACATTTGGTCACAGATTCTCTGTGACTTATAATTAGATGCCATCCTTAGTATGACATAAAGGAAGATTTGCAGATGTCTTACTTCTGCTCATACAATGAGCAGAGAACCAACTTAATTGCTCTACGCATCCCGCACACCTCATACAATTATAATGTTAGAATGTATAGTGCTTGTGAGAAATTATTATTTTTAGAACAAAAGAACTGTGCACTGATGCTGGACCAGACCTGACAGGATTCATTCCTCTCAGCATGCTGGATGCTGACATCCTACATCCTCCGTATTCCAGCCCCAGGAGCTTCAGTTGCTGTTACCCATCAAAACAGGATGGCCTCCAGGACAGCATTATAGAAAGCTTCTGATCCCAATTGGTCCAGCATTTCAGACTGCCCCTTACAGGACTCCTATTATGCCTGGAATTTCTCAACATTTAGAAAATGGAACACAAATGCTATCCCTGGCTTGCTTACCCATTTCCCCCATTTTGGGGGGAGGGGAAACCCTTTAAAGGTATTATTCACTCTAAATCAGCCTGAAGAAACGTTAAGAGAATGACGTTCCATTTCCTCTAAGGGTGGTGGGTAGGTTTCTGTTTGCTCTCTTGGGCTACAGATGCTTATTTTCATTGGGAGTTTGTTATAAGTTAGTATTGGTCTTATACAGAGAGAAAACTTCGTTGGACTCAGGAACATCTCTCTTTTCCTTTATTTTTCTTTTTTAGGTAGGGAAATAGGAGCCAAAAAGAAAGAAAGGAGGATATAAAAATATAGAGGGAGGATAGAACAAAAGGTAGATTATTGAATCTACTCTTCAATTCAAAGCCTTGTTACTCACAAATAAGGTTATTTTTAATTCATTGGTATAGAGTTTTGTATATTGATCCAAATCATGGTCATGTCAAATAATAGTCTAATTTTATCACAAGAAAATATACCCTATGTCTAACAAATAGATATGATTCTATAGATATGCAAGCTAAAATAGTTAATAAGGTCTTCAAAAGCCTCAGAGACCTACAGAATATGGCATCTAAAGATGTTTTTCTTATTCTAAAGATTCCTTCTCAACAGCAGGTTGCCAAGAAGAGACTTGATACCCTATGAGCATATACAGAGGGAGGTAATCCCCCTCAGAAACAGTCATAGGGGAGGGGAGTAAGGGGAAAATGGGGAGGGGGAGGGAGGAATAGGAGGATACAAGGGATGGGATAACCATTGAGATGTAACAAGAATAAATTAATTTTAAAAAGGGGGGGGGAGATTCCTTCTCTTGTTTTTTGTTCTAGGAAAACTTAAAGCACTATTTTGAAGAAGGATAGAGAGTCAACACCCTTGTCTTGTGCCTGATTTAATGGCAGACACACACACACACACACACACACACACACGAATGCTGGACATAGATTTGTCATGAATATAGTTATTATTTCAAGCATTGTTCCTTTTAATTTGAGTTCTTTCAGGGTTTTTATCAAAAAGGGTGTTGCATTTGCATCAAAAACTTTTTTAGCATCTCTGGATGTGATCATATGATCTCTGTCCTGGATCTGCCCATCCCCATCCCTTCTCCAGCATGGCGGGCTGTATTCTCTCAACCCATAAGCCAACATTAACTTTTCCTGCCTTATGTTGCTTCTCATCAGGGATTAGCTCACAGTGGCAGTAGATATGACTGATATAGAGAACAGTTCAAACTTGAGATGAAGACCAACGCCATGTAACCATCTACAATGTCAGCCTCCTCCAATTGTGAGTACTTAGGAATAAACCTAACAAAATACCTGCAAGATCTAAGTACAGAAAGCCATAGCACACTGGCTTTCAAAGAAAAAGAAGGAGGAGGAGGAGTTTTTTTGATCCCTAAGTAATTACAGGAACATTCTGTGTCCATGAACTTGGAGACTCACATAGTGAGGTTTTAATTATCCCCCCTTGATAATAAATTATACTTCATTTTAAGATTTCTTTTATGTCTTACTTATGTGTATGTCTGTATGTACACATGTACAGGTGCCACTCGTGGCGGAAGAGGGAGCCAGGTCCCTGGATGCTGGGTTACAGGTGGTTGTGAGTTGGAGGATGTGCATGCTGGGAACTGAGCTCAGGTCCTCTTCAGGAGCAGCAAGCACTGTTAACTCTTGGGCCCTCTCTCCAGTACTCTGATAATGAGTTTTACACTACCCAAACACTGGGGACTTCTCTTTAGATTGTGATAAAATTATTCTAAAAATCATATATAAAATATATATGAAAATATTACCAAAATGGCTAGAAAAAGGAGGCAGTTAGGGGATTTACATCAACTGATTCCAAGAGCTGCTATACGGTGACAGTGACTGTCATCAAGGCAGGGATATGAAAAGTGAGGGGATGGCTCACTTGGTAAAGTGCTCACAACAAAATAGTGAACTTTGTATAAGCGAGACAGCCTGGCTCTGGCCTCATCTCCTGGAGCGGCACCCTCTGAATGGAGCAGCATTGGGCTCACAGGCATCTCAGGGGCGTGCTGGTCAGGGGACATTTCATTATCCCCCCATCCCCCGCCAAGAACCCGGCGCATAAGCTATACGTTATTTTGGCACACTCAGTGTTCACCAAGTGGCAGTTTCATAATGTAGTCTTTGCTGGATTCTGCACCCTGAGCTGCAGCCTCCATCAAGTGCACCCACCAACTGTATGTACATAGAGCTTTATTGGGACACAGATACAGTCATCCCTGTATCACTGGCAGCAAAGTTTAAAAGCTACAACCATGTCCTGTGGCTCCCACACCTACAGTATTTACTTTTAGCCTTAGGCACCAAGCCTTTCCCTCCCCTAACAGGCATCTCGAGTTTTATTTTGCCTGAAAGTCTTTGTAGAGCCTATTAAAGCTATTATTTGATAGAAATTTCTGAGCAAGTAGATGTGGGTGGGGCAGCCAGAAGTCTGCATGCTTCGGGATAAGCAGAGAGCTGTCCACACTCAGAAACAGCCAATCAAGAAATGTGGGGTGAGGCAAGGAAAGCATTCGATGGGATTTGTGTGCAGGGTCAAGCCACAATTCGTGCTTTGTACTGGGATCTGACGACTCAGCCCTTTTAGAAGTTGCTTCAAGTATTTGAAGGTGGCACCCCCTGGATAAAACAATATTTGGAGAACAGACACCTCCAAAGAATTACAGGCACAGGTTGCATTGCTCACATCATCTGTCATTATGAACACATACAAAACTTTTCAAGAAGTCAGTAATAAAAACGTGTATTATTTTGGACCTCAACTACACCCCAGCCCAGACAGGGTTCCTGGTGAGGAGCCTGCCCCTCTGCAGGAAGAGGGTGGTTGATCATTTGTCATCCTGATGGGCGGGTAGAAGGGAGGCCATAGAGGAACACTCACCAATTCCATTTACTGTACAACTATTTCTCCTTCCAGATCTTTCCCCACCATGCTAGACCATGCCTAAACCATCCATTCAAATTTGTTAATGCCCTACTCTTCTTCAGGGCATAAAGGCCAGGCTGTAGCTAAGCTCAGGAGCCTATGGGATCCACTCAAAATCAAAGTACAGAGCTGAGAGATGGCTCAGTCTTGAGATAGCCTCAAAAAACCCAAGAACCCATGTAAACAAAAGTCAAGTGTGGCCTAGTCTGCTTAGCAAGTATAAGGCTGGTGAGAGAGACCCTGTCTCAGAAACTAAATAGGTGAACTGTCCTTGAAGAATGTCACTTCAGGTTGTCCTCCATACACCACACATGTGCACCTGTACACACATGTGCGCGCACACATACACACGCACATATACTCATGCATGTGTACCTGCACACATGCATGCACACACACAGGTATACACATGCTGAAAGAGAGAGAGAGAGAGAGAGAGAGAGAGAGAGAGAGAGAGAGAGAGACAGAGAGAGAGAGACAGAGAGAGAGAGAGACAGAGAGACAGAGAGACAGAGAGAGACAGAGACAGAGACAGAGAACTGGAGCCAAAGGCCAAAGACAGACCATCTTAATGCAGCCAGGGAAGCCCACGACAAATAACATGACACACAGACATCAAATGTGGGTGAGAGTTTGAGTTTTCTTAATGATGGAGGAAAACTCAATTTTAAAAAACTACAAAAATATGAGTGTAAAGAAAATGTTCTGGGCCTGAAGAGAGAGTGAGGGACAGAACTCAGGAGGGGCTGGGAAGAGGAGAGGGAGTGTGCACCAGCCTGTTTCACCCGGCAGCTACCACCTCCTCCACCCCCAGGCAACCCAACATGCGTTGATGGCTCTTTGTCTCGAGTGCCAGTTTTGACTGTTGATCTCAGAATCCCACTGTCATTCAGTGTGATGCAGTGAATTCCATCAGCCTCGTGGCTTGCAACAATGACATTTTTAGAATATTACAGGATGAGGCTATAATTGCTTTAATTAGTAGTTAAATGACATCATGGCTGGGGAGATTTTATTTTGAGAGTGAAACTTCCCATGATTCACAGTGAAATTATTATTTTGGGTCTCGCACTGTCCTCCTGGCGGCCTCATAGCTCTGAAGTCTCCGAGTGGATGTACCATATCTGACACACAAGCACGCATTCTTCTTAAGTGCTGCTTAGCTTCCAATTACATGTCACTTGAGCTCTGAGTCTGAAGTCAAGATGGCCCTTCTCTATAACAGGGAAGGGGGTGCAGTCTGTCTCCTTTATTTTTCTCTGTGGTTACTATTTGGCAAGAGTGATGTGTCCAGCAGGTGTCCCATCTGACCTTCTACGTCAGGGCACATGGCTGGAGCATTCCACCGTGGTGGATGGGAAAGGAGGTAAAGGGGGTGTGTGTGACCTGGGCAAGAAATAAAAAAAAAATCATAAGATAAATTTGGAGCTCCATTGCTGTGTGGATGAAGGGGACACAAGGAGGTCAATGTTGATTCATCTTGTCAGAAACAACACTCCCTGAAATATAAAAACAAAAACGAGACGAGAGAGAGAGAGAGAGAGAGAGAGAGAGAGAGAGAGAGAGAGAGAAGGGGGGGGGGAGAGGGAGAAAGCTCCAGGATTTCCTCTACAAAAAGTAATGATGAAATTGAGCAAGGGTTTTTTTTTTATAACAACGTAGCTGTCAATCTGCCACCTTGAAGTGGTGAGTCACCTCTTTTTATTTCTTTAGAAATATTTGTGTTTAATGGGACTACTTTTCTATTAAAAGTTAAACCAAAAGAAGATACCTTCCCCCAGGACATTCAGCTTTGTAGATTAGAAAAATAAACCCTGACAAACGCATAATCCGAACATCTCTGGAAATTAGAATTCTGTTGCAGACACATTCACAGTCACTGTGGAAAATTTACTCAGGATAAATTTAGAATTATTACTCTCAGGAATGCTGATAATATGTTGTGAGCAGTATTAGAATGCTGAAGGCTGTTCTGTGAGAAAAGAGCCACTGGCATAAGTCATGTCCCAGAGTTCATTTCTGCACACACGAGACAGGAGCATGGGAAAGCCATGAGGATGCTCTGCCAGAACTCACAGGTGTCTCATATCATCTTGATAAATCCATCTCACGGACGGGCTTTCAGGAGAGAAATATGAAGTCTTGGTGTAGGAGGTAATGGAGGTGTGTGATCCAGACCTAGGATCAAGTAGAGGTAAGGTCTGAGGCTGGATGGGTCGGAGCAGCCTGGGTTTGAGAGTTTGGACAGAGAGAACAGCAATGTAAGTGATGGAAGGATGGGTACCCTAAAGCTATTGGAGTGGATGCCAGCACGGAAGCCAAATGAGGGGCCCTGTTAATATGGAAGGACAGAGCTCAGATACTTGTGGTGACTGTGGGGGGGTTGGAGTGGGACATGTCAGATGACAGTCCCCCTGCAGTGTGGGTCTACAGAGCAGAGCCCCTGATGAACTCTGGGGTCTCTGTGGAAATGATGGGAGGTGGTAAGGAAGGAGACGGTAAATGACAAGTGTGTCTGTGTTCCGGTCTAAGCATCCCTATTTCACATGTGCCCTCCACCCTCCTCTAAGAACCCAGCCTCTGTGCTTGCAGCTCTCGTGTGTGTGTGTGTGTGTGTGTGTGTGTGTGTGTGTGTGTGTTGGCAACACAACTTGGATAGCATCTAACATCAGAACACCTTATGCTTTGGAAGGGCATAAGTCTTCAGAAAGACGTATGCAGAGTGAGGGCCCCCACATGGGTGTTAGGGAGGGATCTCTACCCATGGTATCACATGCCATCTGTGTCTCCTGTTTTTTCTTATAAGAATGCCAGGCACTGGAGATCCCTAACTTACCTGTTGCTGCAAACAGCCTTTATCCAAATAATGCAATTAAAAACTCAGAAGAAACAAAGTATTAATAGCCCAGGGAAATAGTACAAAAAGGAGCCACAAAATGTTCAGGACTTTCATTCACTATTTTACTAACAAGATGAGCCTTGTGTTTAACAGACAAGAGCACATCTCTGAGTCAGGTCCAAGGCTTCCTGGAAATGGTATGATTTGAACAAACCCAAAGTCAGGTTATGAAACCAGCAGAGGAGCCTCCTGACTCAGCGCTCAGAGACCAGGGCAGATAACCCTTCAGATAGCCTTCTTGGAAATCCAACCCACTTGTCACACCGCACCCCTACCTGTGGCTATTTCTGCTGCTCTGCAGCCACTTCAATCTAACTGCCCTCCCTGGGATGAACTTGGAGGCCTCACATCTGGGTTGTGCCAATTGAGGGGTATAGGACACTACAGTGACTCAGTGAAAGTACATGACCCCAGCTCTGAGTCCACCACCTCGGGGCTGTTTTCCTGAGCCTCTGGGATGGTCTGGAAGCCACAGAAGGGCCTGTCCTTTGGAAGGAGCCTGTGTGACATCACTGGGGACACAATTTTCCAACAGATGTGTACACCAGCATCATCTGTGCAGTTATAAAAGCTACTACACCCAGGCCCGCCCCAATCTACTGAGCCAGAACGCTTGAGTTTGTTGCTCTGTTTCCATGTGACATGGTGACTCACTTTTACTGACAGCCATGGACGACATCAATGTTGAGTAACCAACAAGAACACAGAAGTCCTGGGAGGTCAGATACGAAGTAAGCGGTTTGTCCCTACATGAATCTAGTTTTTTCTTTTTTTAATCCACTTGCTGCAGAACAGAGCCCACCCTTCTGTTTGCTTTTGGCTTGCATGACATTGAACAGAGTCCAGGCATGCCATCCAGTTGAAAGACCACATTCTGGGTGTGCCAGACAGCTTCCTCTCTATTCATACTTTTGGGGAGACACCATGTATAGCTCCTAGATTTTCTTTGGGAGGAACAGTTTGCCCTGATTCACTCCAGCCAGTTCCCGTGTGCTCTGCATGTCTGATGACCCCCATGGGTCCCTCTACATGCTGCTATTCCATGAATCTCTCAGCCAATGTTTATCATCAGGCTTTTCTCAAAGGCTCAGTAAAACTGCAGCAATGGAGGAAAATGGACAGAAAATTCATGCCAGTCTTGTTCCAAAGGGCCATACTCTGATGCCCCACGCTGACTGGCTAGCTGCTGGAGACAGACATCTACCACTGAAGCAACGCCTCAGGTTCTGAGTGTTGTGTGTGAAGATATCTTGGGACCACACTCGGAGAAGAGCTGCTGGGGCACACCAGACTCACAACAGCCAGCAAGCTTGAATCCCCACACCTGCAGCTGGAGTGCATGTCCAACTCCATCCCTCCAGAAGGCCCTGATGGCCTTGCTCGCATGGCCCAGGGGAAGAGCTACTTTCCAGCCTCTCTGGGAAGAATCAGTCTTGTGACTTGCCTCTGCTCTGCAGATTCAAGACTTTCAACAACATGGGAGCTGTGTGATGTTTACAGGGGACACTTGAAAATGCAAACATCTAACCTGCTTTCAGACGTGAGCTAGTGTGATCCATGCTGATCACTCCTGCCAAACTGGCTCCAGCTATTCTACCCAGATGACTCCCACTGGGGCCAGAGCCCTGCAGTCTGCAGTTCTCCATGCTCACTCACACTGACCACCAGAAGCCAGACCACCCTGCTCTGGATGTTGTGTGGCTTCTTCATTAGAGCTTTCCAGACGCACTGATGGGTCCAACCACACCAGCTAATGAGTCTCCTGCTGCAGTGTTCTCAGGGTGAACTCTTCCTACGAAATGTGTTAGGCTCATCACCAAACTGTGGCTTCCAAGACCAGGTTTGCAATTTCAAGTGTTACCTGTAAGCTCTCCATGAGGTCCCACATTGACCTAAGTCTTACCACTCTACAGAGCATGGAGGGACAGCTTCGCATCACAAGGCAACCCAGCAGGTCAGAGCCTGTCCTGAATGTCGATGCTGGTCTGGTCAGTAATGGTGTCCCCCTCTGAGAACTGACATAGACAGGGAAGAGTCCACTTTGGAATGACTACAGCCCAGCACTGCAGTTTCCCTGTTTCATTGGAGGACGTTGTCCCGAGTTGGTTTTCATCCGCAGCTTCTCTCTGCCTAGGAATATGTTCCAATCGTAACAAGGAGGCGTCCTTCCTAAGGACGACCTTGTGTTCCAAATCTGGGACTTGGCCTCCACAGAACAGAAGGGATTTTCCACTGGGGACTTCTGGAGAAAGCCTGGATGCTGAGAGTCTGTCCTCACTCCCCAAATTCTGCCTCTCCAAGCAATGCTGCCACTGAGCTCATTAGCAAGTTTATGGTGCTTTCTGTGTGCCAGGTGGTACGCTGAGCACCATTGATAGTCTCTCCAGGATGCTGTTCACACCAGACACCATTGTATACAGGAGCCCAGCTGTGCTAGAGGAGTCTGTGACATTGGGCTCAATTATATAACTTGAAATCTACATGAAGTAAAATGTGTTTTAAATTGCACACTGTCTTCTGCCAAAACACGATGTCTCGATGTCTCGTAACGCTATAATTAGAAAGTAACTGGGCTGGAGAGGGGCAAGTGTTTTTTTGTTTTGTTTTTAAGTTCAGGAAAGCAAAAGTTCTCTCATTTTTTATTCTCTTGCTTCAGTTAGAATATTCTTCCCTCCAATCCTGTCTGTGGTTTCTCCCCTTTGCTGGATACACACAGGGAAAGAAGAGATGGAACCATTAAAGACAGAGGCAAGACCTTCAGCGGTATTACAGCAGTGTCCTGAGTAAAGTTCCCCAGACTGGGCTACATTCCCATGTGGCTACCTTTGCTGGAACTGGGCAGTATTCCTATGTGGCTACCTTTGTTGGGACAGATGTCTTGTTTGGAGTTGGGATGACAGGGTAGGATGGGATCAAGGCAAGCAGGAAATCAAGAACAGATTTTTGCATGGGGCATTTGGAATGGGGTCTTGAGGGATGATTAGAAGTCCACCAAGAAACCAAATGGGCCAATGCAGATGGTGCGCCGGGGGCTGAGCTCATGCACAGCGTGTTGAATGTTCAAAGCAGAGATGCACAAGGTGGAAGAGTGGGAAGGAGGAACTGCACTGTCATTTCAATCTATTCTTTATGGGTTTCTAGAAACTTCCAATCTGTCAAAAGGGCATTCCCTGGGGTCCTTATGGGCTCAGCCATAGCCAATGACCCTGTACCTCTATGCCAAGGCCCCACCAGCACAGACTCGACCCTACTGAGTAAGAGCTCTCTCCAAGTGGCACCAATTGGACAAGGGTCCCTAGGGAGTAGAATCTAGGTCCTCAGCTTTCACGTGAATCATTAGACATTGTTCCCTGTGACATGGCAACTCTGGAAGCTTCCAGTTACTTGATCCAGAGTCAACCTCTCCTGGTCACACTGTAATAACCACCATAACCAAAAGCTACTTGGGGAGGAAATATTTATTTAGCTTATAGATTGTAGTCCATCACCGAGGGAAGTCAAGGCAGGAACTCAAGGCAAGAACCTGAAGGCAAGAACTGAAACAGAGACCCAGGAGGGATGCGGCTTATGGGCTTGCTCTGCATAGTTTTCTCAGGCTGCTCTCTTATAGAACTCAGGACTATCAGCCCAAGAATGTCACCACCAATAGTAGGCTGAGGCTGCCCCTTCCCAAAACTCAATCATTAATCAAGAAAATCCCTTCCACACAGACATGCCTATAGGCCAATTTTTTTTTGTTTTGGTTTTGGTTTTGGTTTTCAAGACAGGGTCTCTGGATTAGCCTTGGCTGTCCTGGCCTCAAACTCACAGTGATCCGCCTGCCTCTGCCTCTGCCTCCCGAGTGGTAGGATTAAAGATGTGTGCCACCACCCCCAGCCTATAGGCTAATCTTATGTAAGCATTATCTCAGTTGGGGTTCCCTCTTCCCAAATAATTCTAGCTTGTATCTGGTTTGCAGAGGAATAGGGAGGCTAACCAGCACACACCATAGCTCAAAGACCCACAAAAGGCATTAGAAATGTGCTTCCGGGAAGATTCAAATTCAGCTAGTCTGGGGAGACTTGAAAATTCAGTTTTAACAGTCCCAGTAATGGGAACTCCAAGGCCCTGCTGTGATAATAGGGACCCTGGGCAAGCTGTCGTGACCCCACCATGGCCTCTGCCATCCTTCAGAATTCCTCTACAATTACAGCACCCAGGTATACTTTCACAAAGAGGCTGGTTACAGCAGGGCCCACAATGTTTGTCTTGATGGGGCACCTGGTTCTTGGTGAGGCGAATAGCCTGTTAATTTACTCACATGAAGCTCGTCCCATATAAGGGTTTGCAGAGCTAATCACATTGCCCAAAACTTTATACAATAAAGTGGAACGATAACCACGAGTTGGAAGCAACACTGTTCTTTCTGACCCAGAGGGTCTGCTATTTGTGTGGATTAGTCACAGAATCCTATAGAGTAAGGTGCCCAGAGAAGATGCCAGAAGGAGACTGAGTTCAGCGTCCTGCATCTCTTCCGCCCTAAAATCCTGGGAAGAGGGCAGAGACAACCATTGATCCTGGAGAGAGAGGTTGAGGAATAATAATTGACAGCATGGGCCACAGTACATGGCGTGGTGACCACATGCCACCATGTATGTGTGACAGTGGGAAGCCCACCCCAGGGCTGCCACAAAGCACCAAAGGCAGGTGAACTGAGAGCAGCATTTGCTCTCTCACTGAAGAAGGCAGAAGTCTGACTCCAGCTGACAGCAGGGCTTCTGTCATGTGGCCTCTGTACAGCTCCTTCTTCTCTTTTCTTCTCATGAAGACATGGGTCATTGGGTTTAGGGCCCACCCTCATGCAGAATAAGCCCCCAAAATATATTAAATCTGCAAAGACCCAAATATGTATAGACAAATATAGTTCACACTCAGCAGTTGTCAGGTGTCGGGGCACAGGCCTGATTCTTTCCAAGAAAGGACAGCATTCTGGGGCTGCTATTATTCTGCCTGTCTTACAAATGGAGACATAGGGAGAAAAGTTCAAATACCCACTGAGTCCAAAGCTAGTGAAGGATGCAGCTCAACCCTGTGATATATAATGAAGTGAGTGTGAGAAACAAAAAGATAGAGACAGAAAGATAGACAGATGACAGACACACAGAAAGAGACAGGCAGACAGAAAGAGGCAGGAAAATATACATTAAAAAGAAAGAAAAGCAAAAAGAAGACAGTGACAGAGAACAGCAGACAGACAGACAGACAGACAGAAGACACAGATTTTTAACACAGCTTTAGCGGAAAGTAAAAATCCTTTCTCAGTTTCGGCCCTCCCAGAATCAGACTGTTTGAATAGCTTCTGTCGGTGCGTAGAGCACAGACCACCCGTCCACACTGCTGCCCATCATAGCAAGTCCCCCCCACCTGGACCGGCACCCACTGGGGTCTGTGGTACCAACCCTGGGACAGAAGATGGAGCTTTCAAACCGAAATTCACCCACTTCCTCTACCAAGGGAGGATGTTTCTCCCACTAATTAAGGAAGATGTGTTGGTGTGGGCTCCCCTGGGCTTCAAGGCAGCCCTGATGCATGAGGGCCGATCATCAATCTCATTTAGTGAAAATCCCCCTGCCCCCTCCCCCCAGAGCTCTTGCAGAATATGTCAGCTGTCACAGGCACTGGGGGCTTCGCTTCAATGCCCCTGGGAAGTCATGCTGGAGAGAAGACTCGTGCACTAACCTGCAGAAATACTACAGAAATTTAGGAAGAGACATGGAGGTCTCCAGATCACTGGCCCAAGACTGAAGGAATTACAGTAGAAATGGTGACAAGTACAGGGAAGATAAATCATAGGCTGCCTGTCATCTACTTAGAGAGAGGAAAGTGGAAGAGAAAAGAAAATACGGAACGTTAATTAACCTGCCAAGTTTTTAATCATTCACCCACATTTCAGAGCAAGGAGACAAGGACAGAGAAAGAAAGAGAGATGAGTCCTGAAATGCAGGCAACACTCAGAACCCGTCCCTCTAGTCGGTCCCCATCATGGGGAGGGAACATGATACTTGGAGAGAAGTGACAAGGCCTGCTGGGCTGTCCCCTGTTCTGCAGACTCCCGCTTGCTGGTCAGAGTGGGTTCCGTGGCTCCAGCTGCCCGCTGCCTCAGAAAAGTGATCTTCTTTAAGAGAGCAGCCATGTTCCTCCTGACTTCCGCTTTCCCCGAGAATCTTGCTTCCTTCCGAAGCCACAAGCATGCCAGGGCTTGTGTCTCCTCAGATCAGAGCATGGTTGCTGGCCTACAGATGCCAGCTGCTGACACTGTTAGCGGCTGCTCCATATTTAAAACCACGGGCATGGCTGACGTGGCCACACCTCTGTAGTTGGAGTGAATTATCCCTCCATCACTGCTTCCTGGGGCCCCAGTCCTCATTGTCTTGTGTGTGTGTGTGTGTGTGTGTGTGTGTGTGTGTGTGTGTGTGTGTGTGTGTGTGTCCAGGGTACCTCCTCCAGAGCCTTCACCAGCAGCTCCCGCCACGTTCACATCCAGACGGGCATTCTTGCTGGGTAAGTGTGGAAGAAAGGGACAGTGCCAACCATTACAAAGAGACTTGTAGGCTCATGCCAGGCAGATGGGGTCTGGAGTGTGACTTCCAGAAGGGGGTCTAGTGCAGAGCTTCCTCCTTGTGAAGCAGCACATGAGGGCTCCAGCTCACAGGTTGCTAGGATTAAATAAGATAATGAGCCTGGCAAGCAGAGCTCAGTGTTGAGTGCCCAGTGGGTGTTCATTCTCCTCCGCTTTTCTGCAGCAATGATGATTAAGCTGACAGTGTCTGTTGTTTTCAGTCCTTTCCAAAAGGAGCCCTCGACTGTATTTCTTCCACACCCAGAGGGGCCTCGTGTTTCTTCTTTCTCATAAGTCACATAGAAAGAGCCCACAAAAAACCCACTCACCCTGGCCTTTCCCACGGACCCCCAAGTGCCAAGGAGGGTAGAGAGATGCATTTCACAGCAAACATCCATTTCTCTGCTGATAGAAAACAAAAGATGAATTTCTAAGCTCTGTTCTGAGGTGGAAGACAAATTCTGTGTGTGTGTGTGTGTGTGTGTGTGTGTGTGTGTGTGTGTGTGTTCAGATGGAGAACTGGGAGAGGAGATGAATCTGAAGAGAAGAACAGAGGGGCTGGGGTGGAAGGAGATGATGAAGTTCAGCCTCACTCTTAGCTCTGCTTTAAAATCTCTCTTGTAAAAGTGAAACGTGATCCTGGGCTGGAAGAGTAGCTCAGTGCTAGAGTGTTTGCCCAGCGTGTTCATGTAGTAGGTTCAATCCTCAGCAACACACACACACACACACACACACACACACACACACACACACACACACACTTACACAATGGGCACACACACACTCACACACATACATACACACACTCACACACACAGATTAAAGCAAAAACTGGTTTGCTGTGGTAAGGGCTTGAATAGGGATGTGAGCCTGTCAGAACAGTTAGGAGTAACAGTGGAATCCTACAACTACTCCCTGACAACTAAAAGCAGCGAGGGTTTGGCCCTGTTGCAGAGACAGGTCACAGACTTTAATGCTGGGGTGAACCTGGTTTCCTGGTGAATTGTTGAAAAGAGAGCTTTGTATAGGGTAAAGACGCCCAGTGATTCACTCCCCTCTCTACAGCTGTCATTATTGGCTATGTGCAGAAAGGTTCCTGTCACCAAATGCCACTAAGGACTGTCAGTTCACATGCCTTGTCAGGCCCACCTAACAGTCAAAATGCTTTCAGCTTTGAGACATTACAGCAGCCACAAGAAATTTGAGGCAAGGGCAAGGGCATGGATGCTGCTTCTGCGTGGTGGGACTAAGCATGGGAGTTCAAGTCAAATACTTGCCCTCTTAAGACACCACATTGTCCAACTCCTAAACTCCCACATTTGTCAAATAATTTTATTCAGGAAAATTGGTTAATCGCATCTAGAGCAGTGTCCCCACACAGCCTGCCCTTGTCACAACCTGGCAACCTTTCCATGTGAGGCTGTGGTCCTCTAGACACAGCAGATCTTAAAAAGATGGACGGTGAGTGCAGATTCCAGAGAGTACAGGCAGAATGGTCACCCACACAGGCACTGCTCAGCACAGCTAGTTACAGCCACCAGCTGCAACCATGGCAACCTATGCATCTGGGCTGTGTGAGTTGAGCAGTGACCCCTAACAGGTACATCCACATCCAGAACTTGTGACTTATGTTGTCTGATCTACAAGAAGGAGCCCCGCCATGCTGAGAACCTCATCTGCACCACCCCCAGTCCTCACCGCAGTATAAGCTGCTGTGTCCAAGTGTTCTGATGTCACATGGGTATCCCTCACTAGGCAGGGGACCCCTTCGGAGATTTCCTGACTTCTAAGGTTGCTCCTAGGCACCACAAGGAGGCCACTTGCTGGTCCCTGGTTGTGTCTCTCTTGTGAAACTTAACTGGAGAACCACTTGCTGTTCCATCCGTCACAAGCATGAATTTTTGAAAGAGAGGTCATTCGTGTGCCCTTTGGGGACTCTTGGAGCAGCAGGGAGGAGAAGACATGTGCTGACCTCACAATCCTGACCATTTTGCAAGTAAGAAATCATTGCCAGAATCCCCTAAATCATTTTATTAAAAGCGCAAAGAGGCTGAGTGCAAAAATCTCGCTTCTAGCCCGCCAACTCCCACTCCCAGCCTTCACTCCTTCGATGAGCAATATTTACGAACGTCAGCAAGAGCCAGGTACGGCCTTAGGTGTGTGGAATGTAACAGCAAACCAAATGAAGAGAAACACCTGCCCTTGGCATTCTGAGATCCCTGGGGGGAAGGTCAGGGAGAGGGCAAGTAATGAATGTACAAGCCAGCAAGATGCATCGCAGTAGCCACCAGACAGGGACAAAGTGACAACCAGCAGGTAGAAGACAGGGAGGTGGGCTTCAACCTTAAGTGCTACTACATAGGATTCTGTCAAATCATTTCTAAGCAAAAGGAAATCTTTCCTTATTCTTCAATAATCGTACATGGAATTGCAATATGGAAAGGCTGACCCAGGGACACTTCCATATGACGTCACAGCCAAAGCCCTCCCAGTAGCTATTACCCTAGACCTCTAGTCTGTCTGTAAAGCACTGGGGTGTATGGACCCCCAAAGGAACCAATGTGCTGTTAAAGAAAAGCTCTGTTACCTCAAGCGCCCGATCTCCTTTGGGTCAGCTGGTTTATTCTGCCCGGTCTCTCATGCCCTAACTTATAGGTCTGCTTCTCACAAGCCCAGGGCTGGCTCTCCCTGAGCCTGGCCAAGCGAAGCTGGGAACCATCTGCAAGAGAGACCTGCCACACAGGGTGATGTGCCTTTGAGAGCTGGCCAGATTTTCAAAGTAACACCGTGGGGGAACTGGTCCTCTGCCTCGCTTGAGGGAGATGCTGGGAACTTGGCTCCTGAATGCTAGAGGGGAGCTGCCTTGAGGGTGCTCTCCTGGGAACTGATGATGGTGACAAATGGCCCCTTGTCTGACTAGCTCATATGGCTACAGTCGTGAGCACCCAGGCCACGCCACGTTAGCGGGGTCCTGAGAAAGAGGCCCTTTGGGCTCCTTCCCTGAGCCTTCAATTCACCGTCAAGGCTCTTTCCACGGAGCTCACGGCCCAGCCAAGGACAAGAGGTAGGTGAATTAGCTTCCATGCAGCAGAGGGTTTATTCTCTCAGTCCTCAAGTGAAGGCTTTGATTCCAGAGGGGCCTTCAACTGGTGGAGCAGAATAGAAAATGAGGCCACTGCTACAGGAGGTAGGGGTGGGCCAAGCCAAGCTACAATCCCTATGCAATCCTAAATGCATTCACCGGTCAAAAGCTCAGGTCCAGTGGCCGCCCGTGTGAAAGGCTGCTCTGCCAGAGACTTACCAGTCTCAGGACTCCACCTCTGTCTACCTCAGGCCTCAGAGGGACAGCTCCCTCCTGTCTCCCTGTCCTCACCCTTCTCTGCAATTGTCTTGCTACTGCCCAGCTCTTTTCTGGGACTTCATTAAGCCTTCATTCCAAAGTAGCTTGCTAGCAGATTAAAACACTGGAAAATACTGAGGAGGAAAATGAATGTCGGGGAGGCCCAGCCCCATGATAATGGGGCTGTCTACACTGGACTGGCTAGGGAGCTGCTGACAGGACCAAGTTAGCAAGGCAGCAGAACCAAGAAACAGCCGGCAAGTAGACCCAGAGCCAAGGCAGCCTGGATTCCTCCCTGCCCTTGCTTGGTGGCCGGCAGTGCCAGCACTCTGCACCTTGTGGCTGTGCCCTCTCCCTATGCCTCATTGCCTCCGTTTACCAAACACAGAGCTTTGGTGCGGCACAGCCTGGAGGCTTCCATTGTGTCCTAGGGGGTTTTGATCACACTTACTGGAGTGTGCATTGACCACTCAGGACACCCCATACTCTCCGCCCCCCCCCCCTCCGCAATTTCCTGATCATAAAAATGGAAGCATGACCATTTTTTTTTTTTTTTTTTTTTTTTTTTTTTGCAACCTACTGCCCATGTGGGCCTCCCACTTAAGGAGTACACAGACAGCTTGCCTTTGACCTTGTACCCTTACCCAAAAGTTTCCACTATGGACCTCCTCTTCTGGTAAATTACAGCCCTCATGCTCTCTGGGGCTCAGAGCTCCCTGAAGCCCAGGCCTGGGGCTTTCTCAAATCTGGATCCTGGAAACTCCATCAGTGCATTGAAGCTAAACCGTTCACACCCACAAAGGCATTGGAAACAGAACTCAGGATCAGGGTGCCAAGTACTAAGTCAACCTCCAGACCCCACATTCCTTCCTCACCCCAACACCAGGATGGGCCACAATATCCTGGAAATGAAATGCTTTCTGAATGGAGAGCTAGAACATCCCATGATCATGTCTCCAGCAGACATGACCACTACCAGAGCTCAGCTTCAAAAGTGAGACGCCAACAGGGGCCTGCTCCCTGCATGCAATGCCACCATCCCCAAGGCTTTCTGCATAGGGCTTCTAAATCCTCAAGCCTGTGGCCCTCCCCCAACAGATAAACACCAGGCTGCAGAGATGTGTGGGTCCTAGAAAACAGAGATAAGAGGGTCAGCTATTCGGACACTGGGGCCTTCTTGTTGGGCACCTCTGAGTATCTACACTAACCTACTGAGAGGGTCTCCCAAGCCAGACTGTCCTTAGGATGCAGTCAGCTCTCACAGTTTGAAACTTAACTGCACACAACCCCTCTATGCCATCCCAGCAAAATCATCCCTTGAATGCTTCCATCCAAGGGCCTCATCCTCATCAATTCATACTAGGTGGGAATCATTTGGGAGTTTATAGTGAGCCAGTTTCCTTCAAGTCACCCTTAGCATCCAATAGAGATATCTGTGTCTACATAACCCCCTCCATCCTGTCCCAGCCAGTCTCATCCAGTCTCAATCCCTGACCCCACTGCCCATCTGCTTGGCCATACCTGACCTACTCTCACCTTCTTCCCATCCAGGCTGGGCCTGTGGGCCATGCTACACAGTGCTCTGGAGAGCCAGAAGGAGAGAGTTGGTGTATTCTTGCACATTGATGAGATCCGCTGTTTTAGTATAAGCTCCCAGGACATTCAAGCAGCCACAGCATCATCCTTTGTATTTGCAGCCTCCCAAACCGCTAGTAATAGTGTCCTAGCATCCTTCTTGTGGTTCACTTCCTGTCTCCCTGCCTGCAGTGGAGATGGAAAAACACAGGGCTGGCTGGCCCCAGAGCCCACCTCCAGGGCATCACACATGATAGAGGCTGTGCTGTTTTACCTTCTCTCATGCCTAATGTACAGTTTGCTTCCTCCTTGCTGATAACCCCTTGGGCCCAGGACCGCCAACTCCTCATTCACACTCACTCCCACCCAGAAAGTACCAGAGCTGCTTCCTGTCATCTCAGTGGCTGGGACGATTTCAAATCCAACCTGGCATCAGCTGCTGCACTCACTGGGCAGCTGACATACCTTGCAGACCCACACTGCTCTTTCTTTAAGCTCTCTCTGTTCATTGCTGGCAGCTCACCCAGCCAAGTATGGCCCACCACTCACTACTTCTCTTGGTCTTGTATGAGCTCCTCCCAGGGACCAAGCAGGAGCCCCATGAGCCATGTAACCTGGAGGGAAAGGCAGAGGCTTGAGGTCTAGGTTCCCCTTGGAGTCCTCCCGTGATGTGCTCCTCCTAAGCTCCCCTACAGAATCCCAGTCCTCTGTGAATGAGGTTTACACCTACAAGTTTCCCTGACTCTGCTCCTCCACCAGCACACCTGGCACAGTCACTGTCACTTGTCTGAAAGAAGTCAAGAGGGAGCGCCACTGTCTTGGGCATTGGTAGATTTCTACTCTTCCTGGTTCTCAAGCAAGTCTGGGGCAAGGCTCTCTCTGTCCCTCTTGCTGAGCCATGACAGAGCTCTGCTTCATGTTATCTTGTCCAGCCACTGAGATATCCTCCCCCTATCTCCTTGGCCACAGTTTCTCATCTCCCAAAAGCACCTGTCCCAGTCACCAGATGACCAAGCTGTTCTTTTCCTGACATGTTTTCACCATCACCCTGTTTCTGTGAACACACACACACACACACACACACACACACACACAGAGTGACTTTTCATCCCCACCCCCACTGTGTCCTGCCTGGCTTCTCTGCCGCGTATGACATCTGCACAGCTTCTCAGGCCAGAGGTGTATTCAACCGGGTCCTTCCCTCCAGGCCCAACACTTCATGAACAGCTCAACAGTCAACCAGCTTTGAATTACCCTCCTTGGCCAGGCACCCTGTATTCTCCCAGTGCATGACTGTCCAGTCCCCCTGTCTTATTCAACCCACGTCTCCTGCACAGAGCCCAAGGGCCACAGGAGGCTGTTTGCATGCCTGTCACCCACTAACTGACCAGCCTGAGCGTTCCTCGGAAGCTGACAGGGGCCAAGCTCTTTTCATCTTTAAACCCGTAGCAGCGTCTGGCTTCCAGCAGACACCCCCCTGGTGATGGATAAATGAATGAATGATTGATGGAACCAGCCTGCAGCCTGGGATCTCCTCTTCTCCGTAGACAGTTCATTTTGTCCTAACTCGCCAAACTCTGAAGAAAAAAAAAAAAAAGCAAATAGCTTTCTAAGAACCCAACCACTGAAGCTCTTAGTGGGAGACTGACGTGTGTCCAACCAAGCCAAGGAATCTAAAGCCCTCTGGGCTCGGCACCATCCAACAGTCTGCGCAAGATTACAGCCCTGGAAGTTTCTAAAGGGAGACAGTGTCATCATTCATCCAGCTTGCCCGAGCAGCAACTCCAGGAATGCTATCTATCTTAGTGCACACCTATTTTGTGAGCAAACATAATTGCATATAAAGGGCTCCCTCAGCCCTGGTACACCCACAGCCCTGGAGACTCAGGCTGTCTCCTGGACAGGGTGGGCAGGAAGACAATTCAGAAGCTAGCTCAGCCTGTGAGTTTCTCATCTGCCCTCTAATCAGCTGTGAGGATTGGTTGGCAACTGAAAAACAGGGACATTTTGATTCATCCCCGAGAGCTGGGAAGCCTAGAAGAGGAAGCCAGGTCCAGAACCATAAAGACTTGGCTTATGGATGTTTTCCCAGATTGTAGAGATGAATGAAAGAGAGTGGGACAGAAACGGGGAGCCTGGAACCCGGCAGGGCTCACCTCTGTGTGCTGAGGCTTTGTACCTTTGCCTCCCCCACAGGGTCAATGCTACCCACACAGAAGGTGACGCTGTGCTCTAAGATGAGCCAGGCACCCTGGGCTTAAAAGCTCCAGGCTGGGAGGCTGCTGACAGCCCCAGCAAGCAGCAGCACCACCCGACCCCACCCTTGTGTATATGCATTCACTTTTCCACACAATCCTGAATGCCAGGCACAGAGGACAGGCACACCTGGGCCTTTCTCCACTTTGGCCTCTGTCTTCCTTGGTTGCTGGTTATCCTGAGAGCACGGATATTCAAACTCTTGCCTTCTTTGCCTTCACAGATCCATCTTCTCTGCCACCAGTGTAGCAGAACTGCCAATCATCATCTCCTGTCTTATTATCTCCCACTCTGAGCTAAGCTAAGTGCTGCCCCGTTCCCACAAGAAAAATCTGATCCCCATAGTCTGTGTGGAATGCTTCTTTTCCTGGCATGAGGGACTCGTGTGTGTGTGTGTGTGTGTGTGTGTGTGTGTGTGTGTGTGTGTGTGTGTGTGTGTGAAGACCAGAAGACAGCCTCAGCTGTCACTCTTCAAGCACTGTCTACCTTGTTTTGAGTTCTTTGTGTGTGTGTATGTGTGTGTGTGTGTGTGTGTGTGTGTGTGTGTGTGTGTGTGTGTGTGTGAAGGCCAGAAGACAGCCTCAGTTGTCACTCTTCAAACACTGTCTACCTTGTTTTGAGTTCTTTGTGTGTGTGTGTGTGTGTGTGTGTGTGTGTGTGTGTGTGTGTTGCCTTAGTTTTTGTTTTGGTTTGGATTGTTTTGTTTTGTTTGAGGGGAGGAGTTGTTTTTGTCACTGTTGTTTGTTTGTTTGTTTGTGTGTGTGTGTGTGTTTGTTTTTCCCCAGTAGGGCTGGCTGAAATGGAACTCCCTATACACACCAAGCTAGCCTCAGACTTAGAGAGTCACTAGTTTCTGCCTGTAGGCTCTAGGATTAAAGGTGCATACCACCATTCCCTGCCTGCTGCTTTGTTTCTCTTACTTGCTCTGGTGATTCTCATTAGGTGGGTGAGGGGTGGAGGTGCAGGTGAGGTGAGGGAGAGGGCTGGTAGCAATCCTCAGAAGTCCTCTTGTCTCTGTCCTTCCCCCAGTGGGTGAATGGCAAGTGCATACCACCACAGGAGACCAATTTTTCTCTTGGACGTTTTGACTTAAACTTAGGTCCTCAGGCTTGCAAGGCAAGGACTTTATTGACTGAACCATCTTCCTCACCCCAGGTAGGAGTCTTAAGGAAAGACAGGCCTAAGTTATCAAATTGGACCTTAAATGTGGTTACCATGAGTATCAGTGACTTTTCTGTCATTGTGACTGAGATCCCTGACAGAAACCTAAGTGGTCACAGGAGGACAGGGCTTCTTTGACTCACAGTTTCAAAGGGGGCAGTCCCTCACAGTGGAAACAGCATGGTGAGTGGGTTTCACCTTTGGAGGCAGGAGCAGGAGGCTGTGGCTGCCCACATGTCAGTGAGCTGAATGCAGAGCAGTCCGGCAGACCCAGGGCCAGGTGTTGCCCTCAAAAGCAAGACCCTGGTGTCTACTTTTGACAGCCAAACATTACCTCCTAAAAGCCCAACCGCCTTTAAACTAGAGCCACAAGCTGGAGAGCAAGCCTTCAAAGTGCGAGGCTGTGAGAGGTGTCTCATATTCAGATCCTAACACCATGTCCACAAAGGGAAAAGGCAGAGAGATGACCACAGAAGAGAGGAAAGTGGTGTGCTGGTGAAAGCAAAGGAGTTCATGCTGAAGGAAGGGACCAAAGATCAAGGAAAACCTGCAGATGTCAAAATGATGGGAAAGTGTGCCTCCTCCCAGGCCCCAAAAGAAAGCAGCCCCACCCCCCACCCAGTGGGCCAACTTCAGCAGGGGCTAAGGATCAAACTTGAAAGGCAGTGTCAATGTTGTATTGTGCTTGAAGTTGCTGAGCTAAGGCAACTTGTTTCAATGCCTAGGAAGATCCCAGAGGAGACTGTGCCTTCCACTGGAATGTCCTAGGATGTGGTATCTAGACTGGGAAGGGCCATTCTGGGCCATCAGGGATCTCTTTAGGTTTCCAACACTGAGCTCACTGGTCAGGTTTGTACAATGGGTTGCTTCCCAGTCTTACTTGAGCTGGAAAGAGGGGTGATGTCAACAGAACAGATGCTGAAGAACTGCCCATGGATGCAAGGGTTGCTTACTCAAACCATGTGACATGGAGGCCAACACCTGCGTGCGCACGCACACACGCGCACGCGCAGACACACACACACACACACACACACACACACACACACACACACACACACAGACCATTTGATTCTCAGACAATGCTGGCTGCTAGAATGTCCCTTCTTTGACTTGACCAGGGTTCCCTAGAAATCACCTCTTCCAGAAAGTTCTAAGAGTGAACAGACCCTAAAAGAGCAGTGCGGTCCTGGGCTTCTTTCTCCCTTCATGTGCTCTATTTTTGTGACAGCCACCAGCTCATTCATCCAATTAAATGCTATATGAAGTTCCCACGTCCCTGCTCCCTTACCTGTCTGCTGTCACTTAGACACACTGCCCTTGTGTCTGGGCAATTGATTTACTTGGGCCAGGCTCATTTTGCTTTTGACTGGCCACCACTCCGAACTAGACCAGCTGGTCCTGCTCGCCTGTATTATCCACATAGTCTCAGCTTTCTGTCAGCAGGAAAGCTGAGCTTCTCTGCAGACGGTTTGTCTCCTGACTCCCTGGTCTAACCTTCTGCAGGTCATTGGACACACATCAGGAGACTCTATGATCACAGGTCCATGAGGCTGACCTTGCCTTCTTCCTCAGGGTGGTGTCTACTTTTACCGAAAATAAGAAGAATTTAAAGCACCTTTCTCCCTCATCTGTCTGAGATCCTGACAGGCCCTCTGTGAGGACACTCCACTGGCATTAGGGTACCAGGCGAGGCCTTCCCAGAAGAATTCCACAGAGATGCCAAGGGCCTGTGAATCAGGACGGCGGCCTCTGACAGAGATTGGTGAGGCCTCCCCCATTGGCTGAAGGAATTGCAGCCAGCCACCCCAAGCACACCCTAATCCTCCCAACAGAACACAGATATCAGCAATTAGAAGCGTACCATTTCTAAGAGACAAAGAACAACACGGGCAGGAAGATAAGCCAGGGAGGGTTGGGACACAACAATATGCAGTTGGAGGAGGTGATCCAGTGAGGCTTGCCAGTCATATACCCCAAGAAAAGGCCTCTACAGAAGCAATCTCCCTCTCTGGACCACACTGTGCTTTCCCACAGGCTGAGCATGAAGTGATACCGCCAGTCTTCAAGTAAAAGATGAGCAATATTCCCCCATTGCTCTTGCCATATTGCGCTGCAGCTCCCTTCTCTTCTGTGGCCATGAACTGACAGACCGTGTCCTCACCCAGCAGAGCACTTTGGTCACGGGGACTCTCCACCTGCCAGTGATCTTCATAAGACATCTTCTGGTTGTTCCCCCCAGAGTCTTCGGTGACTAGTGGGTCTTCTCTGGAGTCTTTCATGACAGGTGGCCTGTGAGATCATCCCTAAGTGTTGACTTCTTGGCTCCTTTCTCTGATTCTCCTCCCATCACCTGACTACAACCTGGCTTTTCGGTATACCGACATTCACCTTTAACTCGAGGCTGTTCCTGCAATGTCCTCTGGGAGGCGCTCTTGCAGCCTCTCTGATGGGCTCCATCAACCTGCTGCTGGTGCCCTTGATGCCCTGGATGCTCTGAGAAGAGCCTGTAGCACTCAGAACCAGCCTACTGCTCCCATCATGAAACATATCTTACTATGTCAGATTTCTTTTGTGCCCAGCATCTAGAAGAGTGGAAGATGCTGGCAAGTGTGGGTCCCTCCTGGTCTCTCTCCCATAGGCAGCATCCCACTGGCTCGGCCTTGGGGAATACACACTTGCACTTCTTGAGACCCCTCCAGCCACCACTCAGCCTAGAAAACAAGCACCCTGACTTCTTCCCTCCCTTTGTTAGATAGTAGAATCTGGTTACACAAAACTTTCCCCTGGCAAGACACATGCACACACAGGTTAGAAAGAGGCCATGAGCTCGGAGTCACTTGCACAACTTGTCAAGGCCCAGTGCAAGATGGAAGCCAGACTCCTGTGTTCAGCAAGCCTATTCTCTGCTGCAGCCTCTCTCCCTCTCTCCCTCTCTCTCTCTCTCTCTCTCTCTCTCTCTCTCTCTCTCTCTCTCTCTCTCAAAAATGTCACGACTGGGCAAGTAAGATGTCTCAGTGGGCAAAATGCTTGTGGCCAAGGCTGACGACCTGAGGCTCCCCCTCTCCCAAGACCCACATGGGAGGAAAAAAACTGACTCCTGCAAGCTGCCCTCTGACTTCTATGCACATCCCTTGCCATGCATGCATATATGCAAATGCACACAGACACACACAATAAATCAATAATCAATCAAAGACTTCAAAGTGTTGGGATAGGCTGTATTTCTTATTAATATCACTTGCTCTTGGGACAGGGAAATTTTGCAGGACAGTTACTGACCTTCACAGCCCCTCCCTTCAACCCCAGCACATCTGATGCCCTGTACTTTCCGGGTACAAGGGTGGTACTGAGAGGGGAAGGGGAAAGAGCTAGCAGCCATGGGTAGCAGGGACCCCAGCCTTTAAGTACAGACCCTCCAATCCCAGCAGACATCACTCACAAGACACACATACACACACACTCACAGAGAGAGAGAGAGAGAGAGAGAGAGAGAGAGAGAGAGAGAGAGAGAGAGGAGAGAGAGCTGTCAAGAGATTCAACGTGACAGCTTTGAAACTTTAAGCCCCAGGTGTGGCATGCTAGGTTTGGGTCAGTCACACATCTGTGACGACAACCCAGATAAGACCAACCCATGACTGCAAAGAGAAGTGTAAACATGCGTTGGGTCTCTTGGTTGACCTGCAGTGTTTATCTCCTATCAGCACCAGGCCAACAAAGGGGCCTGGCAAGCCTTCTCTGTAGATGAGGACACAGGTGCTGGCATGGGTGAGGTAAGCTGAGATCAAATCTTGCTTCAAAATGTCACGTCATCTCGCTTTACATGCCGGGTTCCCTGTGACAAGCAAGTGTGACAGTCAGTAACCTTCGCTGTAGACAAGGAAGAAAGTGGCCAATGCTCTGAGGTTTGGGGAAATTCACAGTAGGCATAACATGTTAAATACAAGTCCCATTAAAGCAAGAACAAAAAGACAGGACATGAAGGATTATGGTGGGGGAAGGAAAATGGTTTCACCAGGCTCTGATTTAAAATAAATAAATAAATAAAAGCTTCATTGGCAGATCCAAGCTGCCTGGAAGCTGAGGCAGGTCAAGGCCCATGTACCACACCGTTCTTGGGCCCTGAAAAATAGTGGTATGTGGAGAAGTGCATGACGCCTACGTCATTGGCACTAGATTTTAAGAACGCCATGAAGCCATTTGACAAACACCAGCAGATATTCTCATCCTGGCCATTTCATAGAGTGGCTCTTGGGGCTACAGCTGAGATGCCACATTATGTAGCAGGAAAACTGAAGCACACGAACAGAGGCGCAAACAGTTCCGGGGCATTCCATGAGGAAGTGCTGGCTTCCTCATCCCGTGGGTCAAGGACTCTCACAAGGACTCTGTGCTGGAAAGTCCAGACCCAAGATGGATTTCTGGACACACTATCTCCGTGGAAAGATAAAACTTATGAGGTAAAACAAAAGATTAGTGTTATTGAACTAATAATCTTATTATTTTTTTTTTTTTTACAAGCTGGACTCTTTGTCCTCGTTTAGAAAATCGTGTTGGACACGATTACTTTGCCACTGTGGGAAACTGGCCCTTGGCAGGGAGCTGCTCAGTTCCTGGCCTCGGCAAATGCCAACATTAGAGAGACTCTGAGGGGAAAGCATCAGTGTGTGTGGAAGATGATAGGGTCGACTCTGCAGCTTGGAGTCTAGCGCTGAGGGATGGGAGAGACTCTAGTCAGAGACCAGAGATTGCTATCAAACAGTGGCCTCCACTCTCAAGATCAAAGAGGTTGGGGAGGAGGAAGGAGGGGCCTAGAGCAAGAAGGGAGCACATACAGCCAGACTTCCAAGCTGCCTACCTGTGAGCCAGCTTTGGGTTCCCCCAGCTTCCACATCCATCCACAGGGAGGCCAGGCAAAGAAGGGCTAAGTTAACAAGCACCAGCAGCAGGGCTTGGCTAGCAAAAGGCTAGAAACAGGCTCTCCACACTAACATATCTGGTTCAGCCATGCCTGACACTCTGACCAGCACACCTGCTCTCTGTGGATGTCTAACCGTGCTCCAGGACAGTCAAACAGCAGCTACTCATGAGAACCCTGTGGTATCATACGTAAGCTGCCCTTGAATTGAATGGAGAGGTGACTAAAGTTCCATCCCTGACCTCAGGGGAACTGGCCATCTAATGCAGAAGGGCCAATGATAGGACACCACAGCTGATACAGTTAGATAGCAATGTCCCACTTCACATGCTTCCAAAATTCACGCTCCAACACATCTAAAAGGCTATGGGCAAGCTGCGGTGCCCCAAGATCACTTCACATTTGGCCCACTGGAGGACCCCACAGTTGCCAGGCGTTCCATCTGCTAGTTCCTAAGAACCAAGGTGGGCTGCTGAGTTCTCTGTATTGGGTGTTCTGGGTGATTGGCAGTAGCTCTCTGAACACTAAATGTGACGGGCTCTGAGCTCACCACATTGACCTCACAGCTTGCCAGCGCAGCCTCTGTCCCTTGAGACTAACACTGGGTATGAGCACGGCCCTTGAAGTTTGTCTCGCCTCAGGACATAAACCATCCAAGATCATTAGCAAAACTAATTTGGACCCTGATTAGTCCATATAAACCATCCACCACCAAGGAGCAGGCTGTGTTTGGACTGATTAATAATTGTTACTGAAGCTGGCTGTAATTAGTTCTGTAATTCCGAGCAGGGTAACTCTAATTCCACTGAGCTGACATCACAGCCTGAAGTGTTAGCAAGAGTTGCTTTCCAAACGCTGGTAGGTATGACTACATGCCCATGTGTTCTCGCCCTTGTGTTTGAACTAAGTCCAGGGCCACAGGCTCGATATCAACTCGACATTGTTTTAACAAGGCTTTTATGGAACCGATGCCACAAGTGTTTCTTTCTTGGCAACCCCAGCGCCTGCTCCAGAACTCCTCAGAACCCGCTTCTGGGTGGCGCATTTTATGCTGGCTGCCTTTCCCACCTACCCCAGTGAGGCATACTGGCAGCAGCTGTCCCTGCTCCTCACTATGCCCTGAGCATTGATTCCCTCTTGGTTCTCAACTCTCACGGAGCTTGAATTTCCAAGTGCTGCTGCAGCTGCTGTCTATCTGAGGGGACACGTGTGTCCTGGCCCCTCAAACGTCCATCTCCCAGGGTGGGTCAGAGTCTAGGTGCTCTGTGGCTCTTCACCTCCACCAGCCATGTACAAGTCACCTCATTCTAATTCATTCCAGATCATTCCAGAAAACAAACCTATCTTGCTGTACTTCCGACAAAGGCCTTGGAGTGGGGCAGCCCTGCATTCCAAGTCCACAGCATCACCCTCCCCTATTGGTAGGGGAGGCCACAAGGACACCATCTGAAAGAGTGACAAGAATGGCTCCCATAGGATAGGCTCATATGTATGAAAACTTGGTCCCCAGTTAGTGGAACTGATTGGGAAGGATTGGGGGTGTGGCCTCTATGGAGAAGATGTGTCACTGGAACAGGTTTTGTTTTAAAAGCTCACATCATTTCCAGTCTCTCTCTGGGACTCATGCCTGTGGACCAAGATGTAAGCGCTCAGGCACTGCTCCAGACTCATGCCTACCTGACTGCTGCCATGCTCCCCACCATGATGGCCGTGGACTCTAGCCCTCTGAAGCTGTAAGCCCCAAATAAATGCCTTCTTTTGTAAGTCCCCTTGGCCGTGGTGTCTTATCACAGCAATAGAAAAATAACTAAGATGGTGACCAAGAAAGATAGTAATCAAAATATCTTATATACATGGATGAAGACAACACATGAATCCCATTATTTTGTGTAGTTAACATATGCTATTTTTAAATAGAATGGAGGAGGGGAAGCCCTTCTCACAGTAGAAACCAGAATTAAGAACAACACCGTTAGGATCACTGGTCCATGGGGCCCCATCACCAGCATACAATATTCATGTCTACCTTAGTATCTCTATATCAGGCCCCTCCCACACCATGGTCCTTCAGCACTTGCTTCCCAGGCTAGCCTCTCACTTAGGGCCAGCTCCCTTAGAACCATTGCTTTAGTTTGAAAATGGAATCTTATACAGATAGTCACAGGGGAATTCTGACCTAGTTATCCATCACTGTATCTCCTCCATTTCTGTCACAACACAAGCAGGGGAATATTACAAATCTACATGCAATGACTTGACTCTAAAGGACTCTTGGAGTCTAAGGAGTCAGGTAAAAACTCATCCAAGCAAATGACACCATGGCATTGGTTGATCAGTTGTCACTAAGCCTAATCTTGCAATTAAAGGAGACAGTGACAGCCTGTGGGAAGGCTTTGTTCCCTTCATATCCCCTGAAAGTGCCTCATTGGGTTATTTTCCAAGAATAGGAGGGAGATTCTGTAGCTGGATTACAAAATATTGCTGCTGGTGTGACTGATGGAAATGAATAGCAAAGGTTCCTGTAAGTAGGTCACAGTGAACATGATCTCTCAGCTTCCTGCTCTGGCCAAATGATGCCAAGATTTTCATGACGGACTAGCCCTCTGAAACTGTGAGTACAAATAAACCCTTCCTCCCATGAACTCCGGTTACTTCCGCTTTATCACAGCAGCAGAAATGTAACCAACAAGGCAGTGCACCATCCGCGTTAAGCTAGTACAATCTACCTTGTCTACAGAGGGGGGAACTAGGCTCTCCTTCATGGGATCTGCCTGAAGCTCTGACCCTGGCCGGAGAACTCAAGCCTCTGCCTTTGCTTTTGACCCTCATCAGTCATCACACTGACACTATAGATTTCTACATTATGCACCGCCTCTGCCGTATTTCCAGGAGGCTAGATGTTCTTATTATACACAATTCATAAAATTACATAACAACCTCACAGAATCATGCATTTCAAACATGGTGTTTCTCTCACAGGAAGGAATACGGAATGGGAGTATTACACCTTCAGATTTTTCTAGGAAGCAGGATATAAAACAAGTAAGGGGATAGATATAGTGCAGGCCCAGAGGTACTGGTTTCTCAGAGGCCTATCAATCATTTCTGCCAGATTTGCCCACGATGTCAAAGACTGGGACTGATGGAGGCATCTCCCAGAAGTCAGGAGGACTTCGTGATAGGATGGTTAAACCCTGGGCTTCTCTCCCCTGTTCAGTTTTCAGGATTGTTGGGCCAGGTACTGTATAAATGAAGTGAGCTAAGGGGCATCGAGGACAGACTCATAGGCCAGGCAGCCCAGATCTACCATCTGGTGTTCATTAGCAAGCAATGTTTTAAGCTTCTAGTCACGCAGGGAAAAAGAACTCTGTTCATTGGAAATGTGGAGGTATTCAGATGTCAGCAACGAGGCCCACCTCTAGGGACCAGGTTTTCTTGAAAGAAATGTTATTGCAGCAACAAATCTGTTTTTCTGGTGATTTCACCCCATTTCCACATCACCGTCATCTAAGTTCATGTTCAAAACTGATGCAAGGCATGTGGCAACTTTTTTCCATGGGTGGGGCACCTGACTAATTGCAGAACTATGTCTCCCTTCTCCTTACTCACCCATGAAGCCAATGGAAGCATCTTTCAGCAAACCAGGCTGGTCCAAGGACGTGGCCAAAGTCACACAGATGAGACGTGACAGAGGGTCCTATGCCAAGTCCCTCCTCCCACAGTCCCTGGGTGTCCTAATGCTTCCACCAGAGATTGGATAACGTTCTCCCAAAAATTCATACACTGCAGGCCTAACCTCCAATTTGCTTGTGTTCATAGACCTCCCATCTTCCCTGGACGTTTCTATAACCCAAACCAGTCCTGTGCCCAAGGTAAACAAGCATAACGAAGGGTCAGATGTTATACTTCAGTGTCCATGGCAGAGAGTATCATCTGAAGGGCATTTAGGGCTTTGACTGGGTACCTCCTCCCCCCACCCTCAAAAAAATGATACATTAAAGTCCCAGTTCCTGATACCCAATACCTCCAGCTATGATCTCATTTGGAAAAGTAAATCTTAGAAATGTGATTAAAATCATGGAAGTGGGCTGGCCACTAATCCAATACAATTGTCACTTTTGCAGGACAATGGCTTTGCAAAACTAGGAACTGATTTCTGTAATCAACTTAACTTGCACTTGCCACAATTGGCTTCTGGCTGCCATGTTGGACGTGGGGGGCACACACTGTGATCAGAGGGAAATTGAGGCCAGTTTGAAGCTCTGTGCTATGGAGGAAGGGTGGGAGCGAAGATGCCTTAAGCTTAACTGGGCAAAGGATGGGTTTTAAATCATCGGAATCTCTCCTTACTGCACTTAGCAACTCAAAAGGGAAATGGGATACTTGCGTAGAAGTTGGGAATCATGCCCAGGGCACACTGTAGGTGTGCAAGATAAATCTTCACCCTCTGTCTCTCAGTTAGCAGAGGTCACTGCGCCCTTCAGCTGTCCCATGTTTGTATTAAGAGTGGGTGCATTTCTGGACGTTTTAAAAGCTTCCCAGATGAGCCCCAGAGATCCGTCCTGGAGATGTGGCAGGCACGTTATTTTATGGGGTTTTATATCATCAGAGCCTTCTTCTAATGTTGTAAAGAAAGCCCTCGGGGAGGATAGGATGCCTGTTGGCTAATTAAACTCAGTAACAAGCCATTTGCCCTCTCTTGGGGCTTAGGAAGCTCCAGCTACCCCGTGGAGGACCCTCTTGATGCACCACATGTCAGAAAAGAAATATTTAACCACGGCTGCACCATCCACTACATCTCTCACTAATTTCCATGATGGCAAATGCTCTTTAAAAAACAAAAACAAAAACTTGGTTATTTTCCTCTAAGCTCGTATCACTCTGTATCAGTCCTTGGGCATTGGCAAAGGAAGCCATGCTCCCACACATGTTCGAGAAAACCAACTGGAATATGGTCACATTCCCAAGTGACAGGGCCTAACTCAGGGCCTGAGGTCTCTCCCAATGTCTGACATCATCCCTCAGACGCCTTTGGTCTAGAGCGATGGCTTTCAACCTTTACTACCGTTCCTCATGCTGCTACGGTGAGCCCCTAACCATCAAATTTTCTCACTGCTACTGTTACAAATAATAATGTAAATATCTATGTCTTCCCATGGTTCAACTTCAAAGGGGCTGTGACCCACAGGTTGAAAACTGCTAGTCTAAACCTTCCTGTCCAAACTCTGTGGCATCCCTATGAGAGGTATATGGTTGGGTGTCCAAGGATGGGCTGTATTGTCTTGTAAAGGACTGCACAAGGAGACTCTAATGCTAAAGGACTCCACAGTGGAACACCACACACAGCTACATATGAGAGCGTCAGGTGGATAGACTGATGTGGTCCCCAGCTCAGGAACTGAGAAGTGTGGCTCGCACCCAAGAGGGAAAAATCACTCCCCTCCCTGAATTCAGAAGGACTTTATCACCACAGACCCCAGCTGCAAGGAGCCCCGGGCAGAATAAAGATATTAACCAGATTAATGAGACCTATCTCCTCTAATATTTTTCTTGGATTGACCAAAAGAAAAAAACTACATGTTAACTTTTTTGTTTGCACTGCCTGGACTCCTGCCACTGCCAACTCCAACCGCCTGTGGCAGGGGTTTGTGGGTCTATTGCAGTCCGTCCAGCTGTGGCCTGAGGGACACTACCTCCCCCACCCCTGGACAACAACTATTTCTCTGTGGCGTTTTCACACACAATCCCTTAGTGTTCTCAGGTTTTATTTCCTTCCCATTTATTCAAGCCTAGTTGGCAAAACCGTCACGCAGAGAGACCTTATTAGAGACAATCCTTTCAGTGGTGTTTTCATTTTTACCACGGTGCTTATGCCACCACTTGGGGACTTTTTTTTTTAATCCTTTTTTAAATTAAAAAAAAAAAGATATCAATGAACTAGGCTGTCTCACTGGATGTGTCCCAGGGTTATGAAAATAAAATATATACTCCACGGTGATGTCTTCAGAGAGAAGAAGCAGAAAGGCCAGCACAGGTGACCCACACAGCAGTCATTCTTAATAACCAAACATAGAGTGAGGCTTCACTTCCTAAAGCAACACCCCAGGCCTGCTATAGCTCCTGCTGGCAAGAATCAATACCAGCACCAGCCAGAAGAGCAGGCTTAATGGTATCTGCAGGCATCCTTCCATGCGGTGTCGGGGGCGGGATGAAAGTCCTCGACAAGACACGGAGCCACACAAACAAAAGTAATTTGGGTATGTGAGTTTTATTCTCAGTGGGGGTAAAAAAAATCATTCAAAGAAATATTTGATATTTAACTCTTCTAAAAGTTGCATGCCAGACCCTGGGGGTGCAGGTTGGGATGGGGCAAGCCAGGCTGAGTGGGTCTGGAGGCTTCCCCCATTGTTCCCCCCATGGCTCACAGGACACACAATGGCAGCATGGGTTTTGTTGTGGTGACTGACACTACTTACACATCTGTCTCTCTGTGGACCTGTGGCCAACCTTGCTGGCTCACTCGCTGCAGGTAATTAGAGAGGAGCCTCTCCTCCCCGGGGCTGTCGCTTGTGAGTCTTGGCACGATTTACAGTGTTTGGTTTTCATTAAAAGAACCCGCAGATAGTTCTTTCAAAAAACCCAGCCTGCCCTCGGGATAGATGTGGTAAGTCTTGGCCACATTAATGGGAGTTTTGTGAAAGCTCATGAATTGATCAGCTGGGCCTGAGTGAAGTCTCTTTGTTACCGTGAAGGGCACGTGGATCATTCATTGATTCCTTGATTCTGCAGCCGTGCCTTTGTCCTACTGTGTTCTAACACTACACAAGGACCAAGAGCACATATGTAGAAGGCATCCTCCGTTGGGTTCTGATGTCTCACCCTCAGAAACTCCCGGGTGAAAAGTGCAGATACTCCTGGATCCCGTAGGCCATGTCCCCGGCAAGCCCATCACACATAGAACCGTGTTTAGGATCCCTGGCTTTCCAGGTGTCCCATCACAGCTGCCACAGTACATCACAGTACAGTGTTTATCCATCCCCTTGGTTACAGAACTGACTGGGAGCTGCACTGGGTAATGCTTCTCGTGGCCCACTGAGAGAGGGTGGGACCACCCATCATCGCATGTGTTAGCACAAAACACAGATCAGCATCCTAACGTTAAGGATGGCTTCCATGGAGTGAAGTCCAGGCTGTTGTAAAGACGAAAGCGCACTAAATCCAACCGTCCTAAATCAGGAGCTATCTGCATGGCAGAGGCCAGAGAACACACGAGTGGAGATGAACTCAGGCTGTTCTCTTAGGTGTGAGGTGATTAGTCATAGCCATGGGCTTCTAACCTTCCTGATCTTTCTCAGCCTCCCTCTGGATCTCAGAACAGGCTACACAGCATCCAGACGGCCTGGGGCTCAGGGACAGCCAGCTCACACGACCGACCACCTGGATTGAGCATGTGGTCTGACTTCTAAATCGGGTCCTAAGGGAATTCCATCACTTGCAGGCAGCCCTCAGGGGCCTGCAAGGCATGCTGGTCCATCTCTTTGCCATTGGCTGTTTCAAGGAAGCTGTGTGAATTGGCCTTAGGGCATGTCACATGGTCCTTGTTCACTCTGCCCTGGCAGAGGTACAGGGTTCCTGAGTTGAGTCACTGTAGTCAGAGCCAACAACTTACTTATTTTCTCCACTGTTGTTCATGTTTAGAAACCTCTAATGGTATGCATATAACTGCAGGGTGAGGTTTTAGAAGCTCAACCCACATGGCTATTAAAATAGAATGAAATATAATCTTTGATAATGCCAGAATTTTTTTTTTAATCCATTAGGTAGGGCCTAGAGAGATGGCTTAGTGGTTAAGGGCATTGGCTGCTCTTCCAGAGGATCCAGGCACTATTCCCAGCACCCACATGGTGATTCACAACTGTCTACAGCTCTAGTTCTTGGAAATATGACACCCTCTTCTAGCTTCTGGGGGGGACCCATGGACAGACATACAAACAATCAAAATACTGATACACAAAATAAAAATAAAATAAATCTGTTAGGTGAATCCATATGGACAAAGAGACCGTACAGAAACAATTCTTAAGATGACTTAGAAGACTTTACTGCAATGGGTTATATTGATCTGGGCCTGCAGAGCTTGCTGGTGATAAAACATATTTGTTTGAAACCACCATTCTACAGGCAAAGCGGGGCAGGCCTGGGGCACTGGCCTGCACGCAAACCAAAGACTTCATCAGTCATCTCAGTTGCCCTTGTGCCTTGACAGAGTAATGGAGAAGAAAAGCAAGTTCTGGGGAGCTGGGGAGCTGGAGAAGTAGAGCTGATAGGCCAAGGCCACCATGACACTATCTAGGGATTTTCCTTTGCATCCTTGCAGTCAGACACTGGAGATACTGTAGACAGAAGCACACCGCAGAGAGGGTGAGTTATTTGAGCAGAGCAAGAATTTTTGATCTAGATAAATCTGACTCCCAAATTACAGAGGTGCCACTGCGTGTGCTGGGAAGAAAGCCATTGCTCTCTGAAGCCATCAGCATTTGCTTTCCAGCACCAGGCTGTGAACTTGGAAGTCTAACCCAGGAAAGCATGGAATGGAAGTCTGGGGTCCGCTGAGCTGGCAGGATCCATCAGAGCTCTCTCCATTGGCGGTCTCTGGCCCACCATGAGGCTAGGAACACTCAGAGAAACAGGGACTCCTGGAATAGAATAAAGGCCACTCCAGTCAGAGCCTGAAGCCAAGAGGGACCCTTACATCTTCACCTTCTTGAACTTGGACAATTTCTTGGAACTGAATTAAAAAGCAAATGGATCCTGCTCCATCTGTCTCTTTTCGAATACAGGGACATACCACATGCCAGAAAGAGCAGTCATTTTCTGCACTCACTGACTTGCTCATTAGCTTAATGAGCCTGTTAGGCCCGCCAAGCACTGCGCTAGACCCCAGCCATAGAGCTGCAGAAGGCCCATCCTAAGAACCCCTTCTGAGGAGCTTGACTAAGGTGGACCAAGGAGAAACATGCCTCCGTCCCTTTACCAAGTCTCCAATTTTTAAAAATGTTTTCTAGATCAAGTAACCAGAAGGAATTGGTGGCCAAAGAGCAGGTCAGCATGGAAATGGCCATCTTAAACGAGGAGAGACTCATTGAGATCTAAAATGGTGGCAGGCTTAGCCTCCTCCATGAAGCAGCTTGGCGGCTTGGTACAGCCTCCGTTTGGCCACCCTGGACCTCCTGCTGAAACAATGGACAACCTCAGACATCATAGCCACGCCCTTTGAGTTGTTGATCTTTAGCTGGGCCTGCCTTTAAAAGAACATGATTTTTTTAGGCATGAAAATTATTCCTATTTATCCTTTCTACCAAGAAAGACAACGGATTGTCAACTTGACAAACTCAAGGGAATCTCATGAGATTCATTAAACCAAACGACTCATTAGAAAGAAAAGCCGGGTGAGGGGTGACTCTGACCCACAGAAGTCTGTGTTTGCTCCATCTCAAAGCCTTTTTTTTTTCCCCCAGCCTGATAAATAGAGCGGCCAAGGTTGCATTTTTAGATAACATCCCAGGCTTGCAATCTTATTTGGCCTTTGAGTGACTTCTGGATTAAAAAAAAAAAAACCAACTCTGTGAAACAAACGTGCAATTCATCAGGTATATCTGTTGGAGGACTGAGGCCCAAACTCACAGCTTGGAAGAGGGAAGACAGAACGTGCCTCTGTGAGTGGGCTGTGGTTTCTAAGAGCCGTCTGACTTCTCTGGGAGGCTGGGCTGTCACCAAGGGCCACTGGTTTCCTGCCTGGACCACTTAGGCTGGAGGCAGCCTAGGGGAGTGGCTTCAGAACCAGATGGTCTTGGGTTTAAATGGGGGGACTTACAATCAACTGAGTTCACGGGCTATTTGCTTGATGTTACTAACACTGCCAAAACCCCAAAGTGAAAGCCAAAAGCGCCCAGAGCTCCAGTTTGGTCTACCAAGAACACGGGAGTTCTTTCATTTCTTTTCACTGTGTATGCCCAATTCCACCTTAAAAGTCAATTCACAGAGCAATGCTTCTTTTGTGCCCACACAGAGAAAACAACAACAACACACACACACACACACACACACACACACACACACACACATACCCTATAGCATCCCAGCTCACTGACTCTGCAGGAAACTGTGACATGGATGTATCCTGAGAAGACAACACTGGCAGTGATTTCTTGGTGTATCTACTGGCCAGGAGACAATTGTTTCATCAGTTTAAATCAGCCCCTTTTCTGCTTTTGTGCTGTTTGTTAACACCGCATTCTCTCTAAAGACAGCTGAAGGAACACAATGCACGGAGCAGGGCTGAACACTTAGCGTCTGGCTTTGCTTATCTGTGCACTAATGGATGTAACAATTCAGCAGTGAGTATTTGGCACAAGACCAGCATGCCCTGTTGACGTGTCCATAGGGCACTGGGTACTGATGGCAATGGCCACTCATGACAAGGTTCCAGAAAGGTTGAACATCCCAGCTTTCCACAGAACACTACACTGGGGCTTCACCACATGAGAAGAGTAGCAGCTACATGCAGTGCTGCCTCCTGCTGCGTGTCCTACTCTGCCTCAGTGGGACTCAGTTTACAGGCCTAATTACACTCTATTACTAACAGGCACCTGGTAGGTCAGTACTAATCCCTGACCTGAGGGGCCTCTCCTCAAATGTTTGAAATGGATTCACACACACACACACACACACACACACACACACACACACACACACACACACACACCTGGAATGTCTCTGACGGCCTGGCTTTTCCATGTTCAGTTGAAGGCATTTCTCTGGGTGTGTACAAAGGCACTAAAAGCATTTGCCTGGATACAGCCCAAACCAGGGATAAAGAAACATTCCTGGAGCAAACTACTTCCACGCCATGTACCCCAAGGATGGTCCACTTACAGAACAATGCAGGTAAGACCCTAAGGATCAAACATTTGCCTTTGCACTCAAAATATCTGAGCAAGCCACTTACATGAGGTTGATTTTCCCATAGCCCCTTTCCCAAGCTTTTTTGAAATTTTAAAATTTTTTTTTATTTATTCACTTTACATCTGGATCGTGGCCCCCTACTTCCTCTTCTCCTAGTCCCACCCTTCCTTCCTCTTTCCCCCATTCCCCCTCCCCTAATCCTCAGAAAAAGAGAATTCCCCCCTTATCCACCTACCCCAGCTCATCAAGTCGAATCAGAACTGAGCACATCCTCTTTCCCTGTGGCCTGGCAAAGCAGCCCCAACAGGGGAGGAGTGATCAAAAAGCAAGCAACTGAATCCATGTCAGAGACAGCCCCCCCTCCACCCCTGCTCCCCTTACTTGGAGACTCACATGAAGCCTGAGCTCCTATCTGCAAGCATATCAGTGTACTGTTAATAGTGTCAGGGGTTGGCTCTCTCCCATGGCATGGGCCTCAGGTTGGACCAGGCATTGGTTGGGCATTCCCTCAATCTCTGCTCTAGCTTTATCCCTACACATCTTGTAGGCAGGGTAAAGTTTTTGTGGGTGGGTTGGTGTTCCCCTCCCTCCACTAGGAGTCCTGTCTAGTTAGAGGGTGTTCTCTTCAGTCTCCATGACCCCTGCTACTGGGAGTATCAGCTAGAGTCACCCCCATATCCTCCCAAAAGCCTACCCTGTCCTAGGTCTCCAGCTTGTCACAGAGATGCCTCTGCCTACAGTTTCTTTTCTCTCTGCAGGCTCTCTGTCCTCCAGCCCCCACTTGCCCCAGGTCTGATCTCCACCCTCATTTCTCTCTATGTTTTTTCTCTACTTTGTTTCCTCTTTTCAACCACTTCTGATGTCTATTCTATTTTCCCTTCTGAGAGAGATTTAATCATCCTCCCCTGGGTCCTCCATGTTACTTATCTTCCTTGGCTCTGTGAATCGTAGTACCTTTATCCTGTATTGTATGGCCAGAACCCACTTATAAGTGAATACATGACATGTGTATTTTTCTGGGTCTGGGTTACCTCACTCAGGATTATCATTTCTAGTTCCATCCATTTGCCTGGCATTTTCATGATGTCCTTGTTTTTAATAGCTGAGTAGTATTCCATTGTGTAAATGTACCACAATTTCCTTATCCATTCCTTGGTTGAGGGATATCTAGGTTGTTTCCAGATTCTGGTTATTACAAATAAAGCTGCTATAACCATAGCTGAGCAAGGGTCCTTGTTGTATGGTGGAGCATCTTTTGGGTATATGCCCAGGATTGGTATAGCTGGGTCTTGAGGTAGAGCTATTTCCAATTTTCTGAGAAAGCTTAAGATTGATTTCTAAAGTGGTTGAACAAGTTTGCACCCCCACCCACAATGGAGGAGTGTTCCCCTTTAAAGATATCTATCTATCTATCTATCTATCTATCTATCTATCTATCTATCTCTGTCTCTCTCTTTCAAGGCTGTTTCCCAAGATACTCACTCAGGGATGGATCTAAGATGCCTCTGCCCACCTCTGACCTCTCCACTCTGTTTACCTTTTGGAAGCTTAAGTTTAAGACATAAAGAAGAAAAAGCTCAGTGTGGGCTCTCTGGTACCCTGGAGCTCCCAAAGCAAAGAACCATTGCAACAGTCCCAGAAACCTCTGATGTTTTGAAGTCTTCCAGTTAAGTCTCCTTACTGGGATGCATGAATTCAGAGTTAGCACTGCCAGTTGGAAAGATCCATCAGGACTCCTCAGAGCCTGGGGTGCACTGGGAATTTCCCACAATGCAATGCAGCATTTCTCAGCCACATCTGACTTCCAAGCATGCTTAACCAGGGAGAGCTGCTTAGAGTCAACCTCTGCTGAAATGCTTTACCTCAGGAACCACCCCAACACTCTTGCTGGCCTGACTTAATGAAGTCACTCACCGCTAGTTTGCCTCTATAATATCTCACGGTCTGATAGTTGGGAAGCAAGAACAGGGGACCTGGGATTCAGGTTTGGCCACAAAGGCAGGTGATGACTTAGCTGATCTCAGATATGATTTATCTTTCCCCACACAGACTCTCTCACCAGCAAGATAAATGTCTGGGGTCCACACAGTAAGCCTAGCTGGGGTGAAGTAGAAGTGATGAATTGATTAAGCTGGTCTAGAGGCAGGCCACCAGCAACCACACCTAATTACTCACCCAGCACTCAGGGCCTCACCAGGAATTCCACCTCAGTGACTCACTGGTCTTCCTTCAACTGGCTGCCGGAAATGATTCCTCCTGGGGGCACTTTGGGCGAGCCTGAGAAGCCGTGGCCCCCTGCTAGCACCATAGCCCTTGGGCATCAGGCAGGCAGGATCCAACCCTGAAGGCTAAAGAGAAAGTATTTGGGGGGGTGGATCTAAGACTGTCCTTAGAGAACTCAGGGACTAATATCGAGTTTGGCCTCTTCTTGTGTCAGGTATTGAGACTGACCACAAAATAAGAGGGGAAAAAGAAATGTTAGACACCAGAGAGAGGGGATGTAAAGTGCCTCCCTGCCACAGCCTTTTGGTGGGAGGGGTTGGGTGAAGTGCAGGGAAGGAGTTGGCTGACAGGAGCAGAGTTCCTGCTAGTCACTCAGGAGAGCAAACGTGGTGCGGGAACCTCACCAAGTCTCTCAGGGGTCTGGGCACACCACCACAATAAGGAAGCCCAGAGCTCAGCTTCTGGGGAGGGATGGATACCTCCAGTGTTGGCATATCTCAGCTAGGGGAGGGACCAAGGCTAAATACCCACGAAAGCATTTAGGTGGGCACTGCCGTGGGAACTGGGGCTACCGAGGTAAGATGACCCTGCCAGGGATACTGACTATGGTAGAGTGAGAGGAAGAGCTCACAGGCAGTGACAAAACAAAAGACAAAAAACAAAAACAAAAACAAACCCTACAAAGCACAGTGGCAGAAACCAATCCAGTGGCAGAAGTCACTCCTTCCACCAGGGCGTGGCAGGGGAGGATGGGAAAGTGTCTGAGAATGACAGGAAAGGCAGGCAACAGGTGGACCTCGGCTGGACACTCCCTCAACACATTCAGCTTTTGAGGGGTCCCAGGAACTACACCCAGCCCTGGGACCAGGCAGCCTACTTAGGGCTGCAGCAAACATTCTCCAAGCCAGTATTTCTTTGCCTCAGCACTAATGGGCATTTGGGACTGCGTAATTGACTACTTTAAGCACCATCCTGGGCACTGGAGGATGTCTAGACACATCCCTGGCCTCTGGGTACTGGATAATAGCAGCAGCACCCAAGTATGACACCAAAGCTAGCCCCAGACCTTGCCAAGGGTTCCCAGGGGGCAGAAATATGCCCTGTTAAGAACCACTGATCTGAGTCATGGCAGGCAGTGAGTCCTGAGTGAGCTCATCTGAAGGAATTGCACATGCAAGTCAGCAGGCAGTAGAGTGAGAAGGGCCCAACCTGCCAGTGGCGCTGCAGTGTGGCAGTAGCTGGGCCCTCTGTTGTGTGGCTAGGTTCAGAGGCAGCCCATTTCCCATGGCCGTGGAAGCATGCAGCTTAGCCATGCACTTTTAGGGAAGCGATGTTTCCATTTGTCCCATGTATCACCACAAGGCACAGAAGTAAAGGGAGAGCAGAGAAGGGAAGGGGACAGAGCTCAGCTGGAACAGGCACTAGCATCGCACCGACCACTGCAAGGAGGCAGCAGAGTCCTCCGCTTGCCGAGCGGGAGACTGAAGAAACACAAAGCCAGTGTCATGCAAGCCTGCACTGGCTCTCAGCCTTAGAGCCAGGACATCTAGGCAAAGCAGGACACACGAGTCATGTAACACCCACCAATACACCATACACACATAACACAATACACACAGTACATGCCATCGTACAATATAGGCCACAAAGCAGACACCGCATACACAATATAGAGACTATACACAGGCAGCACATCATACAGCATATATGTGCCACGCTTCCTGTGTGTGTGTGTGTGTGTGTGTGTGTGTGTGTGTGTGTGTACAACTCACATATAGTAGTCCATATATACACCATACATATTACATATACTTAACACAGACTACACAGCACTGGTTCCATGCACACTCACACCCCACACATACCAAACACACCACATACATATGACATCACACACACACACACACACACACACACACACACACACACCTGAGGGGCCACACTGTTTCACCTGAGGCCAGCACTGACCCTGTCATCATCCTGCAGAATTACCAAGGAGCCACCTTCTTATGTCTTTCTGCTTCCGTGTTTAAGCACAGCATGATGAGCACTGGGCCCGCACTTCAGGTACCAGCACGAGCAAAACAGACACACAGAACAACCTCCTCTGAACACTGACTTCTCCAGGGGGTCTTAAAGGGCAAACCACAGCTGTCTTGAACCTCTAGGGGGAAAAAAATCAACCCAAAAGACGCCACCCTGGGAAAGCCAAGTTTGGGTTCCCACGGAGTCATGAACTTTGGGCGTGTCCCTACTTCACAGGGAGCCAGAAGGACAAAGTCCCAGGATGTGCAGGGAAACCATGGGGCAGCTGAAGTCATCCACCTGGAAAGCCCCAGGCTTCTCTCAGTTTTCTTTTTACTTCCCTGTCCTGGGCTTCATTTTCTGTCCCAAGAGAGGGAACATGGTGACCTTTGAATTCCAGGTAAGGATAAGGCACCACACCGGGACGGGCAGTCTCAGGGTATTCGTTAGCTCTGTTCAGACAGACCCTTCACTTTCCCTGCAAAGAACACTTAAAACGTGATGCCATCATGGGAGCTGAGGCTTAAGGCCTGAGCTTTGTTCCCGGGCCTGCCCTGCAGTTCTGGTCATCAGCAGGGTCCCTTCTCTGTAAGCCTTCCTTGTTTCTCTGATCTAAAGGGCCACGCCCTCCTTCCTCTAAGCTAAGACTCCAGGACACCCCTCGCCTTGATACACTCTCCTAGTCTCACTGCCCGTCACCACCGCGGGCCGGGGGCATCTCTAAAGGAAACGCAGTGGCCCGGCCATCTCTGCACTTTAAAGACAAGTACATTGTGCAGCCCACAGTGGGCGTTCCATAAAGCCCGTCCAACTAGGGATTGAATGAGTGAAATGTACGGACGGATGAATGAATTAACAGGACCAAGTGCAGAATAAATTGTCAGCAAAGACGTCTCTTGGGCTGCCCAGCTGGGCAACTGGCGATTTTTCATTTACACATCATGCGCCACACGAAATTCAAATTCTCATTACAGCACAGCACAGAACGCAGCCCGCACTTTCAACAAGGACCCTGAGAAATGCGCCGGTGGGGGAACCTTTAATGTGTTCTTCTATTGATTACAGCCCCGTGGAAAGAAATGAAAAGATAGCTTCAAACGCTTTCATATGAAAAGGCTAAAAGGAAGCAAATTGTGCATGGCTTGCTGAAGCCAGGCCTCTTCAGACACGCCACCGCCACCAACAAGACACGTCTGCTGCCCGCCACATGGCGCGTTGCCGTGCCAACATACATTCTGAGTCACCCAAGCAGATTTAATGCCATCGCCCCAATGACTTTCTCTCTGCCTTTTCTTGTGAAAACTGTTCAAGGGAAGACGCTGACCTACCTAGGAAATCAGTTTTGTTCCGGAAATAACTATGGAAATGCAGATGCTTCTGGATGTTATGTTGTGACAAATGGCTGTGAAGTTCCCCCCCCCCCCCGCCTCCCCGCCCCCTGCTCTGCACCCCTCAGCCTGAAGGAAGAACTGCCCTGAGTGGCAGCCGTTCAGAATCCTACATGAAGTGTCTGAAGGCATCAGCATATGAAAGCCCATAGACATGAAGCTGGCGAAGAGGGCAAAATGGCAAAGCTGTACCTCACTTTTCACATGCCATACCGACAACCATGACCACCTTTATACAGGATCCTGCCCTGGATCTGTGAATCTCAGAGGCTGAGAAGCAGGATCCTCAGAAATGGAGGCCAGGACAGCGTGGAACACAGACAAGGACTGCGTTGACAACATCTTGCAGAGAGCCAGGTGAAGAGACACTTGTAGCAGACATCAGGCAAGCTTGACAGCATGGGTTACACCGGGGGGGGGGGGGGGGGGCAGGGATGCCATACATTTCCAGGTTGGTGACAGAATCACGGAGCACCTCGGTATTCAGTGACAGGAAGATGAATCACAGGGGTTGGGGGGGGGGGGGCGGGTTGGGAGTTCAGCAAATTTCTGAAAACATTAGTGTGTCCCTGAGCAGATTTCCAAATGTGTCCCACTCTCTAGTCACTGGACTGCATTAAATCGCAGGTGCTCTGTGTTTCAGTCTCCTCAATAATCCTCTCAGGAAGAGGAGCAGCAGTATGTGGTTCACCTCACTGAGCTTAGAAGAAGCCAATAGTGTCAATCACCCTAGCTTGATGTCGTCCGGTTGGCCCCTGTCCAGAGACCATGTTCTTTCTGGGCCTGGCTATTTATTTGTTTCTATTGTTTGCATTTACTTCTTTGTGAGAGAGAGGGTTAGAGGACAATCCGTGACTCTGTCAACTCCTTTAGATACTCTTCCCAGCCCTGGACATGTCAGAGGCTCTGCTAAGGGTGTGCTTGGCACCCTGAAGCCCCTAGTCCTAGTGGCCAGCTAGATCCTGGCTCTCCTCATCACCACTCTGTTGATGCCTGGAGCCTGCTGCTTCAATGTTACTGAGCAGTTCTGTGCCCTGAGGGCTGTTCAGCAGTGGCCTGAGCCTCTACTCACTGCATGCTAGTTTTCTCATCACACCCCACCACCACCACCACCACCCCAAAACCCCACATCTGTGCATTGCCAAGTGTGTCACGGGACAGCTGCCACAGAAGAAAAGCATTGCTAAGGCAGATGAGGCCCAAAGGCAAATTTTCTTTCACCTCATTCTGAAATGCTTTAGTATAAAACAAAACAAAACAAAACATGAAGATTGTCCAGAGGTGGGAGATGGACCAGTTGCTTGCTGTTTTCTGCGCATGTCTGCGACAAGCCCTTTGCAAGGACTTTGTGATTTGGTCACTACAGTAACCATCTGGGACAAGGCATATCACATCCAATGCTATAGAGGAGCTACCAAGCTCAGCAAAGTTAAAGCCTTCCTCACTTCCCTGCATGGTGAACAGTGACAGCTCTTTGGGCTATTCCCAGGGCTGGCCCTGACCATGGTAGGTACCAGTGCCTTCTAGAAGATGAACCTCAAATTGTGGCCAGAATGCTCACTCGACTCATCCCAAACATGACCCTGCAAACCCCGTCTGCGTGTGGGTTGGTTACAGGAACAGTAATAGCAAGTCATGTCCATATGGGGGTATAGGTATACAAGTGTCTGAGGGTGTGAGAGTCAGAGTAGGGAAGGAAATGTTCCTAGGAGGGTTGACTCACAGCTGAACCAGCTGTCCAGGCTCCCCTAGCTGCTCCCAAACACAATAAAACACTGCAGAGCCAAATTCTGCAGGTAAGTCAGCACACCATCAGAGCTGGTTCACATTTGTCTCATATCATGTATGTATTGTATCCCTGGGATCAAGACTGGGGCGGGGCTTGAAGGTGTTGCAGGGAGGCACCCCACCAAGTCTGAAGAGAAATTTTGCTGGACGATGTAGGCATAGAGGAGTGGAGGAGTATTAGAGCTATAACGCTGAGCTTTTTGCCATATGTGGCCCACCTGTACCCATCACTTTTGAAGGACTAAACTCCACAGAGAAGCAATACAGAGTTCAGAAGGGAGACCCTGCTCCCCAGGCAGGTACCTTGGGGCCACCTTGCTGCCGTCTCTATGGATGTCCCTGCCTAATCCATTCCATGTCGTCCCATCCTGTTCCACCTCATGCAAGTCCATGGATCTTGCATTTCTCCCAAGCTCTGAGACACTGCATTTCGCATAGATGGATATCTCTGAGACCCGTCAGTTACAGGGTACCCCCAGAGAGCACCCTAGAAGGAAGAATTCCCTAATCCTAGTAAATAAACCAGACACCTACAGATGATTCCAGGAGAGGCCCCAAGAAACCTCTGGTGCAATGATTTCAAACTTCTTGACTCTCTGACGGTTGTGAACACAGATGTGTGTGTCACGGGGAGGGGAGCTCCAGGTTGCAGGCATGGGCACTTGCATGAGGCTCCTCAAAGGAACACAGGCCATTGGGTAGTGGTTAGGTTTTGTTCCTTGGTGTCAAGTGCTTTGAAAGTCATTATTCTTAATTTCTGGAAAACCCAGGCCACACCTAAAGTAAATAGTTTATGCATCAAGCCAGGGGGAATACATCCACACAGCAGTGAGCAGTGCTAATAAGTGTTCCTGGAGCTTCTGGACGGGATGGAGAGTGCAGAGGTGTGGCTCCTGGCAGGTAAGGCACCAAGTGGCCTTCACACTTTGGGTGGCTAGATCCTGGTGTTTCGAAAGATCTGCCCTTCACAAAGGAAGCCAAGAGTGGCTCCAACATGCCATAGTTAGGGTTCCTATTGCTGTAAGGAAAATCCTTATTTCAGCCTCCAGTTCCAGGCAGCAGTCCATTGCTCAGGGAAGTCAGGACAAGAATCCAAGGCAGGAACCTGGAGGCAGCAACTAAAGCAGAAGGCATGGAGGAACACCGCACCAGCTTGCTCTCCATGGCTTGCTCAGTCTGCTTTCTTAGAGCACCAAGGACTGCCATTCCAAGGATGGCACCACCACAGTTAACTGGGCTCTCCCATATCAACCACTAACCAAGAAAATGCATCATAGTCTGATGGGGGCAGGGGGAGCATTTTCTCAGCTGAGATTTCTTCTTCCAAAAATGACTTCTAGCTTTTGTCAAGTCGACATAAGAAGTCAGCATAGCAAGTGACAGAATTCCTGGGCCTCTGGTGTCTTGATTTTAGGAAAATCAGGGTCTCTTGGCTTCCCTCTTTCCACCAAGTCCTGTACCACATCCATCCATCACACAATCTTCTTTCTGCCTCCCCTATGCTCACATACTTAGAGTGGGACAGAATATTCTCTCTGTGTTTAAAGGATGACCCATTCACTTGCATACATTCTATACTCCTGATTCTCCATTTTCCCATAATGCCTCAGGAAATGTGCTGCAGAAGCCTAAGGTTGGACTTGGAGTATAGAAAGCAGGGATCCATCACCAGGTCTTGGAGCATCGGGGGAACAAAGAAGAGGATGTGTACAAGTACAGAGAGAGTTCAGTCACTTGGCCATCCCTGAGACAGAGGTGTTGTCTATACCCTGGAGACAGCTGACTTGGCACATTTGTCAAGAACCTTTTGCCAGAGTAGGGTGGGGGTGGGGTGGGGCATGTAACAGGAAATCCCCTCAGTGAAAAGGCACAGGATGGCAAACCTCTCTCTGTCTTCTCCTCATTTCATAGGGAGAAGAGACAGTTAGATGGTTATCCTGTGGCATAGGGTGGTAAAGTAGAAAAGGCCAGGAATCCCAATAAACACCCCCAGGGTCCCACATGGCAAGGACTTGTCAGCAGAAGCCAAGGACTAAATCTGACAGAGGAGACCTGCCTGAAGAGCAGGCAGAAAGGACGTATCAGGCAGCATCATGGACTCCTACCCACCCCAGCGAGGTACAGTCATTCATGACTTAACCAGTCTTCCAGAGAAAGGCAATAGGCCCTCACTGGCTATCTGAGCCCTCGGGGCCTCAATGGTAGAGGAGAGTTGAGCTCTGTTGAATATTTTCACTGAATGCAGGGCTGAGCTGTAGACCTCTCCCCCTCCCACTCGACCTGCCCCTCGAGTTTACTACTTAGAGAGTATCTCTACTCATCTGAACCACTTGATACCTCAGAACAGACACGAGGTCCCTGGTCATGGTCAGGAACACACAATGGGTTGTAATTTCCCCACAACTTTGCATGACCATTTTTCTTATTTTCCCTTGTCGGTAATTCTGCCTATTGTTAGACTATTATCTCGTGGGCTGTATGATTGCTAGCTAAGCAGAATGTTCTTTGGATAGAGGCCAATTGTTGAAACACCAAAGGATGTAAGTATGCACTCAGCAGGTATTAATACAAGTTAACAACCCTAGTTTAAAATTTTTTCAGGCATGAAGCCCTTCATGGGATATAGGTGTCCTGCAGATGACATACATGGTCCATGTGCCCCTGGGGGACTTTAAGCTGCTGACTGTGAATGAGGGAAAGCCCGTGAACACAGGGGCTTTCCTACAGAAGGGCAGCCGCAGGCTCTCCAGATCAGTGCTTCTGGCTTTGATTTATCTATGCATGGGCCGACAGCCCCCCTCAATCATCCTCAGGGCTGGAGAAGGAAAATGCAGCTTTGAGAACCAACCTATCTCTGAGTTCCCGCCTGGCATTCCTTTAGCTCCATGGAGGATTAGTGAGGGTAGGGAATGCCCCCATTTTAAAAGGACACTTCAAACTCATCATAACACGAATTAATGCACAAGCCAGAACCTCGCTTCCTGCATTCCCTTAGGAGGAGGTCCAAAGCCATATTTTGAGACAGAGACTTACTACATAGTCCTGCCTAGCCTGGAACTCACTATATAGATCAGGTTAGTTCTAGCCTTGACCTGGCAGAGGCCGGCCTCCAGAGTGCTAGGAGTAAAGGTGCTTTGTGCTCGGGGAGTCACACGGCATACCCAGCTCGCTGACACATACAATAACAAGAATGGGAATGCACTACCTAACCCTATGGCCTCAGTAGGAAGCTGCAATGGACATGTGGCTGTGGAAGATGGCTGGTGTAAGGTGAGGGCACAAGCTCCTGGGTAGACAGTGGGCAGCACATCTTCCAGCAAGTTCCACTCAACAGCCACTGAGATGCACCCACCCCAGCCTAGCTCATCCTGCCCCCACCGCCTGAAAATGGTCCTTTAGGAGCAAAGCAAAGGGACCCACCCTCCTCAGATGCCACTTTTGAACCAATCCATCCTCCTGAGCCCCGGAAGCCCACCCACCTGAGCACCATGCTTGAGTTTTACAGTGGTCCTCTCTCATTGAATTTCTTCTTCTTGGGTGCATGTGTCACATATTTCCGTTTGTCAGTACCATGCCTGCCATCCAAAGCCCAAGCATGCTTTCAAAACTGAAGCACAGACGCAGCTTTAGGAAACAAAAAAATCTTTATTAAAAAAATAACTTACAAATCATGAGAACGTTCTGTTCCCTTTGTTCATGGGTTTGCAGCCAGAAACATAACTCTACAATACGGTTTATGTCACAACTGCATTGCTGGGCAGTTTTTTTTGTTCCATATCCTGTGCTGGCACCAAACACCACACAGATATAAAACTATCGTAAATAAAACATTTCAGCCAAGGCTGGCATAAATTTATATTTATATATATTTATATATATATATAATTTCAAATCAGCTAACAATTAATGTCATCCTTAGTCAAAACTCAAGTCCAAGCTAGTCTGAGGCCCTACACGGTCTGAATACAACAGCATTACACACCTTCCATACAATATTTAAAATATATTTAACTTTCAAATACATTTATAAGGAACATCCATAGTGAGAAAATAAAGTCTTAAAACTTAAATACAAAAGTCAACAAGTAAAAACTTGAGGAAACACAGAAGAGTCTATTTTACAGAAGTCCAAAGCAGCCTGTCCCAACGCTGGCTTTAATAGACAGCTCTGCCTGCCCCCAAGCTGTCAGAATGAACACCCAGGTGACAGCCACCTTGGCTGGAGAGTGAGAGACGGGAAGCACAGTCACAAGCCATCTCCTCTTCACACCTCTCAGGCAACCAGACCCAACGCTACATTGCTTTCTTCGAGAAACCACAGGGCCCGGCGCCCCACTTGCAACATGCACGTGTTCCCACACCTCTGCAGGGCGATCACTTGGTGTTCTGTTCCAGGGCTGAGTACTCCGTCTCTGACACTCTGGAGGCATCAATGAGCTTGGTGAGGCCTGTTTTGGCTGAGTACTTGAAAATGAAGGCCTTCATCAGCTCGTACCTATAGTTGCGGTTGATGAAGCTGTAGAGCACCGGGTTGACGCAGCAGTGCACCAGGGACAGGCACTGTGTGACATGCAGCGCTGTGAAGAGGGCGTTCTCCAGCTGGCATGTGAACGGGATGTAGTGCAAGATGGAGAATATGTCCAACAGAACCACGGCGTGGTACGGCAACCAGCACACCAGGAAGACCACCACGTAGGAGAAGATTATCTTCCTGCTGCTGTGCTTCTCTTGGTCACCCGATGATGACATGGCTCTGGCTAGCAGGAAGTAGAAGATAGCGATGATGGTGAAGGGAACAGCAAAACCCAAGATGACAGAGACCAGCTCCATGCCGATGAGCCACTCCTTGATGCTGTGCTCGGGGTAGAAGGACCGGCAGTAGGTCTCGTTGTTGGAAGCGGAAGTGACCGTCTTCAGGTAGTAGGTATCAGGCAGGGACACAAAGAAGGCCAGCAGCCACACCAAGATGCAGACAACACGGCGAGCCATCTTCTTCTTATAGCCGGAGGTGCTGGTGAAGTAGGTGATGGAGAGATAGCGGTCCACGCTCATGCACGCGAGGAAGAAGATGCTCCCGAAAAGGTTGATGGAGAAAATGAGGTGCGTGACCTTGCATGTGAGCTCACCCATGGGCCACTGGTTATGCTGCACGAGACTGACCACCCAGACGGGGATGGTGATGACGACCCACAGATCCGCAATGGCCAGGTTTAAGATGTAGCAGTGTGTGTCGTAGCCTGTGGTCTTGGCCTGGATATTCACCCAGACCACCACGGAGTTGGCGATCATGCCGATGACGAAGATGAAAATGTAGACGAAGGAGAGTGTGTACAGCAGCACATTCTTGTTGGGCATGCTGGGACACTGCACCGTGTCCACCATGATGCAGTCGCTGCTGTTACATGGCCAGTTGATGTCGGAGTAGTTCCCGGGCTCTGCATAGTCAAACAGATGCGCATCCATGGTCTGGAGGAGAGCGAGCACGTGACCTACAGCAAAGGCAAATGGGAGAGAAAGGCAGGCAAGATCATTTCACTAGGAAAACCTCAGGTCTCGGTCGGAACACTCTTCTGGGGCTCTGGAAGTGCTCATCTGTTTTGTTTTTCGCTCTATGATGTCTTCACAAAGAAAGGAGGGAGGTGGAGGGGGGTAGGGGAACAACCATCTTAGACTGCAGAAAGGAAAACCAAGCACACCCAGATACAGCTACATGGTGCTGGAGAGGGGCTCTGCTATCGAGGCATCAGCTTGGCTGTGTCCTGGGTGTGAAATCAACATGATACAGGGGCCAAAGAAATGTCAAGACAGTAGAGCCCTGGCCACAGAGATGCTGATGGCCTTCCTGCGCTCAGCAGGAGCCCACAGACAGCCATTACTGACATCCCCAAGAGTGGCAGGGTTGATTGGCTCCTGGCATGAGGATCACAAGTGTGCTGCTTTGGTGTCTTAATGAAAGCACTTCAAGTCACTTCTGATTTTGCATTTAAAAATGGGACTCTGTTTTTAGTCTTTTTTGCAATGTCTGTCTGTTTACCTGGATCCTCCCCAGGTCCTCTGCTGCCCTCGAGTGCTAGCCTGTGTGGAACGCCTGCCATATGATTGTACCCAGCAGACTCTAGGCTTGCTGGGAGTTTTCAAGCGAGGGCAACCAGCCAACTGCCTCAAGCTCTCAGCCTTCGCCTGGGTTTCCATTTCTTACTTGCTCAGTTGACTCAAGAGCAGTGTGTGCCAAGACTCAGAGCGCATGAGCCACCAGCCACCTGCTGTATCTCTGGAGGGTTGGCGAGCCCTGTTGATTGATGTCCCACTGACCTGCCTGACCTAAGGCCAACACTCTTAGCTGTCATCATGTCATACCTAGTGAGAATTTGTCCCCAGGATGGCATTCTCCCTGGGGTGATTTCTCCACAGACACTGTAGGGACCTACGAGCTGTCTTCTAGTGCCCATCTGTCTATGGTTCTAAGACCGTTGTCCATGACATCCCAGCCAAACCACACTGCAGGACTGGGATGGAGAGGCATCCAGTCACATGTCGGCACCCATCCCTGGTGATGGCTTAAACAGAGCTAAGCTTGTCTTTCGGGTTCACTTGCGATGGACTCTAGGTTACGCATGAGAACTCTCACGGGACAGCAGTCAGTGGGTCAGTGGCCAGGTGGCTAACCCCAAGTTATGAAAACCCACCAAATCCAGGATCGGACACTCCTGGGTTGGAATTATGGCTTTCTCAATCACTTCTAAGCTAAGATTTAACCACCTGTGTCTGCTCCTCCAAGGCAGAATGGCATAAGCCAGGATCTGGGAACCAGCAGTTACTCCACACAGCTCCACCTCCAGCACCCGCCAGGAGGAGAGGACACAGGACTCTTCTGTTAATTAGGGCCTGGAGAGGTGGCTCAGTGGTTAAGAGGCTGCTCTTCCAGAGGACTCAGTTTCAATTCCCAGCACCCACATGGCAGCTCACAACCTGTCTGTAACTCCAGTTCCAGAGGATCTGGCACTTTTAAACAGACATACATGCAAGTGAAACATTGATGCAAATAAAAATAAAGAAAAGTAGCCAATTATCCCCTTTAGCAAAGCCTGACCTGAATGCTGGCTGTGTGCTCTTAGGAATGTTAAGAATCCAGCAGAGGAGACATAAGAGCTGGTAGACCACCGCTAGTCAGAGGGCTTTCTCATCCAAGACAACGGCAGTGGGATCTTGTAAAAAGATGGCTTCTGATGCCACCCACAGTCACTCATGCCACCAACCCACAGCAGGTAACCCATTTCTGAATCCCAGTTAAAACAGACTGCCTGCAGGCTCTTAGAGGGCTCCTTTCCCAGTAACCTAAATAGACTCTGAGTTCTCAGCTGCTGATGGATGATGTAGCCATCTGTGATAGACTCACTAACCCCGGCCCCCCGCCCACATTCAGAGGGTCTCCCATGGTGGGAGAGGATGATGGTCCTCAGAGATGTCCTGGCAAGTGGACCACGACCAGTTTAGAAGGTGCCAGTTCTGCCCTACATCATGGCTCTGAGAACTACAGAAGGGCACCAGCTCTCAGAGCTGCAGAGTACCTTCCAAAAGATGGGGCCTCTGTGACTTATTAGACTGGCCTCTGGGAAGAGTACCAACCCCAGGTTGCTTAAAACTGCTACACACACACACACACACACACACACACACACACACACACACAACACACACACACATACACAACACACACACATACTGGCACTGACTCTTCACTCTGAACTCATGACTTGGAAGGAACAAAGTAAGAATTCTGTCCTGCATAACTCCAGGGCAAAGATCCTTTTTTTATTTTTTTATTCTAGTTCATTAAAATAAGAGACATGAGCCAGGTATGGTGGTGCACACCTTCAATCCCAGCACTCAAGAGGCAGAAGCAGGCAGATCTCTATGAGTCTGAGGCCAGCCTGGTCTACAAAATGAGTTCCAGGACAGCCAGGTCTATACAGAAAAACCCTGGCTCAAAAAAAAAAAAAAAAAAAAAGACACATGGTGGTTCACACCTATAAATCCAGCACTCAGGAGGTAGGAGATCAAGAGTTCAAGGTGATCCTCAAGTACATAAGAACTCCCTCCTGGACTACAAGAAACTCAGTTTAGACTGAGCCTTCTCAGGCTCCTCTGACCCAGAGTCTCTGCGTAACGTCATTAGCATCATCAATCAGCTAAAAGATAACCCACAACCACATAAAAGGAAGGATGGCAATGGAAACCAGGGTTGACTGGAAGTGCTGCAAGGCCCTCCTTGACCTACTGGTCCAGTACATGGCCTCAAGAGCCGCAGTCATGGAGGCTGAAAGGACTAGCCCCAAGTCCTGAACCTGTTCTCCCGCTGTCTACACACCAGGAGGCAGCCTCTTGCTCCCACCTCCCTTGCCTTTAGTGCCCAGGCATGTGTAGTGCTGGCAGTGGTCCAAGAAGGTACTGTGCAGCGCAGGGGACAGAAGGAGAAGGCGTCTGCCTTCTGCACCCCTCCACTGTCCCTGCAAAATCAACTCTCCAGTTCTCATGTGTATCTGCAAGTCTCAGGGGTTTGGTTTGTTTTGTTTTGGGGGTGTCCTCTAGAGCAGCAGTTGATGGTAGCAGGGCTTGGGGATCCCCATCCAGCCCTTTGGCTTCTGACTTTTACCTTTGGGGAACGGAACCTTGGTTTCCTGACCATTGAGTCCCAGAGTCACAGCAGTATTTCGGGGGCAAGCACAGAGCCCCAGCCTCCTGTCTGTCCCTACTTACGGGGCTCCCTGGCACCGAGGAAAGTCAGGAGCAGGGGTGACGCTGCTATGGTCCCACTCTGAAGGATGGAGCTGAAGCTGGCACCATGACTACCTGTCCCCTCCTGGTACCATGACTACCTGTCCCCTCCTGGCACTATGACTACCTACATGTCCTCTACAGTGGGCCAGATGAAGCTAGAGAAACTCACTCTGACCACCCACCTTCCCCGTGACTGGACGTCCCCTCTCTGCTATAGGAGGCACCTGGAGACCAGGGAAAGGAGGGGACCAGACCCTCCCTCCTTCAAACAGGCAACTAAAGAAAACAAAAGCAAAGATGCCAAAGGGCCACGCACAGCATGGCCTTTGTCATTTGGACATCTTTCATGCATTAGGTGTTAGAAACAAGAAAGACCGACTCCAGAAAAGAGCCAACGAAAGGGCACTCCATCTTCTCGGGGACAAGAGAAGCTGCACGTCACCTGGGTGTGCTCTGCAGTCGCAGCCCCAGTGCAAAGAGCCCTCCTCCATTTCTTGCGTTTGCTCCCTCAGCAAATGGCCTTTAGCCTTTTTGACGGAAATATAATCGTGACACAGTAAACTAGGGGACATCAACTCACAGCCCTTAGACTCCAGGAGTCCTGGACAACGCTCTCAGGGAAATCTGAACGTGAAGGCCAGTGAGGTTAAAAGGAGACTCCACCAACCTCCCAGGACCCCTGCATGGGGACCTGGACTCCCTCCAGCAGACAAAGGGAATTCCCAGGCAGTTCGTGAGGAACCCCTTACGTTCCACAAGAATCTGGGTGGACAAGGCCCAGAGTCTAGAATTAACATCATCTGGCTACCATGACAGGCCTGTTTATACTGGCAGCAAGGAGAGCTGACAACCAAAGAGACCAAAAGAGTTTTTTCCACCCTGCCCAGTCACCCATTGCTGCAATCAACCCTGGTTCCTTTCCTGCTGTCTTCAGGCCAGAGGTAAAGAGTGATTGATGGGGTGCCCCTGCATGCGGTCTCATTTTTGAACATTCAGAGTCCACCCCTGGGAAGGCCAGGATGAGACCCACTGAGGATGTTTCCAGTGTGCCACATCTGGGAAAAGAATGCATGGGGGGGGGCGGAGGAGCAGAGCCTCAGAATGATGATTTTATTCTATGATTTTACAAGTTCCCACACCTCTTCTTGAGATACCCACATGTTCTCAAGCACACACCTTAGGTAGCTACTAAAGTTTACCAGCAAAAACCGCTGGCAGCATAAAAGTCCCACAATAGCAGACTAGTCCAATAAAGCACAGTGCATCTAATGTGTGGAATACAACACAGCTGGGATGAGAGAGGGAGAGAAGAAATTGAGAGCTGCTTGTTCTTAAAGAACAAGGGTGGTATTTGGCGTCCTGTTAGGCAAAAGGCAAAAAGCAGGTGCACCGCCTGCGGCCCAGCCCCACTGATGTTGGAGAAAGGGCAAAATTAGGAGCATTTTATATGCAAATGCATGCATATAAAGACACAGACAAAGATCTACAATGAGAGTTAGACTTTGGGCGGGGAGCAGAGACTTCTCTAAAGGCAAAGGGAGGAGCATCTGCCTGGGCTCTCTCCTCCAGAGGCCCACTCTTAGCTCATTCTGTCTTGTCTGTCAGCGACTTTGCCCACTATCTATACACAGACAGACCCACATCTGTCCAGCTCTCCCGTGGGTCCACAGCCTATCAAGTGGTCCAGCCATGCCTCCCAGTGCCAATGGCCCAAGAGTCCTCTTTGTGAATAAATATGCCTCTTGCTTCTAAGGTTCACTAGTCTCCATGAAAAGTCCTGGACAGCACCCAGCTGCTGCGAGCAGCCTGCGGTATCCAGCTGTTTTCCAAGGGCTCGCCTAAGCTCCCTAGCATGCTGGGACAGCACCAGAATTAGAAGCATCCAAATTTAGAGTCTCCATGGGGTGGTGGTTTGGGCTGCAGCCCATATGTCCCTATCCCCAGATAGATCCTTCGAGAGACTGCCAAGTGTGTTCAGGTGTCTGGCAAAGATTTCGCCAAATTGCCTCAACATGTTTCGCCACATCCCATCGGAGACTAGAAGACCCTTCTCAGTCAGGCTGTCTTACCCCTCCCTCCCACAAGCTGTGCTCCCCACTGTACCACAACGCTGTCTACCCTGCTGCCCTCTCCAGCTCCTCCCCGCTGTGTCTTATTCACCTCTGCTCACCCAATGGAGCAAAGTGACCTGATAAAGCCAGTCATGCTCCAGGAAGGCCAGCAGCCTGAGCAGCATTGGACATCCACAGAGACTCAAGCTGCAATCCTGGTCCATCTGATTTCAGTTGATCTCTTCTCAAAAGCACCGCTGTGGGGCAGGTGAAGGTGTTAAGCTAGGACCACCTTCTCCAAGTACCCACCATCTAAACAAGGCCACTGGGGAGGCACACAAAGGCTTGCCAGCCTCCCGGGCATGGGTACTTTCTTCAGTAGTAAAGTGGGGAGCCTTCAGGAGAATAGAGGCAAGTCAGGGATGTCACAGAGACATTGCCAAGACGACAGTCACTGTCTCTATGAAGGGGAGCAGAGACCAGAGGTGGGCCTTGACCTATGGGCAAGGAGATATGGTCTTAAGCTTATCTATGCCAGTGCAGGTTTAGAGAAAGGCTGTGGCTCCGGGACAGAGAAGGTTTAAAGACAGAAGTGCCACACAGTTGAGAAAACCTGGCCCAGGATACCCTGGAAAAAAGATGCATTGCCCCATAGAATTCAGGTAGGATACTGTGGTCCCAGCCCCAGGGGCTTGAAATCTGCTAGGAAACAAGAGGCCCACTGGACCTGTCAGACCTTCATCTCCACTTCCTGGACAGGTTTTCTGAAACTTGTGACCTGAGTCTCCTGTGGAACTTCCTGGAGAAGTTCAGTGTGGACTCAGGTCAGGAGGCGACATTTGTCCCCCCTGGCTTCACTATCTACACCTCTGTAAGAGGGCAGGGCAGAGGATGAGACAAGAGGAGTGAAAACAGACGTATCCGTGCACTGCAGCTTGTCCACACTCCGGCGAGTAGGACCCAGGATCAGTAGCTTCCACTTGGGTCCTGTGCTACAAGCACAGTGCTTTCATTTGACTGGCACAGTCCCCACAGAGTATGCCACCGAAGCAGGAGAGTCTGGCCACCTCTACAGAATGGTGAGGAAGTGTCTATCAGGAAGATGATGGGTGCAATGTTGCTGTTTAAACAACTCTATGTGGTCCACTTGAAACCCACACCAATGAGAAACAATGCTGCCCTGAGCACACATTCATTGTGGCCTTAAGCGACCTTACTTTCTTATAAGTAAGGAACTGCTTTGAATTATTTGAGAACTCAAAAAATAATAAATACAGAGAGAGAAAAAAAACCCACACCCTGATTCTGATGCAGGCTACCTATTCCCAGGGTTCTTGGCTGAACTTCCCACCAAACACATGAGACGGCCTCCTGTACTGTGAGCACTCACAGACATTATGAATGTCCCATCCAGAAACCGGATCAGAGGCATTGTGTTCAGCGGCCCAAGGGAGCAGAGCCGCATCTAGTGGAGAGATCTAGACGTCCCTGTGTCATACAAAGGCTGCCAGCTGGCAGGATATAGCCAGAGCCTGCATTCCCACCAACTTAAGACCTGGGCAAGACAATGGTAGGTCCAGGGTTCCCAAGACCATGCTACGAAAGCTGAGGCTTTTCCTGTATAGTACCTTCCCAGGGTACCAGAGACAACAGCAAATCTAGAAGATGCCAGCTATGTAGCTTCAACACAGCTTCCCATCCTGTCCAGGGCTCTAACGGTAGTCATGTGATTGAGGCAGTCTCTGTCTCTCCCGTCTGTGAGCTGTAGAACAAAGCATTGTCCACTTCCACTATAAAATTCTACTATCCTTGGGAAGTGTTTATAAGAAACAATTTTTTTTTCTTAAGTAGAGTTTGGAGGAAGAGGCCAGAGGGCCCACCACCCCCCTTTTAAACAAGTGAAGCATCAGCTTCTGAGGAAAGCATCAGCTAGTCCCTGTACAAAATGCCCTTGCCTGACACACCAGGCCCCATCTGTTTCTTTCTCTAGGCTGTTTGTTTCCTTTGTAATAGAAGATAGGTGTCCCAGTGCTTGGGGACTTTGAAAACACTCATTACTACACTTGATTATCAATTTCTTGAAGTACATAGCTTTCAATTACAAAACTTGTGTTTGTTTATTATTTATTTATTTTTAGATGTTGTATGTACGCAACATAACCCAAGCTGGCCTCAAACTCACAGCTATCCTCCTGCCTCTGGAGTTCTGGAATCACACGCAGGCATGCAGGAACCTAACAAGCAACAAGAGGCATTTTAATGAATGCCCTGCCAGTCCTTAAGAACCCTGGTTGCTTAGTTTAAAAGTACAAATGCCTTCAGGCCTGAATTCCACTCTGTTTGCTATAAAATCTCTGAGAAAAATAAAAGTTCGGAAATCACTGAGGCCCTCCCCTCTTTCCTCACTCCTAAGTTTGTAAAGGAATAGCCCTTCAGCCTCAGCTCTGCTAAACTTCAACCAACGTCCCTGTGTAGATTTGAAAATAAGAGCTCTCCGCCTCAAATCCTCACACAAAAAGCCACTGTTCTGATTAACCAGGGTGTTTCATGGTTTTTTCTTTCTTTCTTTCTTTTTTCCTCTACACGCCGCCCCCTCCGTGTCCCCCCCCCCCCCATCTAGAAAGCCTACCCTTGGCCCTTTCTGGGCCTGATTAGAAATCAGAATACCTTAAATTCTTAGCTCCTTAAGGACTCGCTATTAATACTGGATAAGCTCACCTTCGAAGTCTTGACTCAGTTAAGCACAAACATGCTCCGTGTAACTTTCTGGAACTTAAAAAAAAATATGCCTGTGTGACTGCACTGTACTACCCCTTTAAAAAGCAAACCTGAAGAGAGCAACAGGCAGAGTGCAGGCAGTGGGCTTCCCCAGCCTTACACCTCTCCTCACAGACAGCTTCCTCCTGCCCCTGCTGCCTCCTGGAGGCAGCGGTGGAGCTCAGTGTTTAAGACTCAGACTGGGGGAAATTAGAGCAAAATGTTTCCAAGCTGCACAACTCCCGTTTTTTCTTTGGGGGTGGGGGGAGGGGCCCCTATTCAGATAGGAGAAAGACCAAAGCTTTATCCATTTAAAATCTGCAGCACAAAACCCAGAGCCTCCACTCTTCTTTCGGGTCCTATCTATCAGAGCCGCACATTCTCCTGAAGTAAATAAAGACGCACAAAGCCAGCATCTGCTCCTTCAAAGAAAAACAGAAAGTTTCCGCCGCTGGCACAGCACAGACTGAGGTCTCAAAGATGCCACTGCCCTCAGACACCTTGAAAAGATGCTCACTCCTACTCCACTTTGAAAACATTAATTAATCTTGCTTGTGAGCAAATGAATGGAGAGAGACAGAGAGAAAGAGGAAGAGACAGCCAGTCTGCCTTTCACAGTGCCTCATTCTCCTAGCAGCTAGCAGCCAGGAGTCTTGGCTGATCACCCACCCCTGACCTCACGACAGTCTTCACTCACTCCCAGCCACCCGGTGAAACTTTACGCACCGATGAACCTTTACGCACCGTAACAAAACTCAGCAGTACAGTTTACTTGAAGAGTAGATTTAAATTATAAAATACTAGACTTTTCAGTGTCTGCTTTTTCTATTCTCCCAATTGAAATTGGACACTACTTTCTAAGAGAGCAATAGATACTCAAAATTAGATTAGTGGAGATGCAATGAAGAAATAAGATGAGCAGTAGCTAACATTCACACTTACAACTTCCAGAATTTAGGAGCTGAGAATTAACCGACACTCCATGCACACATACTCCACCCCACCCCCAGAGCACTGAGTTTAAACCCGTCCTAGATGCAGAAAAGCTCAGCCCAGCTGTCTGGTCCACTGGACAGCACCTCTGAATACATCGTATCCCCTTCTGGAAGTAAGTTTTTACAGTCAGTTCTATGTACCTCCAATCTGATAACCAGAAGTAGAGCGGGTAAAGAGTGGGTACCAAGCTCACCCCTAAGCCAGCTTTGGGCAAGCTCAATGGGGCAGTCCACATTCTCTGCGAAGTTCCTCTGCTTCCTGGAACTTAAGTACTCGCAGCAACAAATCAGAGTCCAATGGCAAACAAGTGCCTGGATGAGAATTCCCCCAAATCAGGAGCAGTAGTTGGAAATGCGGCATGCATTGAGCCTAAGCTTTCCGAGCCAGACCTGCAGGTTCTAAAGCCCCCAGCTCAGGGATCCAAGAGTTCTTAGAAAAAGCCCGCTTCTCCTAAGAACAGGAGCCCTGCCCTTTGCTGTCCTTTTGCTCCGCAAAGCAGTTGCAGAAGCACCGCTTTCTCACCTTAGGGCTGCCGGGACTGTGGCTTGCCTTCCTGGCTGTGAGCGCGCTGCAAGGCTCCTTCCGTGCTGAGCAGTTTGTAGCAACTGAGATCTCCAGGCTCCGGACTTGCCTTTTATATACGCAGCAGGAAAGCGCCTCTAGGTGGCAGTTTTGCAACTCTTCTCTTCTCTCTCTCTCTCTCTCTCTCTCTCTCTCTCTCTCTCTCTCTCTCTCTCTCTCTCTCTCTCTCTCTCTCTCTCTCTCTCTCTCTCTCTCCCCTCCCTCTCACCACAGCGCAGGCATGCAGACATGTACACGCGCACACGCCCTCCTGTAATCCTCTCTAGGTTGCTAGGTTTTGTTTTGTTTTGTTTTGTTACACAAACACTCTCCGAAGCCCTCAGTTTCCCTTCTTTTGCAAAGTCTAGACCCCATGGGGGGAAAAGTCAGGAGAAGAAAAAACAAAAGAAGTCCCAGTGCTTTGCAAAACGATCAAATATTGATCCTGTCCCAGTTATACCTTTAATAATCTCTCGTGCACCGGGAGTTCCTTTGAATGCCTGTAGCTTTAGGGAAGACTGTTCCCAAGACAAATTACTCTGAACTGCTGAACTTCGCTGTTGATTTGTCAAGCTTCTCTTTCTTTGTCGATGCCCCTCTGTAACAGAAATCATCCTTCGAAAAGAGAACAATTCGTTGTCCTTGTACCGCCCAGAAGTGAGGGGAAAGGTGCCTTTAAACTGAATTCTACCAGAACTCTTACACATAGTCCTCGTGACCCTGTCAAGACCGCGTTCCACAGAGCTGAGGAGTGCCAGTCACTGAGAAGGTCTTGTCCGCAGGTGAGGTAGCAACTCTTTATCGCCATGGTGAGCTTAGCAAACCTTTATCGCCACTGACATCGTCATTTTCAACATCTCCACTCTTATCTGGGTGCTCACTGTTAAGATTCCAGTGTAGAATTGTGCCCCTTACAATGCCCCATTTAGTAAAAATCGAGCATAAAAAGACTCAATCCCTTCCTTTTAAAGCCGTGTCACTGTGATGCATTCCCCCAACGCCCCCCACCCTCCAAGTGCCGGCGGCCACTCTGCTCTCTGGTTTTCCAGAACTTTTTGAAGAACACTGGAGGCACGGGGCTATATGCACTTTCTTCTGGCTGCGCTAAGACTTGCTGAGTCTGTTTTCTCCCGAGGGCGACGGCTGAACACAGAAACCCGAGGACTCGGGGAGGTCAGAGTCTCACGTAGGTTAGAGAGCTTCGGTCTGGAGAAAAACCTTAACAAAAGAGATGGTTTGTTTAAACAGCCTTGCACTTTACTCTTGGCGGGGCAGATCCTGCTCAGTGGGCTCCTGAGGAGCACACCTGCTTTCTGGGCTGTGTGGGAGGGGGTCTGTAAGTAGTGTGAGATCTGGGTGGGAGGTCATGCGGCCTCCTGGGGTGCCGAGGACCTCACTGAGCGGGAGGGGGTGGTCCTGAGGCCTGTGGGCGGGGTCTGTGGCCCGGAGGTGTGGTCTGTGGTCTCAAGAGTGAATCTGGGTCTAGCTAGAGAGGAGGCGGTTCTGTGGTCACCAAGTCTGTGACCCCAAGGGAAGAGAGGTCTGAGTCAACACGGAGGGTCGGGAGAGTCCTACAGCTTCAGCCAGGGACCTCTGAGGCCTCAGGGTCAGAAAGGGGTCGGGGCTTCGGGAGCCAGCCAGGCCATCCTGCCCTAGGCCTTCTAGCTTCCATTCACTAAAGACCTGGCACGGATTTGCTGATTGCAACCCGCTCTCGTTTGAGACACCAAAGCGCCTGCGCATGGCAGCACGCCCAGGTCCCGGCCAAAGCCTCCGCGGGGAAGGCTGCCTTTGTCCAGAGCCCAGCGCTGCATCGGAGCAAAGCTGAGACCTGCCCTCGTGCGGCCGTCTCAGGATGTCCACAACCGAGGACAGGTTGGCTTCTCGCCGCGAGGCATGGACCAAGACCGACCGCAGAGGATTGCAGGAAGTGCGCTGGAGCCAGGAGAGCCCCCATTGGTCAGACCATACACTTGCTAAAGAGAAAGATGTAAAATAATTCTTTAAAAAGCAAATGTATGCTCCCAGCCCAAGCGCGCCATAAGGCCCTGGCCCTTGCTGGAGCATCCTGCTTCTGAACTCCTGGAGCTTCAGCTTTTCTTATAAACAAGGGGTGAGGGTGGACAAGATGGCTTGAGAGGTTAGAGGCGCTGGAAGCCACACCTGGTGTTCTGAGTTGGATACCCAGGATAACCCAAATGGTGGAAGGAGAGAGCTAATCCCCAAAAGTTGTCCTCCAACCTCCATATGTCATCCTCCCAACTCAGCCTCTGTCATTCTCTCTCCTTCTCCCTTTCTCTCTCCCTCTCCCTCTCTCTCTCTCTCCCTCTCTGAAAAAAACAAGAGTTAGCATGCAGTATTTTCTAAGGTAATAAATCCAGTGCCCCAAAAGTGTCCTTGAAAGCACTGATGTTCCCCCAACTCTAAAAAAGATTGTCTTGGCACAGTAGGTTTGTTGAGCCGAGATGCAGCATAAGGTCCTACTTAATGGCTCCCACCTTTGGCCAGGAGCCTATCTGCTGACTCACAGCAGGATAAGACAGGTTTAGGAGACAGTCCCAACTGCCCAGAGCTCTGCTCTTTGACGCTACAGGCCTCGGGGTGAGGAGTGTCTGGTATCTTCCCTTCCCTAGGATCTGAAGCCCACTCAAGCAGCTGCTGTCAGGACCCAGCCTCTTATTTGCATGCCATCACCTCCTGCCTGAATCCCACCCACTCAACACACCGGCCACTTGAAGGGCCAGGACTATAGCAGGCTGTTGAGTTGCTGTGACTATGTCTGGAGATCTTTAAGCAGCTGGCCTGGGGACAAAACATTACAATGTCCTTGCGTTACAACCCAGGAAGAGGCGTCATCCTCCAGTGGCCAGGCAGGACAGGGATGCTTCCTGCCAGACAGGACACCACCCCCACCCCCACCCCCGAATTACTTCAATACCAGATACCTTCCTTAGAGGTAAGGTCAGTCAGCACCTAACCCCAGAGGATACCCCAGCTGGATGGTCCAGACAGCTCCATCTTGGAATTGACACTTGTGTCAACTCTCCAAAGTTGAATGGCTCAGTCTCTTTACTGCCAAGTCTGAAGACCTTCTATTCCTGCTGGGTGCCAGTCAGGATTCAAGGAACAAGTGCGTGTCCTGGGTACCCAAGAGGGGTCCAGACAGGCTCATTCTCCTCCTCTTCCCACCTCTGTAACAGCCCTTTGTGATGTGGACCTCTGTAAGGAGTATAGGAGTTCGTTAGCTAATGCTAACGACGCTTACAAACTTAGAAATGACCCTTGGCCCTAAGTTAGGTGTGAGCGCTTGCTGTCCGTCTTTCCTCTGAGGGTCCCGCCCACATTCTTCCCCGTAATCAGCACAGCAGCCCTCATCTCATTTCTGTAATGACGAGAATGAGGCCCAGAGAGCCAGGAGCTATGGATAGGGAGAGAAGCCAAACAAAACTGCGTTTGTCTGACGCCACAGAGCACCTTCCTGCCCGACACCACAGAAAAGCAAATCTTGAAAAGAGATAAGAAAACAAGTGTGAGACGTGCTTCAGGGGCCTGGGAGGTGGCTCAGTGGTGGTGCCTAAAGGTTAGTATGCTACAGACTCAGACCCATCCCCAGAATGAAAATAAATGAATAAAGGTCAAATATGCATATTGAATACATCTATAATTTTTAAGTAGTGAGTATCTTAGGTTGGCACTCAAAAGCAGTAAGGTAAGAATTGAGGACCAGCTCCTTAATTGAGAAAATCTCCCAGAAGGAACTAGTATGCAGAAGGTAAGATGCCCAGGTATGTGAGTCCAAGCACAGCACCTGTTTCAAGTGGCCCTCTGCAGCCCAGGCAAGGGGGCTGTGTGCTAGTCACACATGCTCCAGCCACTGTGTAAGGACTGCTAGCCAAGATGGCCCCAGCTACCTGCAATTAGACTCTCGCTGATCAGTGTCTTTCCTTGCCTGGGAAGCAAGCCTGCGTTAAAACCGAGGGAGAGGTACAGAGAAACTAAGCAAGGTATGGCAACCCAAGAGTACCATGGACTTCTATGGCATGTGTGGTATGAGTTTTGCCCAGAATAAGAGTGTCCTGTAATACTCAGGTCCACCTGCCCATGCCCACCTGCCTAGAAGCTGAGACTGTCCTCATTAATCATCAGTCAAGAAAATGCACCATGGCCTACAGGCCAACCTGGTGGTAGCATTTATCAGTTGAGATTCTCTCTCCCAAAATGACTCTAGCTTGTGTCCAGTTAATCATAAAAGAAGCAGCAAAAGTGCCATTCAGCAATAAAGGCATGGAACCATGTCATCTGCAGTAAGATGAGGAAAACACAGTCCTATGTGATGGTAAACAATAGATTATGTTATATTACATATAGCATTTGTATTGTACACAGTATGCTGTATATGTTTATATGTATGCACACACATATATAGTGATAATTTGAGTAGGTATGGCCCCTGTAGACTCATGTGTGTGAAGACTCAGCTCATAGGGAGTGGCACTGTTATGGGGACTGGCCTTGTTGGAGTAGGCATGGTTTTGTAGGACGAAGTGTTTCACTGTGGAGGTGAGCTTTGAGGTCTCATATGCTCCAGCTAGGCTTAGTGTGGCACAGTCTCCTTCTGCTGCCTGCGGATCAAAATGTAGAGCTCTCAGCTGCATCTCAAGCACTGTGTCTGCCTGCATTTCTCCAGGCTTCTTACCATGACGATGATGGCCTGGACCTCTGAAACTGGAAGCCAGCCCCAATGAAATGTTTTCCTTTGTAAGAGCTGCCTTGGTTATGGTGTCCCTTCACAGAAATGGAGACCTGAATTAAGACACATACACACACACACACACACACACACACAGAGAGAGAGAGAGAGAGAGAGAGAGAGAGAGAGAGAGAGAGAGAGAGAGAGAGAGAGAGAGATGAAGAGGAGAGGAGAGAGAGAGGAGAGGAGAGAGAGAGAGAGAGAGAGAGAGAGAGAGAGAGAGAGATGAGCAGAGGTTGCAAGGTCCTGGCAGTCAGGTGGGGAGGAAGAGATGTGAGGAGGCTGATCAGTAGGTGCTGCTGAACAGCAGGGTGACTGCAGCTAACAACCATCACACCACCAGAAGAGAAGAGTTTGAGGAGTCTCACTATGAAGTGACAGGGAGCTAGAAGCTTGCCTTGACTTAAAATAATGCAGTGTGTCTGCACATCTAAATGTCACATGTCACCCCACTAACTATCATTTCTGTGTTTTAGGCGTCAATTAAAAATAAGTTTTACTTGAGCTAGGAAGATGGCTTGTGGCTAAGAGCACTTGCTGTGCCAGCATGAGGACCTGAGTTTACCAATCTGGTACCCTCATAAGAGCCAATGGCCAGTGAGCTTTAAACCCTAGTGCCAGGGGGTATGGCAGTGGTGTATGTGTGTGTGTATGTGTGTGTGTGTGTGTGTGTGTGTGTGTGTGTGTGTGTGTGTGTGTAAGAGTATAAGAGTGTAAGAGCAAATCCCAGGAACTCAATAGACCAGCCAGCCAGCCTGGGAGGAGTGGAAGGGTGATTAAAAAACAAAACAAAACAAAATCTTAAACTAAAACCTGGTGAGTTCCTGTTCAGTGAAAGATCCTTCCTCAAGGGCATGAGGGAGACAGTGGTAGAAGAGGACACTTGGACATGTGCATGGGTGCACACCTGCACACACACACACACACAATGTATTCCTTAGCACTTACCATCTCTTATGTTTGGAGTATTTCATTCTTGCCTGGTTTTTTTAAGCAGATGGGGGAAGGCTCTTAAAAGTTTGGAGCAAAGCAATCCTTTTCCCTGATTCTGCTTCACTGTGAAGTTTGACACAAAAAAAGAACATCTTCTGATCTCAAGGAGGCCCGGAAACTTCTGCTGTGAGAATGCGTCAAGGCTTGGGAAAAAACCTAATGAGATACTGGCTGCCTGGGATCAGGCAAAAAATACCTAAACCCCGAAGGCCAGCCAAGAACACACACCGTAGCTGACCCACACAACGATTTGAACCACACTCCGGTAGATCTAAGCATTTCCCTTTTCCTTTGTGTTTAACGTGCCCCTGAGGCCCCAGAGAGGTAAACCAAGGAAGAGAGGCACACACAAACTTACAGGAAAGTCTCTAGTTTAAAAAAAAAAAAAGGACTTTTTCCCTGAGCCATTTGGCAGCCACACGTCTTTCCATCCTTAAGTGCTATTTTTCATACGCAGGGATGTCCTCACTGTCCTGACACGGCCACCACAGTCAGCATGCAAATTAAAGCACCTTCCACCTCCTTACCAAGCCCTATTGGGTTTTGATGGATTTTTTTTTTTTTTTTTAATTCTTGTGTACATGTGCATATGTGTGAAGTGCCTGCAGAGGCCACAAGAGGGTGCCAGATTCCCAGAGTGCTGGCAACTGCCTGACATGGGTGCTGGGAATTGAACCTAGGGCCTCTGGAAGAGCAGCCAGTGTTCCTACTCTCTGAGCCATTTCTCCAGTTCCCCAACTGGGGTTTTAAAGATTGGCCCAGCTTTTTTGTAGAAAACTTCTCACCATCAAATGTCTACACAAGCCCTTTCTTCAGTCCCTTCTACCTGGCTCTGGTTCTCAATATTCCGTGTTTTTCAGGAAGAAATGTTGACACATTTTGGTGGAACTGGCCGGTGCCTGTGTTGGCTGGTTCATTTGGGATCTTCCTGGTGGTTCCTTCAACATGTGTAGCCCACACACTACATAAGTGACAGTAGGCTCTTCCTGAGGCCCACTAAGCATGAACAATGTCAACTTGTTCCCTTCCGGACCCTCTTCTCTTTGGTTCTTTGAGGGCTTTTCGCTTTTCTCCTAACTAGAACACACTTTAAATAGCTCGTTCTTTCTCAAGCACTCAGTTTATTCATTTGTTTTTTGACTTGTGGTTTTCTGCATTATTTGGTGAGTTATAATACACTTCTCTTGATACTTATTTTGCCACTAGTCTCTGTATCTCTGTATTCACTCAGCCAATAAGAGCTGCTTCTATCTTTGTGTGGGGTGTGTGTGTGTGTGTGTGTGTGTGTGTGTGTGTGTGTGTGTGTGGTTTGTTGTTGTTGTTTTGCTTTTATTTTTTTCAAGACAGGGTTTCTCTGTGTAGCCCTGGCTGTCCTGGACTCTCTTTGTAGACCAGACTGGCCTTGAACTCGCAGAGAAACCACCTGCCTCTGCCTTGTTGAGTGCTGGGATTACAGGCATATGCCACCATGCCAGGCTGCTCGTATCTTTTTAAACACACTCCCATCACTCTTTGAATAGTTGATTGTTGTCTGACACAAGAGTCGGTCCAATCCCATCTTCTACTTTCCCTAGCTTGCCTTGTCTTCAAAGAGCTTAGAGATAATGCTGTGTGGAAGCCACTGGAGGTAAAGTATACCTCAGGAACAACAGGACAAGGACCTTAGTGGCAGCTAGACCCGTTGTCTCTGTTTGGTTTGGTTGCACTTATTGGATTGAACACTGCTTAGGAGACTGGTTGAAAAAAAAAAAAAAAACCAGCCTTGGTATGTGTGAGAGGACATTCCCAGAGGTGAAAATTCAAATGTGGGCAGAGTTATCCCTTCAGCAGGGCCAGGATACAAAAAAAACCAGGGAGAGAACAGGCACTTTATCCCCTCCTCCCTGTCCACTGCGGTGGGAGCTGTTTTCCTCACCACACCCTCCCTGCAGGAAGCAATGGAGCTTCTGAACCATGAATCAAACTAAGCGATTCCTTGGTCTGCAAAAACTCAGCCAACCTCAGGAGAGATGCACGCTCTGGGCCCTTAGTGGGGATTAGTTCTCAGCTTCACATCAGCGTGCCTACAGTATCTTTCCAGCCTCCCCTGTTGTGGCTACCCAAGAGAAAAGGACCTTTGCACGCACAGGAATGAACGTTACCGTCTCCACCTGTGAGAACAGGACAAGAAAAATCTCTCACAACTGGTGTTCAGTTTCAATCTCTCTTGGTGCCTCCGTTGACTGTCAGTGGCATCCGCGGTGAGTTTCCAGGTTGGCGGTGATAGTTACTCATCAACACAGCATCATATTTAAACAGGTAGCAAACAGCATCCACATTCATTGAGACCAAATTCATTAGCCAATGGCACCAGAGTCTCTGTGCTTTTATCACCTTTTTATTCTCCTCAAGGAAGTATCAATCAACCAATCAAGTGGCCAACCATGCTGCCCTTCACATTGTTCCTGTCAGGTATTCCTATCACTGCGAAGTACATTCTGGGAAACTCAGTACTTCTCTCTCAAGAATCCATGCCATCTTTCCCCTCCCAGGTTAGAATCAGTTGGGGCTGCAGGTGGTCAACGGGTGTGTCACCCTAATTAGCCTCACTGCCGGGCATGGAAAGGGCCTGAAAAGCCCCATTTCTGGCTTAGGGGTAACATAAGTAGTCCTCCCACTAGGTAAATAACCACTGGGGACAAAGAGAGCTACTAGCCCTGGGTGGCAATGCATTAGATGAGTTAACCCTTTCTCTTGGTACCCTGGAGCAGGATTGGAGGGTCTTCCTTACCCCTGAGGATGCCCAGGTCCTGGCAGGGAGGTTTGCCATGTTCCCCTGTCCTGGAAAGGGTCTAAATAGCCACAGAGGGAGGGAGAGCACAGGTGCGGTTTTTAGCGGATAGGAAAGCTGGGGAAGATGCAGAGTGAAAACACTGATAGATCAGAAGGGCTGCTGAGAGACAAAGCTGGCGTGTTCAGGGCCAGAGCTGACCTAGGAAGCTGGCTCAGTTCCAAGAGCCAACCATCCAAGGAAAACAGCCTAGAGCTGGGGACATCCCCAGTACAAGCTAGGCAAATGTTTGAGTGAGATGTGAGGTTTGGGGATCGAGGTTTTCAGCGGAGGGGCCAGTGGGGTTGTTAATTGAGGGCCTTTTAAATTCTCTTCTGAGGTTGTCATTCTCTGAAACTCTCTAGGGATGTTTAAGAGCTCACTGCAAGCCAGCTAGAAATGTGTTTGTGTCTCGGGTTGGTTCTGCGGACAGGGCGTGGGTCCCTGAGCGCTCTCACTGTGCTGTTGAGAAAGTTGGGGGCGGTGGGTCAAGAGAGGGTGCCAGGGATGAGTGCAGGAAGGAAGTCCTGCTTCTGTGTTGGGACGGTGGCCCTTGTGGGTTTTCGCTGCGCATGCAGCTCCCCCAGTGCAAGGTTCCTGGAGTCTGGTAGCTTCGGTTTCTCTGCAGCAGAATGGGTTTAAGTAATTGGTCCATCTAAGATGGTCCCCCAGCCCCATAAAATGACCCCTGCCGACCTGGGAGCCGGGCCTTCTACATACCATTGGCATCTTATTTCTGGATGAGTCTTCCTCTGTGTGAGCCTCAGTCTCGGGGCCTGGCTCCTCTGCATCTATGAACCCCATTTTCTCTCCAGTCTTCTCACTGGTCAGTGCCTCATACCTCCCTTGTTACTGTCTTTTAAGTTGAGCATGTGACCATGCTGGGGACAGAATCCACATCCTCACATTTGCTAGGCAAGCACTCTGTCACAGAGACACACCCCAATCCCTCCACACTTGCAGTCTGTCTCCCCTGACTGGCCCTCTTTCGGCTAAGCACCTCTCTGCTCCTGCTGTCCCTCCCCATTCCCACCTAGAACTCATCACCCTCAGGGGCACGCAGATCCATCAGAACTGGCTGAACCATGCTTCCTGAGACAGTTCTTCATGTGACATGTGCAAAGGATTAATGACTCTCGGTGTTTAGGGGCCCCCTGTCCCTTACTTTTGTTTTCCCAGAATAGAAAGAAGGTCAGAGTTCCACAGAGATGGGGCACAGCTGAGGCTGTGGGGTTCCCTGTGGTGCTGTGTCCTTGTGACCTGCTGTCTGGGACCCTATATGACTGTGGCACAGTTACAAGTGTGAAGCGGGTGCTAAACAAAAGCCAGTTGGTCAGGGGATGGCTGAGTAACAGTGGGAGACCAATGTAGGGTAGAGCCACGAAAACATTACCTAAAGAGAACACTTTGTTTCCTCGCAGCCTTTATCTTCCAGATCCCTTTCCTGCGTCAGATGCTTGGCCCCACCCTTGGCCAACCAACCCTTGGCCCCACAAGTCCACATTACTATTCAGAGCTTCAACCAGCGACTGCGGGCACTGAACTGTATGTCTCTCTGGCATGGACCCTTTGTGACCCAGCGATGCCCTGGGCTGGCAGGTGGATGTGTCCCTGACCCCTTCCACAGCATGAGGCACGCCCTTCCAGGGTTCATCTTTATCTGATCTGAGACACTCACTTTGCAACCCTCATTCCAGCCCCCACAAGCTTACCATTGCAGCCCAGCCTGTGACACTAGCGCCCTTGTCTGTTCTTTCTCTTTCTGGCTCTTCTGTCTCAATCTCTCCACCTTTGCTGCATTATAGTTCTTTTTAAAAGATGTTAAGTATAAAAAAGATCCAAACTCACCCGTGTTTCCTTCAGATGTGGGCAGCTTGGGTCTCCCGAACTTTGCAGGAGCCCATGAGCCTTAGCTGTGGTGGCCACCTCTCTCTGTGCTCCTTGGTTAGTAATACTGCGTGTTAACCCCACCCTGTTTCTAAAAGCATCCCTACAAGCACACCTAAGTAAGCAAATATACTGCTCATGTGATCCCCCACACACACATGTCCCCCCCCACGTGCATCTTCATTTTATTCGGATTTTCTAGCTATTGACGAAAGCAAGTTCTAGCTATGTTTTCCATATAAACTGTCCCCTGCCCATCCCCCACGCTCCACCCCAGCCCCTGTGACCCAGAAGGCTCAGAAGAAGAAGAAAGGCTGGGAGGAACCTGTCTTCAAGGAGCTTGCTGACAATTTCTTCAGCTTCACCTTTACCACTTTCCCCAAAATTCCCCCTGCCAATTAATGAGCTCCAAATAAATGACAGTTCTTTCTCCGTCCCCAGTGTCTGTTCCCTCCAGTGGCCTTCACACACAATCCCAAGGACACACTGGCAAGTCCTGGGCCACTGACCTGGCAGGGAGGTCTAAGTCTCCTTTCAGGAGCTCACAATACGAATTTACATCTTAAAAGACCCTCTCTGTTCTGTCCTGAAGAATGCCAGGGTCTGTTGTAGAAAAGTGTCAAAACTCTGAATTGGGTGTGAGATGGCTGATCCAGGGAGAGAGCTGCTGCGTGTTTGCACAGGGTATGAATTAGGGGAGAGGTGGGCCACGGTTCAATTAAAAAAAAAATTGCAGATGTGCTGAGCACACAGGGTGGAGCATGCCTGTAATCCCAGCACTCAGGTAAGCAGAAGCAAGTGGATCTCTGTGAATTAGAGGCCAGCCTACTCTACAAAGTGAGTCTAGGACAGCCAAGGCTACACAGAGAGACCCTGTCTTCAAAAACAAAAACAAAGACAAAAACAAACAAAGAGTACCTAGACTGACCCCTCCAACGCCAACCCTGAGCTATAGCTACTGACCTCCCTGGGCCAGGGTAGAGCTAATAGCCTGTGTGATCGCTAAGGCCATTCCTAACGGGTCCCAGCTATAAGATCAGAGAACTAAAGAAACAGAGAGCCCAGCAAGACCAGGTCTTGGAGGGCTAGGCTGCACTTTAGGAGCTGGCTGACACTGGGAATGAGAGGGCATAATTCTCAGCCGCCCAAGGCACCTTTTGCTGTTGCAAGGCCTCCGCTTGACCTCGCAGAGGCTCTCATGCTGGATCAGAAGAGGGACACTGGGGTCAGCTGGTGCATAAGCCTGCTGCTTCCTGGATCTACTTCCCAATCGGCAAAGGTTAAACCAAGAGCCCCTCTCATGCCAGCTACCCATGATCCCTTACGGTGCAGGTCTCTGCCTGGTTCAGTGTGCCTCTGGGTATCAAGGACAAGCACTTTCTGTGTGCTTACAGAAGCCCTTCCAGTCCTTCCTGAAGCCAGACTGACCTTGAGGCTAATGCCCCAGCTCAAAACCACAGCAGGGTCCTTCAAGTGGCCAAGTAGGAAGAGACATGGGATGCAGGGCTGGTGCCATAGGAAGTCCGTTTCCTGTCTAGGGCTGGCATGTAGAAGGATCCCTGAGTTTCGAGAGGCTGACAAAGGAGGGCAGCATCCTATCATCCATTAGTGTCAGCTCTGCCCTCGGATGGATGCAAGGTGTATGCTTCCATCAGTGCTAAGGGAGGCAGGGGAACTGAGGCAGGGCATCCAAAGAGAACAAGCCCTCAGGGAAAAAGAGAGAGCTCTGCAACAAAGGTTGGCACCCAGGGTGGAGGCTTAGTGACAGAAACTAAGATGTAGCGGGCCTAGCAGCGGAGCCTGAGCCGTTCCAGCATCTGCTCAGCAGGACAGCTGTGCACCACGGAACACGACACAGTGACCAGCTTCATTATCAATGAAAAGAAGGAGAGCAATACATGTGAACCAAAAATAGATGCTGGAGCCCTGGCAACAGCCCTGCGGAGGGTAAACATCGCAGATGAAGAACCAACCGCAGCTTCAAAAGACTGTGTGCGCTTTCTGCAGCCTAGCCTCTGTCCATCTTGGACAGATTTAGAATTGCCTGCTTATCTAGCCCAGAGATGAGGAAGGTGGTTGGCTCGGTCCCATCTCTTGTATCCTCCCATTCCTCCCTCCCTCACATTTTCCCCTTATTCCCCTCCCCAATGACTGTGACTGAGGGGGAGGCCTCCTCCCCCTGTATATGCTCATAGGGTATCAAGTCTCTTCTTGGTAGCCTGCTATCCTTCCTCTGAGTGCCACCAGGCCTCCCCATACAGGGGACGTGGTCAAATATGGGGCACCAGAGTTTGTGTGAAAATCAGACCCCACTCTCTGCTCAACTGTGAAGAATGTCCTGTCCGTTGGCTGGATCTGGGTAGGGATTAGAAGTTTACTGCACGTAGTGTCCTTGGCTGGTGCCACAGTTTGAGCAGGACCCCTGGGCCCAGATTGGCCCATTATTATGATCTTCTTGTAGGTTTCTAGGACCCTCTGGATTCTTCTATTTCCCCATTCTCCCATGCTTCTCTCACCTAGAGTCCCAGTAGGATCTCCTCCCCTCTTTCCCACTTTCCTGTCCCTGGAAACTGAGGGGACTCCTTCACTCCACCTCTAGAAGAACACCAGGCCAAACCAGTGCAGGAAACAAGAAACCCAACCTGATTCTGACAGCACAGCCACTGCCCCCCCCCCCCCCCCCGTACAACACAAGGAAGTAAGGATGCCGTTTGCTTCGCCTCCCACGCCACTATCACTGCATCAACTTGTCAGTCTGTCTCAAGACCATGGGACCAGAAGAAGGACAGAACCGCGTGGTACCTGCTGTCAGCAGAACTGGGGACCCCCTAACTGCTATTACAGAGTTCTTCTCAAACAAGCTGGTAGGTATCTGGGCAGACAGGTGGTACCATGCCTTCAGACAGATACCCCTCTGCCAGCCATTACGTGCAGATGCATTCTCATAAAGAAAATTATGGTTTGTGGACAGTACTCACCCATCAGCCCCCTAGACATGTCTCCCACACATTCGAGGTTCTTTTCCCAAAGTTATGTCCAACTTCACCACAGTTTCTACCTGCCATAGCTGGTGGGGGTCACAGCAGGTGTGGCCTATCCCCTTGTAGAAGAAGCATGGACCAGGCGCAAGCCTCTCAGTGCAGCTGTTCCTTGCCCCTGCTTTCTCATACACAGCCACAGCAGGGGAGGAGGAGATAGCATCTTCACTACGCCATGGACTCTGCATGTCTGCTTGCCTGTAACACTCTGTATAAGAGCAGCCTTCAGTTCTGCTTTGGGGGAGCCCCTGAGTGCCACTAATCAACCAGGAATTCACAGAAGAAAGTTCCTAGAAATCCTCTTGAGCTTGCAGAAACAAGGTACTGTGTGCTTTCACCAGGGACAGCAGACAACAGGACCAAACCTGCTCAGCCTCTGATGAACATGCAGGGAAACAGGCAAGGAATAGAAGTAGGGTGAAAAGGAAGAAACAGGAGAGGCCACTGGAAGGTCTAACCCACATACATCAAAGTTTCAGGAGGAAGGACTTAGGAGGGAGGGGTGAACGGGCTGACCAGACACTGAGGAAAGTGGCCAGTGCTCAATCCCTTAGACTCAGGAAGGGTGACCAGCTTCAGCTAGAATTCATACAAGAGCTGGGCATCCAGGCAGGTTGTAGACACTTTGCCAAAGTTAGGGCATGAAGGGAGTGCTGAGGGGTTACTCTGGTGGGAAAGCAGACTCAATGGTGCCCTGAGGAGACTGGATCACAGCCCCCAGAGAAAACCACAGAGAGAGGCAATCTCTCACACACCAATGACAAGAGCTGTGACCTGGATGGGGCAAACCAGGTCGTTAAATACGGAGAAGGAAGGCAAGATCAAAACGGGCACAGGCTGACAAAACCCAAGTTTTCTACCAAGAAGTCTTCCTTAAAAGGCCTCTTAGAAATGGATTCATTTTAATGTTTGCAATGTACGTGTGTGTGTGTGTGTGTGTGTGTGTGTGTGTGTGTGTGTGTGTGTGTGTGTGTGACTGCATATGGGTTGGCACAAGTGAGTGCAGGTCCTCATGGAGGCCAGAAACTGACAGGCTGTTGGTGCTGGGAACCAAACTCCGATCCTCTGCAAGAGCAATGAGCTATTTCTTCAGCCCCATAGAGGAGTTTCTTAAAGCATACAGTCACCACCACCACCACCACCACCACCATCACCATCATCACCACCACCACCATCATCACCACCACAACCACCACCACCACCACCACCATCATCACCACCACAACCACCATCAGCAGCAGCACCACCACCACCATCCATTTTTGATTAATCCATATGTGCTCCACTTTGGATTAATTCTAAATCTGCCTCTTGTTGGTGCCTGAAATTCAGGACCTGAACTTCATTTTTTTTATATGGTATACTTTGAATATGTAGGCAAAAGGATTGTATTTTAAATTTTTTTCCACATGTGGAAAGGCTCTGGATAATTTGTGCTCCCTTCTTTATGTGTTTGCGTGTTCTGTACAGTCATCTTTGCAGAGATCTGGCCATGACAATGTGTCTCTGTGGCTGGAGGCAGGTTCCAACTGTGTCTCTGTGGCTTGGAGTTGGGGGTTGTCAGAGCGAAGTTGGGAGTTTGGGGGAGGATCCAAATGAGAACAGCAGAGCAGAAAGTCTGTCTCCACCTCCAACCCTCTGACCCCAGAGCTGCAGTAGAGGCCAATGACCGCCCCCCAGAGGACAGCAATGGAAAGGAAAGTGGTCGTGTGGGGGCCCAGTCAGGCTAAAGAGGATAGGATAAAACACAGCCCACAAGTAACACATGGCTGCTAATCCTTCTGGACACAGAACTAGGTCACCAGTCTCCTGACCCAGACACAGTGTCCCAGACAGGGTCTTGGTGGCAGCTAGCTCTGGCCTTGGTAGTCTCTTGGGTCTGCCACTCAGGGTGACTGACTCCTTCTTCAGTGGATGTGCTTTGAATCAGGAAGGGTCAGGTCTGGTAAACTGAGGCTCCAAGGACCCTGGAAATGTCCTTGTCCAAGGATGTGTATCATTTAAGTTGCAGAGAGTACTCTGACATTTCCAAATCCCGTCTCTCACTGATGCCCCTAAAAGCTGGCAGCGTGTGCTATTTATTACACTTGGGGGGGGCGGGGCTAGGGTTGTAAATGAGACAGTAGTGTGCTTGCTCAGCATGCAAAAAGCCTTGGGTTCCCTCCTCAGTTTAAACTAAAACCAAACTTTGCAGTATACAATTGTAATCCTATCACTGAGCAGGTGGAGGCAGGAGGATTGAAAGTCCAAGGTCATTGTTGGACATATAGGAACTTAGGGGCCAGTATGAGCTCCATGAGACCCAAAGAAAGAGAGAATTTGGAGTGGAAAATGTCTATGCGATAAAGTGACTCTTTATACAGAGAGACAGGTGGAGAGAAAGCAAGGTGACTTCACTGAGTGCTGAGGATAACAGGCCTCATGGCCAGTATTGAGAGCCTAACCCTTCCAGGAGGAACCTAAAAATTAGGCCCAGTTTCCTCCTGGGCATGCCAATCATTGAAGGACCCATTTTCCTATGGTTAAGTGAAAACACAGTCCTCACATTACAAACTCAACACATGTAACTGGGTATCTAGCTTCTCAAACGATCGATGATCACCAGAAGGAACGTTCTAGAATACTAACACAGTATCACCTCACACATCATGGGTCCCTGAAAAGGAAGTAAAAGTCACTGTGGTCAGAACAATGCCTGTCACCTGTAGCCAGGCCAGATGGCCCAAGCTTTCATATCCTTTCACACATACTGAAAACCAGGGCCTCTCAGTTCCCACCAGGCTGCGTGTCACAGGCATGTGAGAGAAGAAGTTATGCAAACGATTTAATACGTGAACATGGTTTGTCTTTCTAGTAATGGGAAGGCATGTGGCTAGGAAAGCACCCTGGACTCTCCTAAGAACTGCAACTATTCTCCCAGGAGTGTCATGTTACATCCCTGGAGAGAAAAGACCCCAGAGTCTGCTCCATGAATTATCAGTTTAATAACACATTGTGAAGTGCAGTATTATGAAGTTGTAGGGGATATAAGGTCCCTACAGAATCTGCCCCTGCCCCAGCTCACTGCAGAAGCACAAAGGCACCTGTGAGGATGGGGAAGCTGAAAACCAGCCCAGCTGGCTTCCTTACTTGATTGGGTTGAATGGCACTTGAGAGAGCCACAGGGTAGTTTCCAGAGTTTTATGGTCATGTTACCTGCTCTAATTCACCCCTGGAGGACTAAGATTGTGTGTGTGTGTGTGTGTGTGTGTGTGTGTGTGTGTGTGTGTGTGCGCGCACACACGTGCGTGCCCTTGTGCATGTGTGTATGTGTTTTGGGTGCATGTGCACAAACGTGTATATACATGTGGAGGCCAGAGGCTGAAGTCAAGTGTCTTCCTAAATGACTTCTCCCCCTTTGTTTCTGAGATGGGGATGTTCCCCGAACCTAGAGCTCACTGATTGGTTTGGGCTGGCTGCCTCCTGCCTCCTTAGCAGTGATGTTCCAGACTCATGCCATACCCAACTCTCTATGTGGGTAAAAGGGGGATCCAAACTCTGGTCCTTACGCTTGCATGGGAAGCGCTTTACAGACTGAGTCATGCCCAAAGTCCTGAGTACTAACATTGTCTTTCCTCTTAACGCCAGGCCTCGGACAAAACCACCTAGGTATTTATCACTCCAGCTCCCTGATCATAGGGTGTGCACTGTCTCGCTAGAGCGCCATCTTCTCCCCTCAGTACACTGATGGAAGAGACCAAAGACCCTCAGACATCTGCCCGAGACTAGAGGATCGGATCGGCAGGAAGCATTGTGGAAGTGCTTGTGTGGCTTGTCACCTTGTCCCAGTGGGAAAACATAGAGATGCACTCCCTCAGACAGTGGCCATTTTCCCAGGTAGGCTCCTTGCTACAGAACTACCTCCCCTGTGTGAAAGATGGAGGAAAACCCTCTGGACCCTGGGACACACCCATTTCACACAGGTAGAAATACCTATACCCACTAGGTTGCAGAAGTTCAATCAGTGGGTTTGATTCTGTGGCAGTTCTGTTTGGGACCCTCCATATCTATACCAGGAGCTGCATCTTCTGACACAGAACATTGCCCCATGGGTCCTAGTTTGCTTTCTATTATTGTGATAAGCACCGGGACCAAAACCAATCTGGGGAGGGATGGGCTTATATAACTTCCATGTCCCCATCACAATTCATCATTAAGGTAACTCAAGGTGGGGACTCAAGGCAGGAACCAAACCTGAGGCCACAGAGGAGCAGTTTGCTCTCCAGAGCTTGCTCAACCTGCTTTCTTATATAAGCCAGGCCCACCTGCCCAGGGGTGGCACATTCCACTGTGGGCTGAGCTTTTTCCCTCCCCACATCTATTGTTAATCAAGACAATATCCCCCCACAGACTTGCCCACAGGCCGATCTGATGGAGGTAATTCAACAATTGGCTTTCCCTTTTCAGAGTTGTCTCTAGCTTGTGTCAAGTTGGCAAAAAGAAGCAAGACATCCACCACCATTCCCCCTCACTGTCAGCTGACCAAAGTGCATAAGTCGGTAATGGTGACATCCGGTGTTTACGCTACAAAAAAAAAAAAAAAGAGTGTTTGAAGAGGTTTGAAGAGGTGGGTGTGCTAAGTCTGACTGAGAACTGTGCTCTGTCCTCATGCTTTCAAACGTCACATGGCACGCCACAAGTACGAACAATAGTTTGGTTCTTTATCAGTTTAGAAAAACAAATTAAACATGCCCAGTATAGTAGCTTAATCAAGATGTACCCTATCAGCCAGCTGTATTAATTCATGCCTGTAACCGCAGCACTTGAGAGGCTGGGGCAGGCAGGAGGATTGACCTACGCCAGGGGTTCTCAACCTGTGGCCTTGAAACCCTTTTGAGAGTCAAAGGACCCTTTCACAGAAGTAATCTAACACCATCTGCATATCAGATACTTACACTACAATTCATAACAGTAGCAAAATTACAGTTATGAAGCAGCAATGGGAACAACCGTGTGGTTGGGGGTCACCAGGACATGAGGGACTGTACTAAGGGGTTGCAGCTCTAGAAGGGTCGAGAACTACTGCCCTAGGCTATGTGGTAAGTTCCAGGCGAGCTTGTCTCAAAAAAACAAAACAAAACAAGAGATCAATAACCTATAAATGCCAGCCCCTTGGAGCCCCACCCCCCTTGCCAACCCAAATCTCCTAACACAGGGGACAGGCACCAGCTCAGAAGGGCTGGTCGCCCTTCTTCTCACTGCCTCCTACCTCCATTTGTACCTACCACAGCACAGCGACAGCCTCAGGAGTAAGGGGAGGGTCTGGGACTCAGCATTTCCCTAACTCTCCTAATACTGTTTTCTCTACACACTCACTGTAAGCGAGGAGTTAAGAGCCATTGGAGTTGCTTGGCTTCCACCATCTCCTGTACCGTGGCCTCAAGCTCCACTTTGGAACACGGCTTCTGTTTTCTTAGGCATCAGTTCATCTTGCCCAGAGTCATCCCACATCAATGCCCCACTTCATGCCACAAAGCATGACCCTGTATCCCCAGATGGCTTGTCTGACACTGGGCTGCACACCCTGAAGCAAGGCCTGAGGTTCTGGGTTGCTCCATTGGCTCTTTCTCTTCTGCTGACGTCACTCCTACTCCACCTTTGCACTCCAAACAGCACGTGGCCCTGGAAGGGTTCCATTTAGATCCAGCAAAAGAGCTTATCCCACTCAATTGAGTGCATGACCTCACTGTGTCCCACAATAGAGTTGTAGTTCTGAAGAACTGTGTCTGCCCGTGCCTGGTGATGCAGGATTGTAATCCTAGCCTTGGGAGGTTGGGATAGAAGAATCATGTGTTCAAGTCCAGGCTTGGCTGCATAGTGAGAACCTTTCTCAAATACATACATACATACATACATACATACATACATACATGATGATAAATTGAATTATTTCAAATTATTAATATTTTTATAATCAATTAATTAATTAAAACAAAGGGCTCAGAAGATGGCTTAGCCAGCAAAGCATTTGCTGCATAAAATGTAAGGCCCAGCGTTTGGACCCTCAGTACTTCCATATATGCTGCTGTCAGCATGCAGGAGGCAGAGAGTGGGGTTCCTAGAGCAAGCTGGCTGGCCACACTAGCTGCGTTGGTGAGCTCTGGATTCAAGGGAGGGACCCTGCCCATAGGTATATGATGGAGACAGCTTGAGGAAGACACACAGTATCAGCTTCATCCACATGCATACACACCTGTATACCTGCAACCTATATGCACACATATACGGCAGCTGCACCTGTGCATACACATGTCCACACAAAAGCAATCATGCATACATTGGCACACAAAGACACACACACACACACACACACACACACACACACACACACGCACATAAAAGTAAAGTAAAATGAAATCAAATAAAACAGAAACAAAAGAACTGTCTCCCCATAACCCTGAAGCTCATCACAGGGTCTGTGTGGAGCAGGTTCTAGACAAATCATTCCCAACTCACAGCTGAAGGACCTCAAGGGACCAGGCAGTGGCCTTGTGCAGCAAGGCTATGGAACACTATGCAAATGAAGGGGGAAATTCAATGCTGGGTTCTCATATACAAGTGCGGTCGATCGGGCTTTCCTTTAAAGCTTATTCTCTTTATAAAAAAAAAAAATGCCATATACTCTTTAGTCACACGGAACCTTAATGCAAACTGAAATGCCACGTCTCCAGGAACATGGCCACACCGCTCAGAACAGAGCCCGCCCCATTCCTGCCTAACCCCAAACACGTGCACATAAGACTGTAAGGTTCTCTCTGCCAATTTGGTCTGTCTCAGTAACAGACCCAAGAGACGGTCCAGGGGCTGTGGATACCTCTTCAGCTGGGAGCCTTGCCAAGTCTTTTCAGGCTCTGAGCCCCTCTCTGCATAAGGAGAGCAGACGTCCAGGAAACAGGGCAGCCCTCCCACCTGCACTTGCTATAATATATGAAAGAAGCCATGAGCAGGGAGACACAGCCCAGAGTGGACACTGAGGTCCCCATGCACTGACTATACACTGTCACCAGTAGAGTTCTCTCTATTAACAGGCTGCAAAGCTCTCCATTGGCTTAATTCCATCCTGGTGTTATAATTGAACACAGTGTATTCATGAGTGTCTGTCCCTGGCAGGAAGATGCCCCACCCCAAAATGAACTCCTTGTGTGAAACAAGACTTTGATCCACCCACAGCCACAGCACGCTATGAAAACTCCATCTCCTTACCAGCAGGAAGGCTGCACATGTATCCCACATATTGATAAGGACTAATGACCATTCCTTGTGGCTAAGAGTAGGTGATGCTGAATTTGCAACTCTTTCCCAGTCCCGCGGTGTAAATGCTTCTGCCATGGCTGACCTCAAATTACAAAACTTATCTCACTGACCTGAGGTGGAAAGAGGTAAGAACCGCCCACTCTTGCAAACTATCACAAGCAAGCCGAATGTTGGCCCCAAAGTTCCATCACCAGGAAGTACCAAGGACTGCCTCGCTCTTCACCTTGGAAGCACGAAGCGCCTACTGGATGCACGGTGCTATGTTGAATCTTACAACACAGGGCAACAGATCTCTGTCTACTGTTGTGCTCAGTCGAGTGTCAAAGGCAGCTATGGTTTGAACATATGAACACTTGGCCTCCAGCAGACAGATGGTTTCAGAAAGTGGAAAGATCTTCAGGAGACGAAGCCTACCCTGAGAACATTCGGAGGACCTCATGGATCACAGCCTGGCCCTGGTCCCATCCCAAACCCTCTGCTACCCACATCAACATGATCCAGCTAGATGCTTCACGTTCCTTCTGCCACAACTGTGAGCCACTCACACCACCACCTCTTCCCAGAGATGAGATGCTCAATATCCCCTCAAACTGCGAGTCAAATAAGCCCTGCCTGCCGTAAGCTGTCTCGGTCAGGTACCTAGTCATGGCCATGTAAGGTCACCAACACAAATAGAAATTCTGATGACTTAAAGGCAAGCTGAAGACTGGCTCAGTGGCCAAAGTGCTTGTGATGCAAGCATGAGGATCTGAGTTTGGGTCCCCAGGACCAACGTACATATTAGGTAGGCATAGCAGCCCACCTACACCTCCAGCATAAGAAAGTGGAGACAAGAGGACCCCAGAGTTGGGTGGCTAGCAAGACTAGCTATATTGGTAAGGTCTGGGTGTGGCTGAGGGACCCTGTCTCAGTAAATAAAGAAAATGAGTAGTTAAGGATGACATTATCTCTTGTACACACACACACACACACACACACACACACACACACACACACACACACATATCCCCACACACTTGCAAAAGAAACAAAAAACATACATATGCACGTGCACACCACACACACACACACACACACACACACACACACACACACACACACTGAGAAATGGAGAAACAACAGCAAGCTGAGCTCCCATCTGCAACAGGGCCTCAATTAATTTGACACACCAGCATGGAGCTGGTTCACAGAATAGCTCAGAAATCTGAGGAGGCTTGTGGGAGGGTGTAAAACAAAGGAGGTTTCACTTACAGCACGATTTGTGGGAGAGGAAAAGGCAACAAGCCGTGCGTTTGTCTGTTGGAATAGCATTTTAGTGATAAAAATAGAAAAGGCACTGAAAGCTAAAGAATTTAAAGTGCAAAACAAATATAAAAAAAATTTCGGTTGTCATACCTTATAATGTAAAGAAAGAAAAAGAAAAAAGAATTGCAAAGAAGAGGAGAAAAAATATACAGGAGCTGATGGATAGAGGGATAGGGTGGCCCAGATCAACAAGAGACGAATGTGAACAGCAGTGTGTGTCCCTTCTGGAACCATCGAAAGCATCTGTTACCCTTCCAGACATGCTGACTCGCAGCGAGTCCAGATAGAAACTGGGTCCTGCCAATCAACTTTAGAAACTTCCAGGAAGTCAAATCCAGATGGGATGACGTGGCCTCAGACCAGCCATCTTGCACTAGGAAAGGAAGCCTGATCTGTTTATATTGATTTTCACACTAAGGAAGGGAAACAAACAAACAAATGAAGCCTTTAACTCAAGACCTGTTAAGAGAGCTTTCTCTAGGAGTAATTTTCAGAAGCTCGATTCTTTTAATGAGCTGCCTTTCAGAATAACACTTCAAAGGCTATTTTTAGTTTCCTACCTGTCAGTGGGGGGAGGGGAGATGCTGAGTGCAAAGGCCAAATGCGTTACAGAAGCACACTGGGTGTGTGAAGGGGCGTGAATGCACACTAGAACTGAAGCAAGGCTAAGCTGGAGGAGGAAGTCACACATCTGGGGGGAAGTGCAGAATGGGAGAGAGGAGATAAACACTTTGATTGAATTTTTACACGTGTCCCTTCCCTCTGGTTCTCTGCAGAAAATACTAATTCTGAATCATTAAGTGATGGTTACAAAAAAGATAACAAGGAAAAGCCAGGCCGCCAGGCCACGGCTCATGGCTGTACATACTGGGACTGGCAGGCTGTGCAGTTGTTTGTCCTAAGATGGGCTTTGAGCTGTGAGTTGGCAAGCGCATTGAAATGGCCCAGCGGGGGAGCTGAGTTAAACATCTTTGCTTCAGGCAATGTGAAGATGCTACCCTAAAATTACAAACCTGCTACCTAGAAGAGAGTACAGCTAACAGGGATGTTTAGACCACCAGGCCCAGCAGGCTCAGACACTGCCGCCTCTGTTCATTCAGATTGGCCAATTTGGGCTATGCAAAACCAACCTCAGTGACAGTTTCTCACAGCTATGACTGTCGTTCACTGGCCTCTCATACTTAGCACTAGTGGACTGACCTTCGACCCCTGTGATCTTCTTCTCTGCAGATGATACTCTAGGACTTGGATGGTGGAATTCATGGTCCCATGATCCATGGCTGCGGTCCACCATGTGTTACCTAAGCTTGGGAGAGAGATCTGGAGCAGGCAGCGGGTGGCCAGACCTCTGCCTCCACTGCTTTCTTATACAACCCAGGACCACCAGCGCAGGACGGCACTGCACACAGTGGGCTGGTTCCTCCCACATTTATAATTAATTTAAAAAGAAATGCCCCTCAGACCTGCTCACAGGTCAGTCTGATAGAGGCAGCTCCTCACTTGAGGCTCCTTCTTCCCCAGGTGACTCTAGATTGTGTCAGCTTGACACAAACTCACCAGTTCAGAGGTGCTGAGTTGTCTTAACTGCTACACACGCTTGGCGTGTGTGCAATTACTATCATGTGTGCCATAAAGATGGGTGGATTGAAAAAATAAAAATAAAGTAGTTTTTTTTAACCTAGGAACTGAGCTAGGAAGTGAAAAATGTACTGCTGTGTGTGTGTGCATCTCTGTGTCTTTGTGTTTATGTGTATGTCTGTGTGTGCCTGTGTTTATGTATGTGCATGTCTGTGTGTTTGTGTGTATGTATGTCTCTCTGTGTATGTATATATGTGTGTATGTGTCTGTATGTGTCTGTGTGTGTATGTGTGTGTATGTATGTGTGTATATATGTGTGTCTGAGTGTGTGTGTGTTGTATGTGTGTGTATCTATGTATTTGTGTGTCTGTGTCTATGTGTGTATGTGTGTATGTATGTCTGTGTGTCTGTGTGTGTGTTGTGTGTATATGTGTGTGTCTGTGTGTATGTGTGTATATGTAAGAGTGTGTCTGTGTGGTGTGTATATGTGTGTGTGTCTGTGTCTATGTGTGTGTGTGTGTGTGTGGTGTGTATATGTGTGTGTATGTGTGTGTGTATGTGTGTGAGACGATAACTTAGGCAACCCTGCCTGTCCAAGCACAGAGCATCTCCATGCCTTTCATGGTTCTCTGTGGGGTTTCTGGTGATCTTGTCTCTTCAGATGAGATGTCATTCACCCTGTTCACAGGTGAGGCCCGTCTATGAGTCATTCAGAGACTACATGGAGGAAGATGGAAAGTCAAGCCTTGCTCGGCACTCTGCTCCCTGTCACATGTGGAAGGTCTGAGGATGACCCCGCATCTCAGAACCTGCTGGGCTCTGAGCTGGTCAGCTTTCTGGGTGTTCATCTGCATCTCCCCACGAACAACGTGCTGACGGTATTCAACGCCATGTCCTCACTTAAATAAATTTGCGCAGGCAGGTTGTTCCCTTTAGGATAAATTCTCAGAGGTGAATATTCCTAATCAGTTCCCCTGAGGGGGACTAATTACATTTCCTGATTATACACATGACTGAACATTTTCCATCTTATTTGCTAATTGAATTTATTCTTGTGGAAATGTTTACTAATAATTCTACCCATTTGCAGACTTCCTATTTATGTGTTTCTTACCAATGTATTTAGATGTTGACATAACACGACACTTTATTACTGACTGTGTGTGGATGCGTGTGGATGCATGTGAGTAGGTACATGCAGAGGCCAGAGCTAGTCCCTCAGGTGGCACCCACCTTGATTTATTTATTTCGGTCAAATACTGGTTTTGAGAGAGGGTCTCTAGCCCGAATCTGGAGTTCACAAATTAGGACAGACTGCCCAGCAAGCCCCAGGGCTCCACTTACCTCTGGTGCCACAGAGGTGGGTGTTAGAAGTGCACATGCCACACTAGCGTTCTCACCTGGCTTCTGGGGCTCCTCTTGCTTGTCCTGTAAGCACCTTACAGGCTGAGTCATCTCCCCAGACCATTTACCATGATTTTTATTATGGACCACCAAGGGCCACATCCACATGCCTTGTGTCACATAGGCACATTTTATCTGGTCTGCAGAAAGTCTGGTCCACCATCCCTTGAGTTCTTTCTTCCATGATAGACTCCAGAGACTAAGACTGTCACTAACAGTGTTGATTCCATCACTTTCCTCTACAAATGTTCCAGAACTTTCTATGCAGTATTGTTCCTGCCTTATAACCTAATTTTTCTTTATTGACTAGTTATATTTGGTTTTATGAAAAAGCCAGGCTCTCTCCACTTCTGATATAGGGGTTTAATTCTGTACTTGTTGCTGAAGATCCAGCAAACATCCCCTAAAGCAGAAACTCTTCAGTGAAGAGTCTTAAGAAAATTGACCGGCCGGGCATTTCCGAGTAAAAACAGACAAGGATGTATATATGAAGGAGTCATGGATCAAAATCATTGCCCCTGGGCTCACAGGATGCTCAGCAGGCAACTTATTCACTGTGTAAGCCTAAGGGCCTGAGTGCAATGGCTGGTATCCACATAAAGATGGCAGGAGAGAGACCAGCTCCACAAAGTTGTCCTCTGACCTCTCCACAGACTCCATGGCACTCACGCATCCACTTGCATACATCTTACACACACACACAGCCCAAGAGCATGTATGAACACACATATACAAATAAGTAATTTTTTAAAGCCAATCTCACCTTGTTTAAAAAATTATTAGCAGTTTAAACTTGGCATGTGACATTTTTTTTTCCCTTTCTTACAACCTCATGTGTTTCCTTAGGGACCTGGTGTGTGAGAACATGAATTGCCTATTGCTTAGGCTGAGCAGTGGGTGGAGAGGCTCAGGGCTTATGATTTGAGGTCTGCTGTGGAGAAGACGCACCCTCAGGCCCAGTCACAAGCAGAGTTTGAGGTTCCCAGCTGCAGAGAGTAGGCTTGGCGGCAACCACCTGTTTCTTGTCTCAAATCTTCTGGAGCCCTGACATTGGGCTGTAAGAAGATATTTCAGCCCTTGTGTTCGCTTCAGTCACTGTGATGGAACACCTGACATAAACAGCTTAGATGAAGAAGTATTTCTTTTGCTCCCAGTTGATTGGCCTGAGGGCAGAGCACCATCAGTGGTTTGCAGCTCTGACTGGTATTTTGTAGCCATTGATGCTTTTAAAAAAAAAAAAAAAAAAAAAAAAAAAAAAAAAAAAGAGCATTTTGCAGAAATACAGAGCACAAAATGGCAGAAATGTGTTTAGGCCTACTTCAGAGATTGTTGGGAATTCCAACATCCCCATCAAGTCAAAATTCATTTAAAGAACTTAAAAAAGAATTAAACTCAAGTCCACAGCTCACACAACAATATTTAGAATCAGCCATCCTAACTCAATCTAACACAATGACAAGCCACCCTGGTTGGTATAGCCTGAGGACCGATGGCAGGGCATTAGTAGAATCCTTTGCTCTCCAGAGTTAGCCAGCCCGTCTCACCAGAGCAGGAGACTTTTATGTGTACCGTAAAACGCTTGCAGTCTGAGATCACCAGTTTCTAAAGTTTGAGTCCAGGCATTTCATTCCTTGCTAGTGTCATGTGGCACAGGTCCACGTAGTACAAAGAGTGTGTGTGTGTGTGTGTGTGTGTGCGTGTGAGTGTGTGTATGTGTGTGTGTGTGTTGTGTTTGGAACCAAAGCTGCAGTGCACTTTTGTGATTACATACATGCCGGTTCAGTCAGAACCCTTCAGATTTGAACCTGTGCATTTGAATCTGAATTGTTTGTAGTTGTCTATTCAGGAACTGTTTTCCTGTTCCCAAACCTTCTGCAACCCCCACTTTAGAGGTGATGGTTTTAGAAGCTGGGTTCTCCATTAGAAATGTCCTGAGGTAAGTCTTGCCTTTTCTCTTGTTGTCTGGGTTGGCCTAGAGAAGCTCTTGCATCCTCCATCTTCATCTCCATATTAACGGACCAAGAAGTCTTTCTACTATACTGGTGCGGGAATATAAACCCAGGGACTCAGGAGGCTGAGACAGAAGGATCACAAACAAGTTTGAGGCCGGATTGAACCATGGAGTGAGTTCCAATCCATCCTGGGCCAACTGCTAAGACTCTTTCTCAATTTTTTTTCTTTAAAAAATGTGTTAGGGACTGGAGATAAAATGCCACAGTACAGTAATTGCCTAGCATGCACCAGGCCCTGGGTTCAATCCCCAGTACCACAAACAACAACATGTCATTCAGATACCTTGTCACCTACAGACTCTGTAACTACACTTACGTTATCAGACTGGAGGGTAGAGTAGGGGTCAGCATAGCTAGAGAAATTCAAGACAGGCGCTGTGAATCCTTTGCTGAGAAGCCAACAGAGAGAAGAAAGCAAGCCCCACACCTAATCCAGAGGTTTCATCAACCCTGGCTTCAAGGGCTGCCAGCCACTAGCCAGCTAGCCAACCTAAGCTGGCTTTTTTCCATGACATTTACAACCCAAAATCAGAAACAACTGTGCTAAATTCTAAGCTGAGGAAGAACCGAGGCCTGGCAGAAACATCACTGTAGACTAGGGAATGCCTCTGGCCTTTGAAGGTCACCTAGAGACAGGGGTGTGAAGTCTGAGGCAGGTTACCCAGTGAGGGCTGCGACATGGGCAAAGCTCAGCTACAGCCCTCTTTGAGGTACCAGGCTTCATTCAGTTAAGTCAGGGAGGAATGGAGCTGGAATCTGTTCTCAGGGTAGAAAGGAGGCTTCGATGTGGGAACAGGTCCACAAGGAGCTCTGGGGCCTGTCTTGGTCAATCTTTCACCAGGGAGATAAGAGCTGGCTCTGGTGTGATAAACAGCCTGACGTCTCAGGCGCTCTGTATTACTGGAATTCGTGATGCCAAGCCAGTCTTAAGTGCAGTGTCCAAAGCCCTAAACAGGGGGGCGTTCAGAGTCTAACAGCAGTTATTGAAAGCAGGCCTGGTGTGTTTACATGTCAGTACCAGGTATGGCTCTCTGAGCCCAAGGGATTAGAAGCACCATCAATAACATCTCTTAACTCAGTGCAGATTCACACCAGGTCAGCATACCACTAATAATTCCTTCACCCACAAGATGGATGCTGGCGCACCACAGGTATTTATTTTATGCTCTGAGCTGAGGCCTCTCACCAGGTCTCAGAGGGCTAGGCTAGCACGCTTTGGGATGCTGATGGGTCTCTACCCTACTTGTTCCTGTCAGAAGACGTGTCACACCCAACACCGGGCTTACCTCCACCTGGGGAGGTCATGGCTAGGGAAGGGCCAGTCATTCCTTGGAAGGAACTCAAGGTGAGCGCAGTGGGCTCTGGCAGCTGTAGAGCAGCCCACTGGAATTCTGGGTAAGGGTGCATGACTAGAAAGCCCAAGGCAAAACTGAGGAGCCCACAGATGCCCCCTTGTCAATCACCAAAGGATGCTCATAAAGGGACCCAGAGCTCTGGAAAGGAACACGGTCTGGATGGCACTCAAGTTCAGCCTCCAGACTGAGCAAGAAACCTGGCTGTGGGCTGAGAGACAGCCAGACTCAGGCACCTTCTACAGGTTCTACCCATTTGTCCTCCCTTTCTTTTTGGCTTTTTCTTCACATGTGGCCATTCACTGTCCCTGTTTACCTCTGCTTCAATTCTGTACCCATTACCCCACATGGCAGCCACAGAGTCTCCAAACCACAGGGGAGGAAGTGTGGTCCTCGGTGGCACCTATCCCCTGGCATCTCTGATCCATCCAAGGTCATGAAATAAGCAGAGAAAGTACTGAGTGCAATCAACACGCTGGTCAGGTGGAAACAAAAATCTCACCATTGCTATAGAAGCCCATATTTCCTATAAGTAAACCTAAGTGTTTGGTTTGGAAAATGACTGTCCTGAGAGGTCCTAGCAGAGAGTGTGTACAGCCCCAACCAGACTCTTGTGTTGGGATCTGAGAGGACATCGCTCTCTCTAAAAGTCAGGAGTGACTCAGTGACTAACCATTGGACAGGAATGTGGAGATAGGTGACGTATATGCTAGCAGATGGCCCCTGTACACTTCTCACACGCCTGTCTTCCTGTCTTCTGGACTCAGGGTTCTCTCAGTTTCCCTTGTTCATCTCATCGGCTTCTTCAAGCAACAGGGGTTGATGGTCTCCATTCCAGGAGGAAGTCATGGACATGCCAGTGTCTCGCCTGAAGCGCAGCACTGAACTGGAAGGTGCACTCATGATGAGCAACAGGGACAGGGGGAAGAAAGGTCTAAACAGAGTGAGTCAGGCCTGAGGAAGCAGGTCAATGGGTAAAGTGCTGAAAACATGAGGATCTGAGTTCAGCTTCCAGAAAATCTAAGCATGGTGCTGTGTGCCTCTCAAGGCAGAAACAGAAGAATCCCAGGACCTTGCTGTGCAGCCTGCCTAGCTATTGTGGTGAGCTACGGAATCAGTGAGAGACCTTGCCTCAGAACATAAGGTGGAGGACAGGCAAGATGGCTTGGCTGCTAAAGGTGCTTGTAGCCAACTCTGATGATCTGAGTTCAATCCGGGGGACTCACACAGAGTCAACCCCTGCAAGTTGTCCTCTGACCGCTACTTGCTGAGGCATGTGTGCCCCCATAGACATGCATGCATACATGCGCGCGCGCGCGCGCGCGCACGCGCGCACACTCACACACACACACCACATAAGGTTATTTGGCTTTGAGTGCCCATGCTTAAGTCCTGACTCTGCAGTACAGTGTTTCATGACCCAGCCCCTTCGTGCGACATCAGTTACAGGTGTGGAGAAGCCACCAGGGCCACAGATGGAGAAGAACTACCTCGACTATTAAACAGCCCATGCCGCCATGCCCCTTGTTTCATTTGGTCTAGACATGGCCAAAACATAAAGAGAACGGACGCTAAAACACAATTCCAAGGCAGAGAGCATCCGTAAAGAATTTGGTACAAAGACACAATCTATCGATGAGAAAGAACCTAAAAGACCAAGGGGATTACTAATCAAAATACCAATAACCAGATAACCAGAGCTAATTAATACTCATACTAAATATTAATAATTCTGCCCCTCTCCGCAGCTGTTATCAGAACCGCCCTCTTACCACAGAATTCACAGAATGGACCAAGTCTGTGACCCTCCTGTTTTTCAGGCTTTTTAGGTACTAGGAAGTGGAAAGGAGAGGAAAGCAGTTGAGATGCGGCTTCTGGGAGTCGGGTGGCCAGCTGTCTCTGGCCCTTCCTCCCCCCTCCTGTTCCTCCTAGCTCCATCCTGCTTGCTCACTCCACTGGAGTTAGTCACCATGATGTGACCAGCCTGCAGCAAGGCCCTCACCCCAACTGACTGTGGACAGGAACAAAGGGAGCCTCTTCTAGCCAATGCCAACAACGAACTTTAGATTCTTTAAGCCAACAGCTCAGAGGACAGGGTCCCCACCTTGTTGGCAGCTCTATGAGTCAGCCAAGCAAATGCTCTCCCCAGGTCAGGTGGTTGGGTGATGCTGTTGTGCCAGCCTTGACTTCTCAGCCTGGGAGCCAAAGACAAAAACAAAACAAACAAACAAAGCAGTAGTTACATATGTCAGCCATGGCAAAGGTGTAGTGTGTGTGTGTGTGTGTGTGTGTGTGTGTGTGTGTGTGTGACCACAGACTACAGGCATTAAAGAGATATCATAGAGTCATTAGCACCCAATGATATGAGAGAGATGGTGTGGAGTCACCAAAGATCCCCCTGATATTGACTGTGTGAGGTCACAGTGTCAGAGACAGTGTCAACTATTGTGAGCATCTGAATAAAAGAAATCCCACAACTTACATCAAATGATGCAGTCAACCAGTAAGAAACAGAAAGCTTGGGCCATGCTGTACTATAAGCCACACTGACATTTCTTCATTGGAAACCTTCCACAAATAAAACTTCAGACCTAGACGGTTTCTACCAAGCATAAAGACATAAAACAGACCTTACATAAATTCTCAGAAACTATAAGGGGTGCATCCCATCTTATGAAGCCAATATAACCTGATAATGAAATGTGACATCGCTGTTAAAAGAAATCATGTGTCCAGCTACAACAATCTGAGATGCTGAGGCAGGAGCATCCCCCAGAAGGGTTTCCTTTGTATTTATACTCCTCTCAGCACAGGCAGGCTGCATTATCTGAAACCTGAGCCCAAAGGATGCTGGGGAAGGGCCATAGATAAAGCTCAACCTTCAGGAGGTATAGGCTTGCACAGTCCTTGCCCTGGACTAGGTCAAGGCTAGGTCTAGGAAGTGCTGAACTTGAAAATAAACAGTGAACACAGCCTGGGAGGTGGCCAGGGGAAGCCATAAACACAGTCTGCCTTCCAGCCTCCCATCTTTAAAACTAAGATGTTTCTACAAATCCTGACAGTTTAACGTGGTAGATGATAAGCCGAGTAGCTGTTTTCCCTCCTCTTCAGCTGTGCCTTGCTTATGTTGTTGGGCCACTGGTAATCCCTGTCTCCCCTGTCTCATGGGTGACTAAACGTGTCACTTTTGTTTTATAACAGGCCAGCTGTTGTTTGCAGTTGGCTCCATGCCGTGGGTACCAAACCCATTGTCTTATTATAAGCCTTGTGAAAATGACATCGCAAGAGGCGAGACGTGAAAACCCAAAACAAACCAACAGAAACTGGATGGACACGTGTTATTTACTCGGAAGTTTTTATCGAGAATGAAATATGGGAGACTGTCTGAGTGGGAGGAGGGCAGGCTGGATTTCTCAATGGTTTGGGGGGAAGTTGTGTGTTCCTTTTCAAAGCGAGCAGGTGTTAAAACAATGAGAAATGACCTCTGCTCGGGGTTAGGAAGGCTGCCTGGATGTTTGCGAAGAAACGGGACAATAATAAAAACAACATCCTGCGCTGTGGAGAGCCTTTCCCCTCCGTTCTCACGCGGGCCAGCTTTATTTATAGATAACAGAAATAGCTTAGAAGATACATGCACACACACAAACACACACACATTCACAGGCACACACACACACAGAGAGAGAGAGAGAGAGAGAGAGAGAGAGAGAGAGAGAGAGAGAGAGAGAGAGAGGCACACACTCATTTTCCCAGGGGAAGTGAATTTTACTTGACATAATTTGGCTGTGGTGTCTGTGGGAGTCTTCTCCCCTCACCCCACCCCCAGAAACCCTTTCCAGAATGCTATGTTCTGTCACTTGCATCCATTTTAGTTGACCAGCTTCCTCTCAATGAAGTTGACTGAATCAGACTCATTTCCAGGATGCACGATGCTTGAAGGCACAGTTGGGGCAACTGGAGAGAAGCCAAGATTGGCAGCCCAAACTATGCAGCCTGGGAATGACCTGGCCTGGCAGGGCTCCCAGGACGGCTGCTCCCATGGACACCTGTGCGAAACCCTCATCCGAAGACTGTGAGGAGCAGACATTGGATGCCTGGCTTATACGTCTAGCTATTCCTGGGGCTAGAGAGATGGCTCAGCGGTTCAAGCGCTTGCTGTATAAGCTTGAGCCTTGAGGACAGATGTAAATGCCAGGTCATGGCAGGCCACCTATAGTTCCAGTGCTTGGAAACTGGAGACGAGATGACGATGACATGTGCTCTGGTTAGTTTTTGCCAAGTTGACACAAACCTAGGCATACCTGGGAGGAGGGAATCTGAACTGAATAACTGCTTCTAGCAGATGGCTCTGTGGGCATGTCTGTGGGGCATTTTATTGGTTGCTAATTGATGCAGGAGAGGTGGGTGGTACCACTGGGTCCCTGCTTCAGTCCCTGCCTCCCGGGTTCTTGCCTTGAGTTCCTGCCTTGCTTTCCCTTGATGAGAGACTGAAAGCCGAATAAACATTTTCCTCCTCATGTTGCTTTTGGTCATGATGGTTTCACAGCGACCAACACCAAACTAGGATCCAGTGGATTTTGGGAGCGAGCTGGCCAGGTAGGCTGACTGTAGATGAGCTCTGGGCTCAACTAAGATACTTGATTCATTCAGTGAATAAGGTGGAGGGCGAGTCACTGGGGAAGACCTCAGACATCAACCTCAGGCCTCCACGTGCATGGCCACATACCTACACAAATGTGCATAGGCACCCTGACACACACACACACACACACACACACACACACACACACACATGAGGGGGAGGACAGAGAGAGAGAGAGAGAGAGAGAAAAGAGAGAGGAGAGGGGGAGAGAGAGAGAGAGAGAGAGAGAGAGAGAGAGAGAGAGAGAGAGGAGAGAGAGGAGAGAGAGGAGATGGAGAGAGAGAGAGAGAGAGAGAGAGAGAGAGAGAGAGAGAGAGAGAGAGAGAGAGAAAGAGATGCTTCTGGCAGCCCCAAAGTGTGAATGCTGTTGATTCTGAGGAGAACCTTAGACTCCACACAGTTTATGGACCTACCTATCTCCCAGCCAGAGGCAGGTTCAAATTTGCATTCAGTGCCTTCCATGCAGCATCCATTTAATACCCATAACTGCCAGAGGAGAGTCAGAAGTCTCCTTGTCACGAACTGCAACTCCCCAAGACCTTGGGGAAACAAGAAGAGTGGCAACCTGTGATTGCCTCTCCTGTAAGCTTGCTGACTGTCCCATCCTATGCCTTAACAAACCTGCGTTAGTGAAAGGCAGGTATTACGCCCTGCCCTCATCTACTCCTTCTGTATGGACTTGACGCCTGACATAAAAGTGGCCCAGGACAGCAGACAGCTTCGTAGCTGTCATCCTGAAACACTCAGTCTCTGAAGAAAGACATTTCCAACTCAGAGGCACAGAAGTGTGTCTTACATCTCCGTTTGGAGGAGCAAGGCCATCCCATTCTGAGTGAACCTCGGGTACCTTGCTTTCATCTAGCCCGGTGCGCTTCTCTTTCTGTGGCCTACCTGAGCAGTGAGCCGGACAGAATCAAAGTCGACTGAAAGCTCCTGCTTTCTTTTCACTGGCCCTTGAAGTGCCCATCAAATGATGACTGGCTTCCTGAAGTACTGTTTGACTCACGTACTGCAGACTCCACTCAGGCTGAGCAAAGCTATCTTGACAGACTCTACTCCTTCTGCCTGGGTTCAGCGAGGGAGGAGAGGAAAGCTGCTGAGGACACCAGGGCCCTGGTTTTCAGAGGAGCCTGGCAAGAGTTTGTCTGTAAAAGTGCGCCCTGCCCCCAATGGCTCCTACATTGCAAAGGTGGGTCTGGCTGGTGGTACTGTTTTTGAGAGGCTGTGGAAGCTTTAGGAAGTTAGGAGCAGCCACTGGAAGCAGGTAACTGGTTTCAGGTCCTTGAGGGACTATTTACCCCTGGACTTTTCTCTGCTTCTTGGATGCTATGAGCAAGCAACTCTGCTCACTGCAATTTCCCACCATCATAGACACGCACTTGGAAACTGGGAGTCATATAAACCTTTCTTCCTCTTAAGTAACTGATACAGAGAGTCCATCTTCTAAACCATGAGCGTCAGGTGGTCACTCTGATATAAACACACAAGGCCACATTGCCCAGTTTCTCCTGCACACAGCAGTTAAAACAAAACAAAACAACACCAGATGGGGGGACGGACTGTGGCTCAGCAGTTAAGAGAATATACCACTCTTTCAGAGGACCCAAGCTCAGTTCCAATTCCAATGCCAAGCAACTCAGAGCTACCCGTAATTCCACCTCCAGAAGGTCTGATGCCCTCTTCTGGCCTCTTCAGGCACTGCACTCACATGCACATACCCACACAGAGACACAAACCTACACAAATAATACAACTAAACTAAATCCTTAAAAAAAAAAAAACTATCAAGAGACACACCACCATGTGCTTTGAGTGACACAAATGACCCTCTCAGTCTGTACAGGCCGACTGGGGTTTAAAGGTGTTTCTAGCATCCATTCAAGATAGAAGAGCGGGGGCTGTTTTTTTGTTTTTTTTTTTACTTTAATTTTACTTGTGTTAAATAAACATCCAGTTTATAGCAATCTTCCTGTCACAAGACCTGGTTTCTAATAGCAAATATTATAAAGTATGAAGGAGGAGTAAGCCATGCTTTGTGCTGTCCAGAATAATGAGCAAGGTCCACATGCCAGGGATACTGCAGCAAATGTGTGATGGACACACAACTCCCTGCTGTCCCTGAAGAGATGTGATGTGTGGTCTTTCTGGCACACATCTGCAATCTTACAGAAAGCTTCCTAGAGTTACCAGAAGTGCACACTGTGGCTTAGATCCAACAGTCCATAAGGGTCAAGCCTTGTCACCAGAGCACTCAAGAAGAATATCTGTGTGCAAGGCATTTTGGAAAAGAGAGAGGAGGGTGGTCTGTATGCAAAAGACGCTTTTCCGAATGCAGTCCAAAAAGCAAGTGATTTGGAGAAGGGAGACATTGCTCAGGAATTAAGAGCACGGGCTACTTTTCCGGAGGACCAGGGTTTGATTCCCAGCACCCACATGGCCGCTCACAATCATCTGTAACTTCACTCCCAGAGGACTCTTCTGGCACCCATGGGCATTCCACACATGTTGTACACAGATGAACATGTAGGCAAATACCCATTTATACATAATAAAAACAAACATTAAACGTTGTTACTTTGATCATTGTAAATGCACAATTCTACAGCATCAGGTGAATGCTGAGTGTTGCACAAGTATTTCTGTGGCTTCAAAATATTGCCTCATGTCTTACCCTTTTCTGGGCTCTTCCCTAGTCCGTGGTAATCTCTAACTTACCTGTGAATGTTCCTGTTCTGAATACCTCATATTAACTGCAGTCAGACGGCACGTGTCCTTGTGTGTCTGGTTTACTGTGACTGTACAATAGTCTCCAGGCTCACACCTGTTGTCACCCATGTCTGGCCTTCATTCTTTTTCCTGGCTTCAGGTTACTCCATTGTGTGTAGAAAGTATGTTCTGTGTATCCACCCACCTGAGCTTCCTGTCTTTCCATTGCTGCCTGCCTCCCATCCATGCACACTCCCCTGCCCACATAACGCACCATCAGTTCTAGATAAGGCCTGTGAGTTGGTACAATGTCTCTTCTCACAGCTAAACAGAGGCACCCTGCAGCCACACTCCAACAGTGACAAACCTGTTTCCATGGCAACTGGAAGCTTTGCACACCACGGAGCACACCCTCCACCTCCACCACTATGCCAGAGCTCCCTTCTCTGTGGATGCACCGAGTGCTGTGCTAAACATAGTACTGAGTGGGGTACTCAGCACAGCGCTAAGTGAAGTACTCAGCACAGCACTGAGTGGAGTACTGTGCTTTCACAGAAGGTGAAAGCACCAATCAATATTTGCCCTATTGATTTAGTATACGTCAAAAGAACAAGGAAGATAAATTTTCACCTGATAATCTGGTCAGAAGGCTGTTCAAGAAGACATTCACATTTTGCATAAAATAAGGCATCTGTTATTTAAGACAAAACACAGTGACTGCAGAAGAGACACCATGCAAGGAAAATTCTAGAATGACAAGCTAGAACAGTGGCTTGTCCAGCCCAGTCCAGCCCAGTCCAGTCCAACACAGTTGCTAAAGTGTTCTTGTAGAGAAAGAAGGAACCTCAGCACTCACTGAGGCCAGTGTGGTGACCTCTGAACTTGAATCAACAGCTCAGAGGTCACAGGGGACAGAGCCCAGGCTTCTCTGGAAATCTAAAGGTGGCTGTGTCCCCAAGGGATTATCTCCCTCCTTGGATCAAGGTCATCTGGCTGTCTTCCTCCCAAGGGCTGCCCAATAAGCCTTGGGAGCCGTTTGCCCTCATGTTGAGTGTTTGTCCATTGGTTCCCTGGTGCAGATATTTGGGAAGGAGATAGGAGGGCACTTGGGACTTGAGAGGGGGTTCCAGAGTCCCCATGGGGTCTCACTGGACTGGACAGTGGTACTGGGCCTGCCCTGGTGGCAGGAACTGGCTTTGCTGTCCATTGCAGCATGAGGTATCTCTGGGAGCCTAGGCAGATAAGGTCTAGGCTGGAGTGGAGAGGCTCGGGTGTGCCTGGGGAGCCAAATTCCTGCTCTGAAAGGATTACTGTGGGGTCATGAAGACTGAGGTCATGAAGAATTATGGCAGAGAACTAATGTCTGGTTGATAAGAAGGTTGAGTGGAGGCCTGTGAACTTCCTGTGATCCCAGGAAACAGTGCAGATCATTAAAGTGATGTCTGAGTCTACAGACAAAGCAGAGCTGCCAAGCACCACTGTCCTGGGTTCCCCCCAAACACACGAGGGCAACAGGAAGATCAAAGCTTGGCCTCATGGGTAAGGATGATGCTGCAAATACAAAGATGGAGGACAGCAGGGGCGGGGCGGGCTTACTGACTGTTGATTGACACTGAGATGTGCTTGAAGGCTCCTCAGCTTTGGCAGGGAGGATATTTTTATCAGTGGCATTGCTTAAACCTGAGGAATCACAAGGACCTTGGTAGGACGATGAACTCCACCATGTGACAGAAGACATTACAAGCTTAAGACAGAGTCCCCTGGCCACGAGCAGCCCATGAAACACCAGGGTACAGCAGCCATGCAGAAATAAACACGGTGTGCAGGAAGGGCTTCTGGGTGAACCAGCCAAGTGTCCACTGCTCCTTCCAGGGAAGGTGGTGTCCTTGTTTTCTGTCCAAAGGACACAGACAGAGGAAACACACCACGTTCTACCAATGAACTGCAGTCAGGAAGACTTAAAGGAGACTGGCATGGGAGTTTGACCATGCACAAACTTGCTCCTGCTGCCCCGCTGGACAGGGGCCAGCTGAGCTTGCATGCAGAAAGAGCAATGTCAGGTTTTTGTACATCCCTGTTGCCAGGGTGGCTGACACAAGTGCTCAGGGACCTAGACTCTCAGGGATAACCCTTGCCGCGAGGACCAGCAGAGCTTTTGTCTGCTGCCATGGCAGGCACACCACTGTTGTCCAATCCAGTGGAACTCTGTGAGGACTCTGATAATCCCTTCTCAAGGTCCTACTATCCTTCTTCCCCAACATCTGTCCATTTCCCAGAAAGAACAAGACATAGCAAGGCAGGAAAACCCAGCACCTGGGACTCAAGGGACAAACACCCAACACAAGACAGAGGCAAAGTGGCTCCCAGGGCTTGCTAGGCAGTCCTGGGGAGAGGCCAGCCAGGCCACCTTGGTCCAAGGAGGGGGTCCAAGCCACTCCTAGACTTCCAGGGATGCCTGGGCTCTGTTCCGTCCCTCTGACCGCTGAGCTGTTGATTCACGGTCAGAGATCACTTTTAGGCACTGGGTGCAGGTGTAGATCAAGTCTCTTTCCACAGCCACCTCAAGGCCTGTTCACTTTCAAGGAAGTGTGCTTCTGTGGGGACAGCCCGCAGCCCCAAGATGGTCACTCCTTCCTCCCAAACTCCATGAAGGCCATTCACTCCAGCAAAGTGTGTCTGTCCCCTGCCCCCATCCAGCGTTTCAGATGGCAGCATAAACACCTATTTGCTCCAAACACAGCAAGAAGAAAAGCTCCCTTCCCAATGAGCTTGGCAGCCAGATGCTGAGGCTGTGTAAATCACCCAAGACCGAGGATGAAGTGGACTTTCTGCTTTATCCACTCATGAGTGTCAGGTTTCCCTGCTGGGTAAGTGCCTGAGGACCCACTGTTTTGGTCTCATAAAAACTCAAAATTTTAAGCAAGACAGGTATTGGTCCCAACACAGAGACAGGGACCTTTTGCTGTTTTTCTCTCTTTAGGACTGTTTAGGGCCTGGCAGGTATTCATCTGTCTTCTCGAGATATCATCAGGCAAGGTGTAGCCGTTCCCACCTACACAGGGTAGAAACTGTCTGGGGTCTTCGAGGCCCAGCCAGGCCGTGATTTACATCACCTCCAGTGTCCATTTGTCTGAGGCCTTGAAACTAGCTGCTGATACCCTCTGGCTCTCACTTTCCACCTCACATAATTGTCCAGTGAGAATTGTCCAAGTGAAGCAACAGCCAACTTCACAAGACTATGCTTTAGGCCTTAGCACCAGAGTCAAGGCTGAGCCACGTCTCTGCCTACAGAAAGTTTTTGGGGTTTTTTGTTTTTTAAAAGCACAATGTGTTCATTCTTTGGCTATTGTTTTCTATGAAATTATTTCATTTAGAAATGTCTCTTTATATTTCCCTGTATTGTGTGTGTACACACATATAAAGGCCAGAATCAAGATCAGGTGTCTTCCTCAACTGCTCTCTCTGCCTCATTTTTTTGAGCCACAATCTCTCCCTGAGCCTGGAGCTCACAGAATAGACTAGTTTGACTTGCAGTGAGTCCCAAGTCTTGTTTCCACAGGGATCGGAGATGTGTGCCACAGAACCTGGCTTTTCACAAGAGTGCAGGGGAATCTGAACTCAGATCCTCAAATTCCCTGCTGCAAAGAATTTACCAATCGAAACATCTCCCCAGCCCCAGAAGTTCTTTTTTCCCCCAGGAATATCAGCTAACCCTTCTTAACTGTCCACGGGTCTCCATCTTACCCAGTCCTAGTCACTACAGCTGACTCGGGTTTCCTTTAGGTCAGGAGGCACTGAGATCTGCCTGGCCTTACTCATCTTTTCCTAATTCCTTTTCTGTCAAGCCCCTTTGTTTCTCTTTCATCAAAGAGCATCTCGGAGAGGGACTGGGCCAGGTATAGATCCGGTCTCCACTGCAGCTTCCAGTTGGGCGGCTCACCCGGCTACCTGTGCGGAGAAGGTTCGCGCCACCTTTGCTCACTCCCTTGGTAATGGTATGAGGGTTCTGTTGTCCAGGCCTGTAGCTTCTTGCATTGGCTCTCTTCTCCCCTCCACCCTCTCCCTGCCTCCTTACCCCTCTCTTCCCCGCCCCCACCCCACCCCACCCCTGTCTCTCTCAATTGTACAGGCTCTAGACGTGCCCCTAAGGAAACTGTAGACTCCAAAGTATGACAGTAAACCTCAACATTAACCAAGGACGAAGAAAGACAAACAGGAAAGAAAGTCTCCTTGCAGGTCTCCAACAGCTCACATACACAGGGCACCTCCCCTTTATGGAGCGCTGGCTTCTGCACTTGCCATAGTGCAGGACGAAGGAGTGACTTCTGAGTCCACTCTTTCTGAAGTTGGGAAGACTGAAGTGTGCCGCCGGGACAGTCCTTGTCCAAGACCCCGGGCAGAGCTAAGAGGCGCTGCGGCCAGCAGGACCTCAAAAGCCAGAGGTGATCAGCTGCAGAACCTGCCCCACCCCCAGCTCCTTACCTGCTGCGCAGTTGCCACGGAAACGGGAAACGCGTGAGGGCACTGCGCATGTGTAGAGTCCTCGTTGCTAGGGCTTCTTGGAGCTGCTCAAATAGGAGAAGTGAAGTTCCAAAGCCCGGGGCAGCAACTAGAGCGAGGGAACTAGAGTTCGTGCCTGCGCTCCCCACAGGGTGACGGCAGGGTGATCCACCTCGCTGCACCCTTGCCTGTCCCTAGAGACAGGCTGTCCTCCGTCGCTGCCTCTCCCTCCAGAGGAATCTCCAACCTTTGGGAACCTCTGGGAGTCCCCCCTCCAACCTGGTCAGTAGGCCAGCCTTCAAAGGGGTAAGGAAAAGCTTCCCAGTGGGTGAAAGGAAGACCGAAAGAGGCCAGCCATGTCGAACCTGTAAGTGGTGGGTTACTATTGCCTTAGCCCAGGGCTCTTAGGCAGAGTGGTTTCTGCCTTCCCGCCTCTTCTCCTCTTCCTCCCTCTCTCCTCTTTATCTTTCATCAAGTTCAGTATGCCTCAGGATGGACTATCCGTGTCTTGTTGGCAAGGAACACCAGGCTGTTTCCCTCCATCCCCAGGGAGGGACCTCCGGGTCTGCATGTCATGCCATGGGTGACCTAGGTGGCTTTTCTATTAGTAACGAAGGGGTTGCTTGTGAGAACCGTAGCCCCTAAACTTCATTCTAGAAAGATCTGAAGGGAGAAGCATCAGTGTTCTGCTTCCCAGGCCAGCCTCCAGGCCATTGCCTCCAGATGAGATGAACTTGGCTCTGAAGTTACTCCACGTTGAGAGCATGTGGTATGGCTTGGCTGGAGTAAGTGTACAGCTTCCATATTGCAGAAGAGACAGCTCTCAACACATTGCGGGACAGTGGCTCACAGCATCAATAAGAGGCAGCTGTACAACCACAGCTCCAACCTCAGCATCCCAATACTTGTCTTCCAGGGAACCTAAGCCTGGAGGTTCCTAGCTCTTGGAGGCACGGGGTGAGAAGTGGGCTATAGGGGAGATCAAGAGAACAGGCTGAGGCCTGTGGAGTTGGAAGAAAGGCTGCAGAACAGCAGGTCTTAGCCTCATGAAGATGAGTAGGAACTTGATTGTATAAACACAAGATAGTCTATATGAGACGTGGTCAAAAAATTAAGAGGGCAAGCCTGGGTCCACAGGGAGAAGAGCTAACCCCACAAAGGAACCAAAGTCCCTCCCTCCGTGGGAAATGGTGTAGGGAGAGGGAACAGGCTCTGCCCAGTGCTGCTGGCTGAGTCTGAGGAAAGAAGAAATGGAAGCCAAATTAGCAGCCTAAGGTCTGAGCTCATATTTGACTGGAATGATGGGCTGGAAAGATCATTTTGGAGACAGAAGAGGGGAGCCCTAACAGTGTCTGTTTGTTTGGTTGTTTGTTTGGTTGTCTGTTTGTTTTTGGAGACAGGGTCTCTCTGTGTAGCCTTGGCTGTCCTGGACTCGCTTTGTAGACCATGCTGGCCTCGAGCTCACAGCAATCCGCCTGCCTCTGCCTCCCGAGTGCTAGGATTAAAGGCGCGTGCCACCCCACCTGGCAAGACAGAGTTTTAGATGTTAGAAAGAAAGCCCGGTGGTGAGGGAATCAGGATAAAACGGGAGGTCAGGAGGAGGTGGGTGACACCCTTAATAGTGAGAGCCAGTGGGAGCACTTGGGCCAGCAGACAGCTCACCAAAAGTGAGTATAACCGAACATCTGGAAGGAAAGCAAAAGAGAAGAGTCCTACTTCTGAGGACATGGGAGCTCTGAGGAAGAGGGAGAGGGTTTAGAGGTGGTATGAAAAGCCAGGAGGCCCCCGGAGCAACACACAGCCAGGACAGAAGAGCTCCATGCAGAGGGGGGCCACCCATTAAAGAACATCCCACACACACCAACCTACACCCCCAATAAACATATGCACACACACACACACACGGAGGGGCAGAGAGAGCCAGATCTCTCTCAGAGCAAGAAGATGCTGAGGGGCAGGCAGGAAGGGGTGACCACAGGCCCAGTGAGAAGGAAGATGGCTTCATCCCTGTCACTGGCAGGAGATAATTGCCATTGACACACTTAGACTTCCCAAGGATGCTCAGCTCATGGCCCCTCCCCAGCCACCAGTGGCAGGAAGAGTCCATCAAGCAGTAGAATAGCCGTGTGGTCTTTCTCAGCCCACCGCCCACCGCCACCCTGACTTCAGATTCTGCCACGTTTCTAGGCCACATGCTCAAGTCTCAAATCCATCACGGACCTTTTAAACCACTAGGCAGTCTCAGGATTGAAATACATCTAGGTTCTCCACACCATCATACCTGTGACCCAGCCCCCCAGAGTCCCCTTAGGGACAGGGACCCGCTCCTGAGGATTCAGGAGCACAGGAGGTGGCCTGGTCTGCTTATACCTAGCTCTCCCTTGAGAGGGAGGACAGCTTTGCCATTACTGCACTCACCCCTTTGACACCCCACCTAGCCACAACCAGAAAGGTAAACTCATGTCCTCACAAAGAGGCCACAGCAGCGGTATGCTCAGGACAGAGCAGAAATGCCCCAAAGGTTCCTTGATTGGTGGAGAGTAAGCCACAGAAGGGTATGCCCATAGCACCACAGGCTCTTTGGCATTAAACCAAAAAAGTCCTGGTTTGTGCCACAACATGAGTGAACTTGTCACGTGGTATGAGTGTATGAAGCCACTAACAGAAAGTGACTTAGGGCAGACTCCATTTATAGACAGCCGCCAACTTAGGATGGTTCAACTTAAAAATCTCTCTGCTTCACGGAGATATAAAAGCCATTGGAATTCAGTAAATGCCATACCTATGCGTTTTGAAGGTGGAGCTTCTGTGCTAATGATTTGTGCCTGGTGTTCTCAGTGCTCAGCCTGGTAAACGCTGATCAAGAGGGAAGCCACCATTCACTGCAGTGGGCCCTGCCTGCTGATGCATGTCATTTTTTCCATCCGTGATATTTTCATTTAGGATATGTGTGTCAGGTGCAGCTGTATATGGGACTGTCCAGATGAGACCAACAGAGGCAGATTTGGGGTTTGTTTTGTTGCTGTTGTTTTGTTTTGTTTTTTTTTTTTTAAAGATTCATTTATTTATTTTATGTATATGAGCACTCTATCTGCATGTATACCTGCATCAGATCCCAGGATAGATGGTCCTGAGCCACCGTGTGGTTGCTGGGAATTAAACTCAGGACCTCTGGAAGAGCAGACAGTGCTCTTAACTGCTGAGCCATCTCTCCAGCCCCAGACTTGGGATCTGTGGCCATCAAAGCCTGAGAGGAGGCAGACTCAGGGGTGCCTGTTTGACTGGACAGGATTCTCTTGGGGTGGTGAAAACATTCTAGAACTCAACAGTGGTGATGGTTGTACAGCACTGTAAATAGATTAAAGCCACAGCATTACACCCTTGAAGACAGGGTCCCTGGTAGTTTGTGACATGTATCTCCATGATGCTGTTGTTTAGCACCTTGCTGTGTCCTTTCTCTCACATCATCATCACGGGTCCCATATGAGCAAAAGGAGCAGGGGATGATCTGTGGGCTCATGTCACACCAGGTCTATGTGGCGGGGGTGGGGGGGGGGGGGGGGGGGAAGGGAGCGGGGGCCAGCCCTCCACAGGCTGGTGTGGTCAAGGCATGGTAGTTAAAAAAGTCCAGGGGCAGGCCAGCATGGTAGAGTGTGGTGCTATAGACACATGAAATGGATCAAGGCAAAAAGTCACGGTGTCCAAGAAACAGCTCTGTCAGAAAGAGATGGAGCCATCTTCAGTGATGAAGACAACAGGCTGCGGCATAGAATCCATGAGTTTATCCAGCACCATGCCTGCAGGGTCTTTGAAAGGTACAAGGGAGAAAGAGAGGATTCAGCCTAGAGGGAGGGACTGGTGAGGCTCCAGCCACTAAGAGTGTCTTTGACTCCATGTTTCTGCTATGGCCTATCTTGAAAAGTCCCTGCTGCCCTAACCCTGAAGCGGGTACATGAAGGCATTGACTCTTTTGAGGGCACAGGCTCTACATGATCTTGCCTGGCTGCAGTGGCCCCTCACAGCATCCAGTCACCCTGCATTTCTGTTCTATGGTGACATCTGGGGAGTGCCAGGATGGAAGCCTGAGTCTGTTGATGCATGTGGGTGTGGGCGGGATCAAGCTACCCAACCCCACACTCTTAGGGGGCAGCCTCTTTACAGTGCTGCTGGGAGATGCAATTTGAGGTATAAGTTGCTGTGGTTGTTTACATAAGAATGGCCACCATAGGCTCATATATTTGAATATTTGTTCCCGATTGGTGGAACTGTTTGAGAAGCACTAGGAGGTGTGGCCGTGCTGAAGGAGGTATGATTGAAGTTTCGAAAGCCCACGTGATTCCCAGCTGCCTCCTCTACGTCTTACTTACTGATAAGATGTAAGCTCTTGGCTACTGCTCCAGCACCATACCTCCCCGCCCTCAGCTACACTCTCCACCATGATGGTCACGGACTCTAACCTTCTGGAGCCATGATGATTTTCTTGCAGTTGGCAGTTAAGTCGTTTACAAAAATTAATGTTAAAACTCTCTTTTTGTCAATCCCTTCTTCCCCTTTTACTCCGAATTTCCAGGGTCACCTTGTTCATGTTTTCCTGATGAGGATGCAGCGGTCTCTGGATTCAGCATCCTGCAGCAGCCCTCACTCTTGTGTGCACAGGGCGTCTTCACTCAGGAATGGGCTTGCGCCTTGCTGGGTATTTTCTCAAATGCCTGTGACTAGCCTGTGGTTTTGTCACTCTGTGGCTGGGTGTGGTCAGGTGCTCCGGCATTCAGAACCCCAGGCATTCCTGGGTTCACTCTGCCTGGGTTAGAGCTGATGCTCTCCTTCTGCCTGAGTTTGGTTTGACAAGTAGAACAAGTCGAGTGTCAGATCTGAGTTCTCAACAAAATCAGCCAGAGCTCTTCTCTTATTACCATGTCTGTTAGCTGAGACCTCAAGCCCTAGTTTGTCCCTGAAAACAAATCCTACAGTGTTTCTGTGTTTGATGCTGCCAGCTGTGGAGCCGGCTGGTGTGCTCAACCTGTGTTCTTTCAGGCCAGTGACCATCTTAAATTGTGCCCTTCTCCGATCTGGCGAGTATAGGATTTGGCAACATAACCTCATTCTCAGTTTATGTCCTTCGTGAACTTCTGTTCTGCAGGTAGATGACTGGCAGCAGCTGCTTCTGTTGAGGCCTGACACCACCTTTGACTTGCTCATCTGTGCTTTCCCCTGTCCTCCCCTGTTGCTTATCTTTCTGAGCCCAGAATACACAGATGCAGAAAGTCCGGCACACCAGGTGCTTTGAGCAGGAGCACATAGCTTCTGCAGTCCTTGCTCTTCCATGGACAGTCATTGACTCTGGTTAGTAGGACTGACCATTAGCCACTAAGTGTGCAGGGATTGAAACCCGGTAGCAGTCAGAGCTCCTGCTCTGTTTTGTGGGAATCTACCAAGCGGAGCGCTCTTTCCCTAGCAGAATCCTCTAACTGTTATAGAGTTTGGGGAAGTGTGGTGCTTGGACACACTGCAGCTGGAGTGCCAGATGCCACACTCAGCATCATACTCAAGGGGATGGAAGGGAGGAAAAGCTATGATTTGGAATTCACATAGCCTTTGCTTCTCATGGTGGCCTTATATCTACCCAGTAACTGCCCATGCTAAGCAGCTTCAGATCCAGCAGAAAATGACATATGAACAGGTAGCTGTAGATCAGGCACCAGGATGCCCAGGAGTTGTCTAGACTGGAGCCAAGAGGGCCTGAAAGGCTTCAGGCTCTGGCTTCTCATTCAGGAGACAGGGCCACTACTCTCTCAAGAGAAGCCTCTGCCCAGACACAAACAAGAAGCATAAAGCTTGGAGGGCAGGCAATAATCCCTGGAATCAGAATGCCAAGTCTTGGAGTCTGCCCTCAGACCTGTGGCTTGAGCAATAGCCTCTGAGTGCTTTGGTTTCCTCACACATAAACTGGAACAATCATTCATCTATAGCCACCATTTCTATCACCATTATTACACTGCCACCAACATCATCGCAGTCGTCATCATTACTGCCATCACCACCATCATCACCATCACAACCATCACCACCATCATCTGATCCGAAGGGAGTTTCAGACCAATATAATCAGCAGAGACATTGATACTGCTGCCAAATTCAGTGGTGTGGGCTCTGCAACAGTAGGAGTTGCTGGTTCTGGTGCTGGTATTGGAACAGTCTTTGGCAGTCTTATCATTGGTTATGCCAGAAACCCTTCACTGAAGCAGCAGCTGTTCTCATATGCTATCCTGGGCTTTGCCTTGTCTAAAGCTATGGGTCTCTTTTGTTTGATGGTTGCGTTCTTGGTCTTGTTTGCCATGTAACAGAAATTGCTGCCTGAAATGTTGGCGTTCATAGTAATAATGGATGTAATCCTGTGTATCTTGCTGTGACTCCAAAAACTGTAGTGCTGGTGTCATGGAAATGTGCATTATTTCCAAAGTCATTTCATTAAAGATGAAAACTTAAAAAAAGAAAAGAAACAAAGAAACAAAGAAATACTGGAGCTGGAAAGATAGTTCAGTCAATGAAGTATCTTATAAATATCCAGACCTGAATTAATTTAATTCTTAAAAAAAAAAAAAAGCTGAGTATGATGTAACAGTCTTACAATCCTAGCACTGGGGGTACAGAAAAAGGGGGATCCCTGAGACTCCCTAGCCAGCCAATCTGGCCTACTGGATGAATTCCAAGGCCAGTGAGACCTTGTTCCGAGAAACAAGGTGGTTGTGTCCTGAGAAGTGGACACTGAAGGTTGACCTTTGGCCTCCACACACTTGCACACACATCAGGAACCTGAAGGACTAGGGACATATTTTAGTGGCAGAGCACTCACCTAGCTTGCTCAAAGCCCCAAATTCATTCCCCAACACAGAAAAAAAAACATTACCACAATCAAACTTGATACATAGTCATAAGGTACTCTGGACCATAGCTTTATCCACAGAAAAAGTCTGCACACATCTAATTTTACAAGGTAATGTGGAATTACTTTCCCAAATGGTAGTTTCCATGTATGCTTTCCATCATATATACATCATAGAAATGTACATATATACCTTTAAGTCAGCTAGTTGTTCTGGATATAAATGACTTTATTACTTAAATTGGTAGAGTAACACTGGCTTCACAGACATGCTGAAGAGCAGTCATTATTAATAAAGAGGCTTTTGAAACTACTTACTAATCATAGCAATGGTTGTTCAAACAAAGAAACAAACAAACAAAAAAGCCCCAAAACCACAAGCATGTCAAAACACCAGAGAGCCTTCCAGCCACTTACCACCATGTCCTGAGCTCACCCCTGCCTGTGTGTTGTGCTTTGTGACGCCAGATGACCAATAGGTGTGCTCAGCAGGATAAAGTTTACCCATGAGGTTGTTTGAACTCTATATCTCCCCACCCCAGAACGTACAATAAAATGTGGCACCAGACCCAAGAAGCCCTCAATTCTCTGCTTGACAAAGAGTCTCAGAAGAAGACCGAACCCCAGAGAAACAAGGTCATAGTCTTCCAGATGTTAGCCACCTTTTACATAAAGTATGTGCAGATCTTCAGAAACATGGAGAATGTCTACGACCAGATAGTTCATCCACAGAAGCGCATGCTCATCCGCAAGATCCTGAGTGGAGTGATGGGTCGCATTCTGGAACTGAAGAACGAGATGGTCGAGCTGGAGATGACGGAGTTCCATTATTTCGACGACATCCTACAAGACCTGAAGTTGGCTCCTGTAAGTATTTTGTTAGTGTTTTCCTCATTAGGTTTTTGTTGTAAATGAGGTGCATGGGGCTGTGTCTCTTTGTCTGCAGCCACATTGAAATGTGACGACCTTATTGAATTAAAACGCTTGAGTGTCCTCTTCACCTAAACCTCAGCATCATGAGGCAGGCTTTGGTTGCCTCCTTGTCTATGTAGAATGATCTCTGCACAGCCTTTGAGTCTGTTTGACGCCGAGGTCCTATTATCACAGAGCTGCCACACTGCCAAGATGGTTGAGATGGGGTAGATTGATCTCACAATATACCCCAAAGCCCAACATCCCCCATTTTCTCTGGGTCATGCCCCCAGTTCTCTAGCTACACAAAACCCTTTGCCTTCTATTATGGTATCATCACTTGCATGGTAGTCTGCATGGCTTCCTCCTTGTCCCCAGCTGGATGAATCTCTTTCTTGGCTCTGGGCCAATACCAACCCAGTAAGTTTATAGTGATGAGTTTTGCTCCTTGGGTACTATACAGAAGGAAGTAGTCTTCCTTACTGCCCAAGGGAGCCTCCCTCTGCCAACTGGTAGCTGAGCTACTTCCTGTGGTCACTCAGACCCTGCCACTGAGCTTTTTCCTCTTTGCTGACAGACATCAGCCTAAGGTGTCTTCAATATTCTGGCTGGCTGGGCTCCCCCAAGGTCCACTGGTCACTTAATTTCTTACAGCTGTAGGCACTATGCACTCACCCTTGACTTTTGAAAGGATGTTTCCCTCAAGACATTAAGATGGAGCTTAACGTCTCTTTGTTTTGAAAAGATTTTGACTTTTGTAAAGGTTCTTTCTCTTTCTGGGAGAGACCTCTTGTGTTGTTTTCTGAATGCACAGAATAGACTAAAGAGAGTACCTGGATTGAATCAACACATTACAGAATTTGCACGTGTATGTCATACATGTTTAAGAACAAAAGCTAAACCACTGGATTCAGTCAGGTGTGCTGGATGCTCACTCATGTGAAAAAAGCAAGAATAGCCTGCGCCAAATGTGAAATAGCTATTTATTGAATTATATTCCTAAATTTAATTAGTAAGGTGACATTCAATGTCTAAATCTAATTTCAAGGCTATTAAATGGTTACAGACTGAAGAGGTTTGGGGACTCACGTGCCAGGATCTCTCCACTTTCCCTGCTATTCACACTACCCTGTGCTTCAACCAGTCACCTTCCTTATAACTAGGAAATGCTGCTGCTGTAAGAACCCAGTTGTGCACAGGGAAGAGAGGGGGAATAGGGGAACAGGTTTCACCCAGGCACCCTATGTTGTAGGATGTTATCAACAGTGTTTTCCACCATCCTTGAAACTGATGGACAATCCATATGATGCCTTTGATGTGCACAGGCCAGAACACTGGGCCATCAGTTTCATCCGCATTCTGTGAACAGTGTCCTGCAAGAGAAGCAATCCCTGGCAATGTCCCTGCATTTGGGATGGACCATTCTGAGCTGTGTGCCAGGCCGCTGTGGCCATTCTCTGACAAAGACTCCTCGATGTTTCCCTGGCTATCCCCCTACTGTTTGTATGTTAGAACTTAAGCCCCCAGCACCTGGGATACTGTGCCTGGCAGGCTCTCCCTGAAGCTAGAAATTGATGGTATCTGTCTCTGGTCTGAACTGGCCTCCCAGTCCTTGGAGCCTTGGTCAGCTGGAAGATCAAAAGCATGGAGGAGGTAGAGCTATAGCCAGAAAGAAAACTGGGGAGGAAGATCAAGCCATTTTCATCCCCACTCTGCCCTTGGTCCAGAGTTCCTCAGAATGCTTCCATGTGTCACTACTTGGCCTTGAACTCGGATCTTCATGCTTGTGCTGCACACACCTTTACCCCCACCCCTGAACCTTCTCTCTAGCCCCAGCCCCAAGCAACCCATCCTACCATAATTTCCAGGTGGATCTGAGTCCTGAGACCCTAACAGAATGTTCTTTTATTTATTCTCTCTTCTTCAGCAACAGTTGGATGTCCCCATACCCAGGTTTTTTTTGAAGGAGAGGTTGGAAGCCATAAAAGGAAGAGAGAAGATCCTTGCTCAGATCTTAAACGAATATGGATTGAACCTTTCAGGAATGGTTTGTATCATGTAAACAAATGCCTTTGTTGTTTGTATAACCTCCTCTTCTATGTCCCCAACTGTGTGAGAAGCACTTACCTTATTTCTATGTCGAGAAAGGTACCTCCCTACCCTGCCTGCTATATGAGGTCTATAAGGGATAATATAACTTTTGGGTGGTTGCTAGTGAGTCACCACGATTACAAGAAATAAAGAACAAATAATAATGCTTCATGGCTTATACTGGGATTCAGCCTGCATTGTCATCTCTAGTTCACCTGGTGAAGTCACACAGTGAACCCACTGAGCTCAGAATTCACAAGCTCAAGGCTAGCTGTGCATTCTCAGCTGCCCCCTGGCCTTTCATGAGTTCTGACTGACTGACACTTGAATCACCTGGGAGGACTGTCTCTTGGAAAAAAAACTTCCTTAAGAGAGCCCCAAAAAGGCCTGGGAGACAGTTCAGTGAAGAGTTTCCTACACAAGCAGGAGGTTCTGTGGTCCACCCCCAGACCCAGCAGAAAGTTGCATGTAGCAGCAGAGAGCCTCTACCCATGCAGGGACATACTCTCCCGTCATGGTCCGAGAAGATGCCTCCTTTGCTTTCAGGACAACAGTAGCCTCACCCTGATCCCATTCAGGTCTCCATGGGCTACTAAGAACTCCCAGAGATCTTACTTGCATAAATCCACAGCCCTAAAAATGGCACACATCACTCACCTAGCCTGTCACACATACCCCACTTGAGACCTCACAGTCCGCAGCATGAACCCTCAGTTATCATGTTTGTATATTTGTGTGTGTGTGTGTGCGTGCTTCTGTGTATGTGTGGTGCTCATGTGCAAACAGGTGTGTGTGTGTGTGTGTGTGTGTGTGTGTGTTGCTCATGTGCAAACAGGTGTGTGTGTGTATGTGTGCGTGCGTGCTTCTGTGTATGTGTGGTGTTCATGTGCAAACAGGTGTGTGTGTGTGTGTGTGGTGTTCGTGTGCAAACAGGTGCACTTGTGTGTTGAATGCACTCCTCAGTCATTCTCCACCTTACTTTTTGATACAAAGTCTCTCAGCAGACCTGGAGCTCACCGATTCAGCTAGACTGGTTGGCCACTGCATGTCAGAGATCCACCTGGCTATGCCCTGAACACACCCCCAGCACTAGAATTCCAGACACACACTGTCACACCCAACTCTTTAGTTGAGTAGCGGAAATCCAAACTCAGTTCCTCCACCTTGAGAGTGACTGAGCCGCCTTTTCACACATAGCAGCAAATAGTTCTAAATGGTTTAACATCCTAGCCTCTGACCAGTCTACCACTGGTTTCAGCCTTTTGCTTGAAGTACATTTAAGTCTTCAACTCAGAGCCATGGTTTTCATTGGTATTTCTCTCATTAAACAAATGATGGAATTTCCAGCATGAAATCGATATGTCTGGTTAACATTTCTAGTCATCTCAAGTCTAACTTGCTGTAGAACTAAACTGCTGGGGTGGCAGTTAGCATTCTGTTTAAAAGGGTAGTGGCCTAGTGTGTGATCGCTCGCCTTGGTTAGCAACTTATCACACCTGGAAAGAGGGAATCTCAGCTGAGAACTCGCCTTCATCAGATTGGTCTGTGGACAATTGTTGCATGTACATGCATATGCATCATATACCGTATTATAATGTACTATATATCACGCTCACGTATACACATTTACACATGCATATACAACCTACTAAGTTCTTTTAACATTGCTCATGTGTACATGTGTCCCAAGATGATCCCTTAGGATTAGGAATCTTATTTGGGAACTTGTCTCTGGAAGAAACCAATTCTCCTTTTCCGAGTAGTATGGGAGCATTTCCTTGATCGAGAGCTGGTGTAAAAGATCCCAGGCCACTGTGGGCAGTACCACCCCTCAGCCGATGGGCCTCAGCTGTATAGAAGGGTGACCTGGGAACAAGGCAGTAAACAGTGAGTTTTTGTAGTGTTTGCTCCAAGCTCCTGTCTTGAACTCCTGCCTTGGCTTCCCTTGGTGATGAACTGTAACTTATAAAATGAAAGGATAAAAGAAGCGTTCCTCTCCAGGATGCTTTGGGCATGCTGTCCATCACTGCAACAGAAAAACCAGCTAGGACATTGTCCTTAAGTCGGGATCACAGTCTACAGTTGGTTTCCTAGAGGATGCAGTTGGCAGCGAGCACTCATACTTGCTGAGCCATCTCATGGGTCCGGTTCACATGCATAAATATTGATTTGTCTGATTTTTTCCCCCAGAATTACGCTGTAAAGAGCATAGCACTGGAAGAGGCAGTTAAACTGATCCAGATAGCAGAGCGGGCAAGGCAGGGCCGCCTCCGGGCGCTGTTCATGAAGCAGATCTTTCTTCAGGAGTGCAGAGCCAAGGAAATGAAGCTGCTGAGCCAGAAGCCATCAGACACTGGCATTGCGGCGCTCCAGATTCAGAAAGTAAGGACAGACAAACGACGACGACGACGGGGGAGGGGAGAGTAGGCTGGGGGAAGGGGGGCGCCTCTGGATGGGAGGGGCCAGGCCACATGGTCCAGCCTTGGGGCTAAGCTCTGAAATTCAAAACTCAAAGCCTTACCTATAGGAAAACTGGGCTGAGTTAGTAAACCCGACAAAGACCAATGGCTTATCCTGGAGAAATACCGTCTTGTTTTTATTTTGTTTATTGTAAACTAGGGAGTTTAAGATGCAGAACACTGTGTTCAAAGACTTCTAAAAGGGCACCGATAATTATTGGAAAGAATGTTGCCAGAATCTAGCAGGGATGTAAATTCACAATAAGATTCTTTTAAAAAAAATAATGCATCCCTTCTGAGACAGTTGCAGAAAGGAGAGGCTAGGAGCTACTCTGGGGGGGGGGGGGGGGCTTGAAAAGTGAGCTCACCACTTAGCACATTCCAGCCACCATGACTATGGGCCAGAAACTTGGTATTCCTTCTCCAGGGGCCCTTGGGGTCTGATTTTTCTCCTCAGTGTTACTAGTAATGTACCCTGTCTTTTTCCCAATGGAGGGCAAGGTTGCTTGTGGAAAGATGAAGACCAAGGCATGTGGCACAAATCATAATTAAGTTTGAAAGAAAATAAGTACAGGGACATCCTGCGGAGCCTGAGGGGCAGGGCACTCTCCTAGCTGTGCATGGGGAGACCTGGGCCAAGGCAGCGGGAAGGACAGGCAGACCCCTTTCTTTGCCTCTCTGTGGCCTCATCACCCACCATTTCTGGAAGTGCTTGAGCTGTACCCGCTACATTACTTTGTATGGTCATGAAGTACTACCCCCAGGTCTAGTCTCACTCTTCTGACTTCTAGAAGTTTCTCTTAAAGAATCCAAAGAAAAATTCAAAGACAGCTGCAGGTCGTTTCGATAATAGTCCTTTAAAACCATTGACTTTTGGGGGCTGCAGGGATGGCTCAGTGGTTCAGAACACTGGCTGTCCTTCTGGAAGATCTGGATTCAGTTCTCAGCAACCACGTGACAGCTCGCAGCCACCTGTAACTTCAGTTGCCAGGGATCGGAGGCTCACTTCAGTCCTCTGTGTAGGTTAGTGCAGTGTCGGTTAGCACGCACATATTGTGCAGACATATATGTAGACAAAACACTCATACACATAACATAGAAAAGAATTTAAGAAAGCTGTTGCCTCATCCAGCCTTGATCTGAGGGTCTGTGCCTGGTCTTATTGTAGGACATGTTTGGAGGCTTGCTCTTTTCTGATGGGAAATGAAGGGATAGTGGATCTGAGTAAGAGGGGAGGGGGGAGGGGAGGAGGCTAGGAAGAATGGAGGGAGAGGAGGATGTTGTCAGGATGTATTTATAATGAGAAAAGAACAAATTTTTTAAAAAAAAAATAGTAACAAAAGAAAAAAATAAAAGAAAGTCATTTCATATTATCCCAACATTAAAAAAAAAAAAATCACCCCAGTGACATCCACATGTGTGGCTAGAGTTGGTTGACGCAGGGCTTGGAATGGGCACCTTCTACGGGAGAGCTTCTTGTGGGAGTAACAATGCATTTGTCTACAGGTTTGGCGAAGTTTCCACCAAAACAAGAAAACAGTGAAGGAGAGGGAAGAGGAGATGGTATTCCTGGGTATGGTAAGTTCACTGTTTAGAGTGGAGCCTGTAGGATGTGCATCTTCAGTGAGTTTCTGAGGAGAGAAGAAAACAGAATAGGTAACTTGAGAGAGTAGAAGTGTCTGGCTGCTCAGAAGCCTGCAGGGGACTCACTAGGTTGGGGAGTGTCCCTCAGCAAGAAGTAGGTGGGAAGACAGGCTGCCAAGCTGGAAACATCCCCCCTCCCGCCCTGTGCCTGCCCTGGGGTCAGCAGAGCCCTCAGCTTCATGAGTGTCTTTCTGGCGAGAATGGGATTGTTTTGGTCCAGCTGATGCTGAAGGGCCCATTTCCACAGTGATTGCCAAGTCACGGGTTACAAGGGTGCACTTGCCATGTATCGCTGCGTGGCTGTGTCAACACAAAGCAGCAGCTTAGGCGACCACCTGTGTTATGTCACGGGTCCCGTGGCTCAGGAATCTGGCTCAGCTCAGTTCTCTGCCAAGGTGTCCACCTGTGTTATGTCACGGGTCCCGTGGCTCAGGAATCTGGCTCAGCTCAGTTCTCTGCCAAGGTGTCACATGGCTGCTGTTGTACCAGCTGGGGCTAGGTTCCCATCTAAGGCTGGAGTAGGGAAGGATCTGTTTCCAAGGTCGTGTGGCCGTTGATAGCATCCCTCCTTGCAGACAGCCAGGCCAGCACCATCAGTTTTATGCCAGATCTCAGCTGGAGAAAGCCCAGCGCCTGATCTCATGGTTTTCCATGTGGCACCTTGCTTCCCCAGAGATGGCAAGGAAAGAAGGTCCCATCATCCTATTGTTAGTTAAAAGTGAGCAACAGGTCCCCAAAGAGGGGTTACGTCAGGGTTTAGGGACCAGGAGGCAGGGCAGCAGAATCCCCTTATAGCAGCATTTATCAACCTGTGAGTCACAGTACTTTTGGGGAACTGAACCACCTTTTCACAGGGGACTCCTAAGACCATCAGAAAACCCAGTGTTTATTCACATTTTGATTCCTAACAGTAGCAACATTACAGTTATGAGGTAGCAACAAAATGATTTTATGGTTGGGGGTCACCACAACATGAGGAGCTGTATTAAAGGGTCACAGTGTGAGGAAGGTTGAGACGCACCACCTTAGAGCCTGGTCCTTCGCGTCTTCTGTGCATGGAGTATGGTGACTCTGAGAGGGGCTCACGTATCCTGAGCACAGACCGTGCCTCCCAGGGCAGCCCACCACTTCCTTTTCAGAGCCCCCTCTTCCTCAACTGGAACCTCTCTCCTCATGGGTCCCACTGAATTACTGGGCACTATACCCTGTGGAAGCTCAGGAGACCTCTTATGTCCCTGCATGTGACATGACATCCCTTCAGAGCCGAGAAGGTCAACTCTGTAGTACTAGCATCCCCAGAGATGTGCCCACTCCTGAAGGGGCTTCGCTTGTTGACCAACTTAGTTTCAGTGAAAGGAATTTTTAACGAAGAATACCAGAATCCCACCAGGCCTTACACACCAGCTTCAGGTGCACCACAGGGAGCCGGCTACTTTGCGTGTGGGGCTCCATTGGTATCCTCAGCTTAAAAACACGGAAACAGCAATGCTGACAGGACACGACAGGGACTCTGAGAAGAACTAACTGCCTGTAGAGCTCCGGTGAAGCTAAGTAAAGAAAGAAGAAACAGGAACATAAATATACCATAAATAAGCACAGACGCTAACAGACTTAAAAACTATGAGATCGTGTCTTAAGCCTCTGCGGTCATAAATTAGAAGACACTACACAGAGGCAATTGCCTGGGGAAATATAAATATCAAAACCCGTGAAAGCCATAAGAAACCTCAATTAAGCCAATCACAGTAGCAGAGGCTCAGTCGATTCTCCAGCTTCTGGGTTTAGTCAGGACCAGGAGAACTGGGCACCGAGGACAGTGGTTTTTGCCCAGTGCTGACCCCAGTGGGTACAGTGGAAGTGGCTCAGGTGGTACTCTGTACACAGTGGATAATGGCAGCATGTGTGGCTGAGTACCCATGCCTGTGCACAGCAAGCTGGCTTGGCTGGACCTTGCTTCCTGGGGCTTGGGGGGATTTTGCCCATAAAGGCGAGGAGGTATGTCACCACCCTGCTCCATCTCTCAGCCTAAGAAGTTCAGCTATGGTCAGACTCTGTTCCAGGTGTTTCTGTTTTTTTTTTTTTTTTTTTTTTTTTTTTAATTTACAATATAAAGACAATAAAATAAAATTGATTTTCACTTGAAAGGCAGAGTGAGTTACGGCAATAAGTGGCCTTGGTCATCCACCATTTCTGTCATAGTTGGGGCAGTGCAGACAACAGTGGAGTGTGAACCAAGGCACTGCCCATCCCCATCACTGTAGCAAAGACCCTTCTCAGTGCACCCCCTGCTGCCACCTCCCCCCTCCACTGGCCAGTGTAGGTGGGTGACCGACTGCTGTTGTCAATCGTTCATACAGAGAGGACCTGGGCCTCCTTCTTTTTTTTTTTTTTTTTTTTTTTTTTTTTTTTTTTTTTTTTTTTTTTGAGGTATTGTTGGAAAATAAATCATAAGCAGTTTCTAACTGCCCATCCATCCCCAACAATGACATGTGGAAAACAGATAATAAACATTGGGTCAGTATAAGGAAAGAACAAACAGAAGGAGAGAGAAATCTTGGCTGTTGGTGTCAGGTGAAAAATACAAACCAAAAACTGAGCCATAGACAAATGTGACACCTGGAGTGTCACATACTCACAGTGGGCTGGGCCTCCCATATCCATCACCAGCCCAGATCCATCCCTCACAGACAGGGCCACAGGCAGTCTGATCTGGGCAGTTCCTCTGTTGACACGGACACTGCCTGTAATTATAGTGTTCAGGAGGCAGAGAGAAGGGTTCCTGGAGGAAGTTTGCTGGCTAAACTTGTCAAATCGGGTTCACGTGAGAGACCCTGCCTCTGTGTATAAGCTGAAGGGTAATTGAGGAGGGGCCCTAATGTCAGCCAATGGCCCCCACATACACTCACCACGCGTGTACACACACATATACAAATGCACAGGTATGTCTACACACATACAGACACCCACATAAACACACACATGCACACACATATGCATGCAGAAAATAAACTAATTATATTGGCTGTTTTTTACTTTAAAAGTCAAATTAGCAACTTAAGATTCACAGCATGTACTTAAGTGAAACCCACGGTATCAAACTTTTGACTCAACAGCGTCTATTTGAGAAGCACTCTTGTTTAACATGACTCAGCCTCCATTTTCTGGCCACCTTCTGTGTTAAAAAAAAAAAAAAAAATCCAGAATCCCAGGCAGTGACCAAAGACGCTCACATTCACCCTTCACTCTCCACTGCCTCCCCTGGTGCCATTCAGAGGTGGATACGTGGTGTATGGTTCAAACTCTCCACCTTGCTCTCTAATTTCCCTGCGCTGGGCTCCAAAGAGAACTTCTCCGCTGCCCTGCAGTTTGCACATCATGAAGGGAACAGCCGCCCGCCCTGCACCCACCCCCTGCTGTGCATTCCCTTCCACTCTGCATGCTTTTCACCTCTTGATATTACATGTTCTGTTGAAATTTTAACCACTGAGAAATACGTGGACTCAATTTTTGAAAGAATGTTATGTGCAGTTTGCTGCATGATGACCATTAGAAAAAGAAGAAGAAGAAGAAAAAAAAAAAAAACCACTATCCCAAACCAAGGGCATGTTTTCAATTCAGTATATTTTCCACTCTGTCATTGATGAGGGTGTTGCCTCCTCCTTTCAAATTTTGGTTTTCCATTTGTTCATCTCGATCCGTTATGCCAATGTAAAAGCCATTGGTTTAGTCCATCCCAGCTGTGCTTGTGTCTTCACACAAGCCCACCACACTTCCTGGGGTGACGACGATGACGACGAACTAGCCTGAAAGCAGAATCAGGACAAAGGGCATCCCTCTGCCTTCTACCCCAACCTAATGTTTCTCTTAACCATTGGACTATAAATTATTATTTTTTGATATTGCCATTTTAGATATTTAGATTATAAAAGTCTACAGAGGAAAATAAATTGTGATCTGAAAATCGTGTGCAGCTATTTTAATTGGCAGAACCAATAGTGTGGATCCAGTGAAAGGAAACTTAATGAATACAATCCATTCTCTTTGCTGGACCCCTCAGAGCCATCCGTCCTGCAGTCAGGGCCCTGCGTATTTTAAGTTACCCTGAAGGCATCAAGCATCGCTGTTCGCGTTGTAATGAGGAACTCTAGGGTCACTTATTAAAGGGATGGTCCTGTGGCTTCTACAAACATCATCAAAATCCTAAAAGCACCAATAAACCCATCCACTTTTAGACTCCACCGTCAAACAAGCTATTTTCTCCATAGCTTTGGGGCTAATCAATTAGAATTTTATTTTTATTAATGCCAGCACAGGCTGGGGTACCTTGGGAGTGAGGCCCAAAGAGCCCCTGCTGCATCTTGTAACATTAGAAGAGCTGTCTGTCCCCTCAGTGTCCCAGCAGAGACAGCATCCAGCCACAGCATTTCTCCTGTAATCGCTGGGCCCCTCTGGGGCTCTTGGTTGGCAACAAACCTTAGAGGCAAACAGCCACAGTCCAAAGCCCAGCTCTGTACATTGCCAGGGGCAGGGCCCCACATCTTACATACCCTCTCTGGGAGCCTCAGTTTTCTCTTTGAAAAGCTGGCATAGTACCTGCCTCTCTTATGGGACAGTAAACAGAACAACCTATGAGCTTAAAGGGAAAGGCCTCGCCCGGAGTGTGAGGTGAGAAACACCTTCAGGAAGGTCGTTTGTATCATAATGGGAAATGTTAAGATGTAGTGATGGTTGAGTCATCCTTACAACAGAACACTTTGAAGAAGTCCGGAGCGTTCATGTACAAAAACACAGAAATAAGCTCTTAAATAAAACACTTGTATCCAGCATACATACACAGGCCATCACTGTCTCGCCCTGCTAATTCGGCCTACTAAAAACTGGCCCATCAAAATTTGGTTGGGAAAAGTTCACGAGGCTGAGTCTGGCTCGTTGCTTCCTTCCTTACCTGGCTGCAAAGCAGCCACCCGAAGAGTCCCCAAGGCGACAGGTAGGGGCTGCCACACTGGGATCTACCAGAGTAAAATCTACAGAGGCAGTGAGCTGCCCCTCTAGCCCACCATGCCCGGAAGTGTTGAGTGATTTCAAAAGCCTGCTTCCGCTGGGCATGAGCCCCCGTGTCTGGAGTTCTGGACATTTATAAAGGAAGACGCTCAAAAGTTCCAGGTCAGCCTGAGCTATATAGAAAGTTCCAAGCCAGCCTGGGCTACAGTGTGAGGCTCTGTTTAAAAAACAAAAACAAAAACAAACCCATGATCCACTTAAGAGGCCTTGGAGAAAAGGCAAAGGCATCCCTGTCTTTTCTATTAAATAAAATTGTACCATCCTGTTGCCTGACTTGACACACCCTAATTTGACTTCAAGTCTTATTAATATATATATGTGTGTGTGTGCGTATAATTATTTCTTATTGCTGTTAATATTCTGCTTAATTATGGCAAGTTTCTAGGTCATCAGACACTAAATGACAAAATAATTATTTCCTTTGCCCTCCCTTTATCCCCTGGCCCCAGAAGTCCCTCATGGCCTCATTCACCTCATAGGAGCCCCTTTACAAAGCCTCTCGATGCTACGTGGACTGCGGACAAAGCTACAGACTCCTGGGCCTGTTGGTGGCACCGTGTTCTCCTGTACAGAGCAAATCATGTGAAGCACTCACCAACTATGGTCTGTTCTGCTCCTAAGACAGCGTAGGATCCTGAGTGAGATGCCAACATCATTTGCAAGTTGGACATGGTTACTAAAGCACTAGCCAGTTGGTTTTTGTTTTTGTTTTTTTACCTTTGTGATTTAACTCATTTAAGCTAGAGAGGGACCAGGAAGGCTCATGTCACCATATTGTCTTGAAATGGCGCTGTCACAGACTCAGCAGAGAGAATGCCTTGTATAAAACTACCATGCAAGGCAGCTCAGCAATAGCCACCAAGCTCACAAACGTATTGTTTTCAAAATACGATTCACAGCATCCATTAGAAATGATTTTTCAGACAAGATAGACTCAGCTTGATGCTCAGCAAAGAGGGACATCAAACACAAGAATAAGAGTGTTTCCATGTGTCCTGCCTGTGTGACCCTGGACAAGGTTCTTGATAACTCCATGCCTCCATTCCCTCATATGTAAGGGAAAGTAGCAGCCCTCTCTTCGCTTAAGGCCACTGTGAGGAATAGTTGAGCTCATTATTTGTAAAACAGCTCAGACTTGCCTCACAGTGCTGACTTTAAGCTGTGAGAACACAAAGGGGACGGACTCAGCCTTGGCCACTAGAGGTCTGAAAGATCTCCAGCACCCTACCCTACCGTAGTTCTCAAATAAGCCATTTTTTTTTAAAGTACTGGATTCTTAAACCCGATGGCATAGAAAACACTCTTCTCTTTAACAGATCTGGTGTTTGCTAAAATGGTGGATCTTAAAGATTCACACTGAGCTCATTCAACTCAGAGGACCAAAGAAAAATGTCTCCCCTGCAGTCCGTGACTTCTGCTTCTGCCTGGCCTTGTGCCGAGTAGGTGTGTTTCTGGACCCGCAGCTGTGTACCTACAGAGAGGTGACTCTGAAGTGATGGCACACCCAACCTCAATGGGACCTGATGAGGAGTTTGCTGTTCTGCCACCTGAGGTCTTTGTCCTACAAAATCAGAGCCCTGGAGACCAAGGCAGCCCTTCTGAGTGCCTCCCCACAAACACCAGGGCACACCCTGGGAGATCTGGTATGACAGACCACTAGCCCAGATCCCTTCCTCCGCTTTGGGTGACAACTACCACACCCAGACAGAAGTCCCTTGAGTAATCTCCAGCATCAAACCACGCAATTCCCAGTCTACTTGGGGCTGATACGCTGGGCAGCTTTTTATATATGACCGTTTTCTCTTCCTAAATTCAACAAGGGTTTGGAAATCCAAAGCCGGTCAAACATTAGCTAAGCACTGACATTAACGGAGTGGGGAGTCTTGTCCCCCCCACCCCCCGCCAAACTCAGGAAGCGTCATGTCTACAGCAACATCAATTATTAATGCGTGTGTGTTTTGCTGACAGAGAACCTCGCTGGAAATGTAGGTTTTGTTATTCCGTTCTGGGTCGTTAACTGTGGAGAGCTGGCAAATGTAATGGTTTGCTCACATGGGGAGCCTTCATTAAGATGCGTTAATCTACAGCCCATGCATTCCAATATGTCGTATGTTATCATGCTCTCCCTCTCCTTTTAATATCCCTAATTTATTTTTAAATGAGTTGCTGTTTATGTGGCCAGTTAACAAATTTGAATTCATATGACCAGAGTCTCTAAAGAAGAAAAAATGTTTGCGCCCAAAGGACAGGATGCTCGTTAGCATAGGATGTAAATTTATTAGAACCTTCAAGTGCAAAAACAGCAAGAGGAGGGAGTTACAAATGACCCAGATGTATTCTCGCCAGAGAAAATCTATATGGAGAAACACGCATGAGTGCTCCCATCTGAATAACACAGCACGGAGCAGCACAACACGGAATGAAAGGGGCTTGGAGCTTGTGGTGGCGGGCCATCTTCATTGGCATGAGCCCTCCGCTTTCACATCTGTCGAATGGGATCCTCCCTGCTCTCACTTCTACTTCCAAAGATGAATGTGAGCATCGCTGAGGAGGCACAGAGCAAGGGCTTGTGGGGCAGAGTACAGCCAAAGCTTGCAATGATTAGATCAGCCAGTTAAAGCATGTTGCAGGGGGTGGAGAGATGGCTCAGTGGGTCAAAGTGTTCACTGTGCAAACATGAGGACATGGGGTTCAGATGCCCAGCCCCCACATAAATGCAGGGTGGACATAGCAGCCTACCTATAATCCCAGCTCTCAGGAGGTGAAATCAGCTCTTAGCAGCAGATTGCCTAGCTGGAATGGCCAGATCTGTGAGTTCTGGGTTTAGATGAGAGACTCCAGGAAGTTACTCAGCGTCAACCCCTGCCCTCTACACACACACACACACACATACACACATGCAAACAAATATTTGTAATTCTCACTCTGGAGCCACTCTTTGGGTATTTGCATCTTAATAAAAATTGTGCTTTTTGTACTTAATTCTCTTTATACTAAATGAGAAAATTGTCATTTTAAAAAGTTTCTAGTGGATACATTAATATAAAGTATTACACATAAAACTTCCTCTTCTATTTCACTTGACTGTTTGGTTTTAAGTGGATCCTAAATTCTAACAAATGGGAAGGTGGAACAATCTCTCCCACATGGAGGTCCAGAAGTGTTCCTTATGGAGGTGTGTGTGTGTGTGTGTGTGTGTACACACACATACATTGGAGCCTGTTTGACTCAATGGCCATGGTACAAAATTCCTAGAACAACTGAGTGTGGCCTTTGATCTGCCAGGTTGTGCTGGGACATCAGCACCAAACCCATCACCACACTGGCTAGGATAATGTCCCCTGGGACTACTCCCCAAGCAGTCAAAAGTTACTCAAAGTGATGCAGTAGGCATTTCCAGGAGCTCGGGAGGCAGGAAGTGGAGAAATGTCTTGAGTGGATGTAACAACTGTCAATAAAGCACTGTTTAGCCAATAAGCTGGGCAGAAGGACAGGAAGTGAAAAGCGGGACTTCCTAGAGAGGGGCAAAGCCAAGATTGACAGTTGAGAGGGGAAGTGGGTTGAGAGTTGACAAGGACAGGGGACTGGGACAAGGGGAGAGAACCGGCCAAGGATTACCAGATTGGCAAGTGCTTGGAATATATGTATGGTATGAGGTTTAGATTAGTCAGTTTACGTTAGTTTACAAGTAGATTTGTGTCAGTTTAGATTGTGCCCAGCATAGTGCTGGCAGCTTTAAAGTACATTTCAGACTCTGTGTCAGTTATTAATCATCTTAGGCTGAACCGATACATTTTACTGTAACACAGAAGTCATGAGTTCTGAGTGTTGGTAACTTGGTTACCAATATTATTGACTTAAATTATTTCATATAACGTTTGATTTAAAAATAGCCGTGTTTAACATCAGCAGGCAAATTTACCAAGTATGTACTTTGGTTCTCAAGACCTGTGAAAGCCTGGCTTTGGTACCCAGTCATTCTGCTTTTGGCTTGAGGGCCTTGGCTGAACCTCTGGAAGCCTTAAGATGCCAGCTTTTGCCCTGTACAAGAGAGCTGTCCTCTCTCACTCTTGTATTTCTGATGCGGGAGGTAAGGGGGGTTGTAAGCACCAGGCTCGGCTCCTTCCCCAACCCCAACCCCTTTCCTCCACTCCATCCAAGTTTCCATCATGGTGTTGCCTGGATTGCTGCATAGAGATAAGGGCTAATCTACCTGATTTTGCAACCTCGGGACTTCAAAAGAACTGAGTTTTATCCTAGCATCATTTGAGGTATGAATGCCTACAACCTTGCATAGATGCTGCACATGGCTCAGGGCTGGGGGCCAGAAGATGCTGCACATGAACCACTTTCTGATTTGTTGATTGACAGGTCTGGAAGGAGAACATTCTGTAAGATGTGTTGGGATGTATGTCTGAATTAGGCTGCACAGTGTGTGTCTTTGGAGAGTTGAGAGTTGATTTCCAGAGTTGAATTTTAGGTCAATTCTAAATAATCAGAATACAACTCCTTTCCATAGGCTTTGCAACAAGCACTTCCCTCTTCTCCGTTCTTTCCTCCCACTCATCAATAAGGCTGGGGAAAGCTTTAGTTTCTGAAACCTGGGGGATGATTTATAGACTTACTGAGTGTCCTAGTTTTCTATCGCTATAACACAGTGTCTGAGATATTGCTTACAATCAATGGGTCCTCACTGTTTTGGATCTGAATGTGCATTGTTTGAGCTATTACACACCTTGGAGTGTGTGCAGTGGCGTGTGACGTCTCTCCCCTTCCACGGTGTGAGTTCTTCAGATGATAGCCCTGGCTCTGACCTTGTGCTCTAACTGTATTGTTTTCTAATGTGTCTGTGTTGCAAGGCCTCCAAAGGCAACACACTTGATTTCCCTCTAATGCTTCCCCCAACACACACACACACACACACACACCCAGTCCTGTGACTTTTAGAATCTCAACGCTTTGGGCGGTTTGTTTTCAGAAGCCACCCCCTCGCTCCAACGAGGTCAGCACTGCCATCATCCAGTCTGAACATCTGAGGCGCCTGCGGAACGAGGTGCAGCTGAAACATGAGAAGAGATACAAGGAGGCCTTGGTGAACATCAAGGAGGACCTGAAGGTGATGGAAGGCCCAGACATCAAGGATCACCTTCAAGACCAGATCCGGCGCTGGTTCATCGAATGCAGGTGACCAGTTCTCCCCAGGTGGCTCTGCGCAGCAGTTGGTGGTTTTGCTGCTGTCTGGTTGTCTCGTTTCATTTTTGAGGCAAGGTCTCACTGTTTAGTCCGAGCCAGGTTTGAATTTAAGGGAGGCCTCTGGCTTCCACTCTGCAGCCCTGGGGTTAGGAGCGTGAGCCACCGCCTGGCATGTTGTGGTCTTGAACACCCAGGCATCCATCATGGAGGAGACAAGAGGTTTCTTGACTTCATTTTGAAGAAGTCAGATACCAATGCTAAGGATTCAGAAATGGTGTTAATTAATTGCTTCTTGGCCTGTGCCTGATTGGTTTTGGTTTTTAATATGGAAATATGGCCCATGCAGTGCTCTGTGACCAATCCAATAGGGTGTGATAGGTAGGGGACTGGATGGCCAAGTGTGTCTACAGCCCAGGAAACCAGAAATAACCTGGTCTGACTGCTTCAGGTTTTCAGTCCCCTGTGAGCCAGCTGCTAGTTCCAGCACCTAAGACTCCCTAAAGTGATGGATCACTAGGGATCTGAGACCAAGGCTCCAGGCCTACTTTATGTTAGATTTTTTTTTATTGCTTTCAAATGGAATGCTAACTGGTCTAAGACTTGTTTGCTGGTGCAGTTTTAAAGTATGTTCTATCTCAGGGAGGAAGAAATAAGGGTGCCCTGTCAGGATCAGGTGAGGACATCACTTCCTACTAAAGAGTATGTGCGTGTGTGCATGCATGCATGCATGGGTGGATGTGTGCATGCGTGGGTGGGTAGGTGGGTGTGTGCGTGCGTGCATGGGTGGGTGGCAGGCAGGTTGTTGAGCAGACATCCGGGAATCCTCTCTTTCTGGATTTAGTAAGTCCCTTAACAGAAAAGAATCCAGCAGTAGTGATGGCAAATTCACCTTCCTCTGGTTCATCACTCACCTTCTTGTCACCATAGAGGCCCGGGGGCAATGGACATAGAGAGGCTCCCAGGTAATGACTGAAAGGAGAGGGGATGGGCTTGTCCCAGCAGCTGCACAACCAAGCCCTGTCCACAACCGTTTTCCACCTCTCTCTGTTGACCTCATATGGAAATCTAATTCTCGCTCCCTGGATGATAGTCAAACTTTATCCCAAAACTTCACAGTGGGTGTTAGGTATGGCAATCACATGCATCTGATGCGAGAATTCTATTCTATTCTTTATTATAAATGACGTTTCTACACATTTAATGATTTTTCTCAAGTTCAAATTTGATTGAAGTTGTGATTGCCTGGGAGGGGCATTTCAGTGAGCATCTTGATGGAGCATTCTGACCTCATCCTAGGAGATACGTGGGCTTGTCCCGGGGGAGGAACAGACAAGCACGTGCCCCCTTCCTATCCTGCCAATCTCCCCATCTTCTCCTCCTGGCGATGGTTGCACAAATGTACACACTTGTCAACACTTATCAAATCTCCCTCCTGAAATCTGGCAGTTTATCACCTGTCAGTTATACCTCAAGACAAGCTGTTAGAATGCCACAAGATGGGTAGTGTACCAGCAATGTGCCAGTATGCTAACTTGTAAAAAATAAATCACATATTTTGCTGTTTCTTGGAATACCAAAACCCAGTCTTCCAGCCTTATTCCAAACCCACGCCTACTCCTAGCATAAGGGAAAGTTGCATTTGTCAGTTCTGGTTAAAAATAGTCGCTTTGAGGGCAAACTGATCTTCCTACATAGATGTGGGATCAGTTCAGGTGCCCCTTCTCAAGAATCTTGCAGGATGCCTGCCTACATAGAGAGCCAAGCTTCAAACACCCAGAGCTATGCTGCATGAAGAGTGACGAGACTGTAGGCATGGGCAGACACCTGTTAATTGGCATAGTAATACTAGGTCACTTGGTAGAAAATGAGGTGTCAGGTGAGTACACCATTGTGTGTCCATCACAGGGCTACACACACACACACACACACACACCTGGATGCCCAAGCCTCCCTCACAACTGGACACCATGAGGCCTCTAGATACTATGTGTATGTACATCTGTGTAGTGGTGTGCAGCACATACGTGGCATAGTGCAGCCGTGTTCTATCACGTTACTCCACTTTTTAAAGGGCATGAACTATTTACTCTGGAAGTCTACACTTAGCATGACAGTGGGTCACAGAAGCCAAAACCACAGAGGGCAGAAGTGCAGCTAGGGGAGCTGTTATGCTCACAACACATGGAACCCCCTCAGCTTTGTGCACACGTGTGGAAAGCTCTAGGAAGAGCGCAGCGGACACTGAAGGCTGCCTCCAGCTTGGCCCTAGGGAGATGGGTTACTATAGCGTCTATCTTCTGTGAGAATTCTTTTGTTTAAGTAAGCGTTATTTTTATGATTTAAAGAGACAGTTAAAAATACATGAGATGGGGGAAGCAATCTGCTCTCATTGGTTTAAAATGCTAAAGACACTCGAGTTTCAGGGAAGTCGTTTAATGGGCTGTGTTTCATCACACGCTGGGCTGTCATTCCGGACACAGGATTAGGTAGGACGGTGAAGGTGTGAGTTCTTTTCCCTACCTGAGTCCAGGCAAGCCCTGGCTGTCACTCTGGAAATGCCCAGTTGTTACAGTATTTCTGAGGTCCTTTGAAGATGCAGCTGGTGGGCCTTCTGGAGACACTTCCTCCTGGTGTCGCCGACCCCACCGTTTGGGGGCTGCTCAGGGGACCCCTCATGGGTACACTGGGCAGAATCCACAAAGGCATAAAAATTCCTCTTTTTGAAGTAACGTAAGGTCAAGGGTAAATTTATTTTCATAATTGGATTAAAGTCATCTGATGGGCTTTGATAAAGAGCCTTCTCCTTGCTTTTTTAAATCAAAGGCAAATAAAAGCAAATATTGTCTTTTGAAGTACGAAGAACGGTCCATTCTCAGAATAAACCCCAGGCACAGGGGCGGGTCAGGCAACCGTGAGAAGCCCTAAGGAATAAACACTCACACTCGGCTCATCTGGTCAGTGCGTACAGGCTGGCATCCAACTCCATCCCACCACGCTGCTGGGGGCGACATTGACCTCCCAAGGGCTGGGTCACAGGTGTGCGACACTATGCCTTTTGATTGTTTTTTAAGCCACCTTTTACGCTACTCTGGATCATTTTTATAATTATCTGCCATTTCATACACGTGTATAATGGTGTTTAGCTGTTTTCTCTCCCTGTCTTCTTTCCCTGCATACCCCTCCCACTGAAGAGTTACACTTCAAAAATAACACCTATTCATTTGAGGTAGAGTTTAATGAGGAAAATTTGGCCTCTGTATAGTTTCAGCATACAGAGAGACACCAACTGTGAACATGGTTCCTTCCTGTCTCTTTTCCAATATCTATTTTAATTAGTTTTATTTATTCATATTTTTTGCTAATGTTTAAAACCTAAACATTGAACTTTCCCACAGCCTTGTAATGCTTTCTAAGAGATTTTTTTAAAGGAATGCTTGGCACTCAGTTGCATGGGTGCACTAGTTAATAAACTGATTGCAATCTGTTTTTAAAATATTTTGCAGAGCTTATTTAAAAAGGTTATCAAGTGATCTTGGAATTTGTATTAACTTAATTATTTAGGGGTTGGGGAATAATTTCATTTTTGCTTTTGCTTTGAGACAGGATCCAACTATACAGCCCAGGATAGGCTTCAATTCAATATATTCCTGCCTCAGCCTCCTGAGTGCTAGGATCACAGGTGTGCACCCCCAACTTATTTGAGTTGGTTTTGTTAGTTGTTTTTTGATCTCTGGGCCATTCTGTCATTTTTTTGTTTTTGTTTTTGTTTTTGTTTTTTCTTCTTCTCTGTGTCATGGTGCCGGGTCCTTTCTCTAAGTGATTCCTGCTATGTAGTTATATACATGAATATTAAAGATCCTTAAACCTCTGGTGTATCATTAGAATAATCACCATCTAGGTTTTCATTTGTCATTATTATACCAAAGGAGGCGTCGGCCCCTTGCCAGGCACCTCACAGACCTCTTCTCTGGTATGTCCTCTCCGCCTCTCTTACACTGCCAGGCCCTGGGATCTTCTGCAGAGTGTGGCAGTGTGTGTGTCACCCTTGCTATAGTGTGGGCTATTTGAAGCAGCCAGTGGCCTTTGTCAAAGGTCTTACTTAGTCTGGGAAGCTTAACCAGTTAGAGGCTGCTTCAGTTGTTGGTCAAGCAAGCACCAACTTCCAGGACTTTACCTTCGTGCCTCCTCCTAGCCCCAGGGTCAGAACTCGGATGTAGGGTGCCCCACCGTAACTCCCAGGGTCTCATTTGTGATTGTAGCCATTTTAGTGACTGGGACATCAGGCGTGCACTCAGGGAGGAGGGGTTGCCTGTTACTTCCTGAATACTTATTCTATGACAAGAACGCGTTACAGGTGAACTCATTTGACCTTTGCTAGTTTGCTATCGCTGCCGTATTAAATCTAGGCACTCTCGGTGACTTAACTGGAACCTGGAGGCCTGAGGTGAAAGGATAGAGCTGTGCTCTCCAGAAACTCCGCGGATAATGTAGTCACTGTTTCTGGCCTCCGGTGGGTGCTGCCACTCCTTGGCTTGTGTGTCTAGGTCACTCCACCAAACATCAGGGGTCACGTTGCTCGCTCCTCTGTGTGTCTCTGACCACCTTGCACATGTGTTGTAGGATATTCAGGGCAACACAGAGGGACTACCACATGACACAGGTGACCCCTGTCAGATATCCAATCACACCATCCAGAGCAATTCTTCCATGTACGGTGTCACACTGCCAGGATTAGGACCAAGGGTCTTTGGCATCCACCCTTCAGCCCACCACACACCTGCAGCCCTGTAAGATGGCTCCGCATCCTTTGCACCACTGGGAGCATAATAAGGACTGACGGCAGGACCTTGGGTGAGTGTAGACAGTTGGTATCAACAGGACTCTCTGCTGCACTAATTCCGCCCTCTAGCACAGTAGCAGACGTCGACTTAGCCTGCAAGGTTCCGCTATGCAGTGTGCAAAGCAAGGCATATCAAGAGGAAACCGCGTTCCTAATCTGTTCGTGGACCTTGCCCTGATCTGATCCTTGATGATGAGCAGTAATGGGTAGTAGTGGGGGGTGGGGGTTGCGGAGCACAACTCCCAGTCAGCCCAGTTACCTCAAGGGCAATCTACAGTGCACTGGGCATCAAGCTGTGACAGTCGGCAGAACAGCTATATAAAATGCATTGCCCACTTGACACAAGAGCCAGCCCAGGGAACTGGGACTCTCATCACTGAAGATGCAACAGCCTTTCCTCCTCCCGGTCACCTGCATCAGCACCATGTAAGTGGCCTTCATCACCAGAAAACTGGGACTAACTCTAGCTCTTATAAGGCCCTTACAAATGAGAGGCCCAGGTTCGTCCAGGAGTCTTGCAGTGCCTCCGCCGCTGCGGTTCATTGCTTACTGACTTACTTTCATTTCTCTTGCTGTAACTAAGCACCCAGGCAAAAGCAGCACAGGAGAAGAGAGCTCTTATGTGTACTGTAATTCCAGGTTACAATTGCTCATCGCAGAGAAGTCCCCGAGGCAGAAGCTTGAAGCGATTGATAATATAATACACACTCAAGAACAAAGAAAAATAAAGCAGCTGAGCTCGGTGACGAGAGAGAAGGGGGACAGGGCACTCGAGCTCCTGCCTGTGCTCCTCGGAAGCTTCTGTTGCTTTCTCTCCACTCACACAGTTCAGGACCCAGCCTAAGGGGTGGTGCCGCCCACAATGAGAGAGGCCCTGCAAGCCGATGTGATCTGGGCAATCCCTCCACTGAGGCGTTCTTCTCAGGTTACACTAGGTTGTGGCAAGTTGGCAATTAGAACTAACCAACGCCCTATGTAAAAGTGCTCTTACTAGCCGGGCGCGGTGGCACACGCCTGTAATCCTAGCACTCAGGGAGGCAGAGACAGGCAGATCTCTGTGAATTCAAGGTCAACATGGTCTACAAAGTGAGTCCAGAACAGCCAAGGATACACAGAGAAACCGTCTTGGTAGATTAAAAAAAAAAAAAAAGTGCTCTGACTTCCAGGGAACCTTTCAAGGGCGGGGGGGGGGGGGGGGGGGGGGGCTACAGTGTGGGAGTCAGATCAGCCTGGTGGCCTCTCCAGGCACATTGAAGCCTCCCGTGTTACCGTTCTCATTGCTGGGATCAAGGACGTGACAAGAAGGACCTTAATTGAAGTGGTTCACAGTCTGAGGGGACACATTTGCCACGGGAGGGAGAACATGGCAGCAGAACCTTGGACACAGCTAGACACACTGTATCTGCAGTCAGAAAGCAGGAAGTGGAAGTGAACTTTGCAGCAGGACTCTGAACCCTAGATGCCTACCCCCAGTGTCGCACGTCTGTCATTGACGAAGCTCCGTGTCCTAAAGGTTCCACAACCTTTACTGCCACCAGCTGGGGACCAAGTATTCGAACACAGGAGTCTATGGGTGACATCGTACATGCAAATCAAAGAGTACTGTGAGCTGTATATAGCCTTATGTTGTTTTTCCAGCCGATACAATAGTCGCCATAAAGGTCAAAGGAAAATGACTGTAGAGGGCAGGTTGGACCTCAGCAGTGTGGCCACGTGGCTGGAGATGTAGCTACCACCACTGCCTGTTACTGTTATGGTGCAGTGATGCATCCAGCCTACACATCAAACAGATGTGCTGTGAAGGCTGCATATACACACACGCTCTCACACTAATTTGGGAGTTGAGATCCTAGAGTAGAGATCCTAGAGGCTATATGGGTTCAGATCTTCACTCTGCCACTTAGGTCTCTGTGACCTTGAGCCACACCCCCTCTCCCTGCATTTGTTCCTTCATCTAAATGTATGCTGGTGGTGGGGACAGTCTTAATGCCTGCTTCACGAACAGGATAGACAGACTCATAGATATGCCACCATCCGAATAATGCAGAGCCATGGTACTCCACCAGACACACAACTTACGGTTCAGAACAGTTGTTGTATCCTTGACACCCCATGTTGTATCCCTGGGCCTAGCACCCCGACTTCCACAGCCATCAGAATGTTTTGGAGCCTCTTATTCGCAGTTCTGCCTACCAATGTACAAAGGCGAGATTGGCTGCTGGGGCTGGTGGAGAGAGGAAGGCCTAAGGGGGAGGGGGAGGCAGAGATTAGAAAGGGGTCATAAAAGGCTTGTGACACAAAACAGCAGGTGTGTAACGTGCTCAGGCCTCAGGGCAGGGGAGCAACTTGTCTGGGATCTTGGAGATGTGCATTCTTTCTTTCAGTAATGTGTGTGTGTGTGTGTGTGTGTGCGCGCGCGCGCATGTGCGTTAAAATTAAAATACAGTTTAAGTGAAGTTACGTCTGCTTCCCACTCCCCACCATTGTGCACAATTCTGTGTGTTAAGCTTTGGCATTTTTAAGGCTGGGAGACTATGGATGCAGTGCCCTGTCTTGTCCCTCCCATCATGCATTGTGAACTCTAGAACCAACCTGTCAACGAGAAGTTGCCATGCTCCGGCCCTGCAAGCGTTCGGCTGGAAACCAATTTGCTGACTGTGCTGCTATCTCCAGTGGGCAGCAAAACTTTGGCTTTGACACTGGCCTGAGGGAATGGAAGCCTGTGCTCCCCACCTGGATCACCAGAGCCTTGGGTCCAACTCAGCTCCCACTAGTCATGTCCTAACTGTTTGCTCCTTCAGATGAACCTGCCTGCCTCCTGCTCCGCTAGGAAGGGGTCTGTGCCAGGTGCTCATAACCATCCCCTAATAAGCATCTATCTATCTAATTAGCTCTTTAGTCTTCCACATTACTTCACTTATGCACCTTACACAACTATCACAATTAGCCCACACAGCAGTTGAAGCAGGCGGCAGCATCCTCCCAGCTGCTACTCTCCTTTTAATTTTTCTACCGCCACTTTCAGCTCTTTACATAGGACAGGCGAGTAGCAAGCCACCCCTATCCATAATAACAGTAGACCACCCACGAAATTGACATTAGGAATGTAGAGACTGGGGACATCTATGTTTTGAGTGCTAAGTCATTCCTGAATCACACCTAACACGCACTGGAAACCTCCAAGGGCTTTCTCTGGGTTCTTGGCTGGAATTCTCTCGCAGCTTTGCTCCCTCACACCCAGTACATCACTTATTTTCTCCCTAGCGGTGACAAGATGCCTAGCAAAAGGTAGTCACATTGCGCCTACAGTTGGGAGGCAACTGGTGCTCGGCTCACTTCATCCCTTTCATTCAGCTTAGGATCTACGGCCCTTGAGGGTGAGCCTCAGTTAACCTGAAACTCCCTTACAGACATGCCAAGATGCTGGTCTCCCAGAAGATTCTAGTTCCTGTCACACTGACAGCCAATATTAGCCATCACACCGGCATCTCCTCCTCTCAAGGGCTCTAGTAGCAAAGCCCCTGGCTGCGTCTCTTCAACTCTAAGCCACAAAAGACTGGGAAATAATCACCACCATTTGTACAAAGGGATGGCTGGCAGATACATGTATTTTTTTTTCTACTTCTGTTATTCCTTTCATTAGTGTTTTTAAGTTAAAGTGCAATTTAAATGAAGTTAAGTCTGCCCACCCCCACCATGGTGCACAGTTCTGTGTGTTAAACTTTGGCATTTTTAAGGCTGGAAGACCTTGGGTGCAGGGCCGTGTCTTGTCACTCCCATCATGCATTGGGAACTCTAGAACCAACATGTCAATGCCGCATTAACATTCTCTGGCCCTGTGAGCGGCAGTAACAGAAATTTGCTGGCTGGCAAGAAGCAACCTAAAGGAGAAAGGGCTTATTCTGACTTTCAATTTAAGGGGAAACACAGTCAGCCATGATAGTGAAGGCATGGGAGTGGGAGAGTAAGGGAGTTTGCGGTCAGGAAGTAGAGAACAGACAGGAAGTAAGGCCGACTATCAAACCTTGGGGACCACACTCAGTGACTACTTTCTCCCATGAGGATTCTAAAGCCTTCCAAAGGTGGCACCACAGGTGGGACCCGAGTCTTCAACTACATAAGCCAGTGGGGAATATTTCATGTTCAAACCACCATAGGGCCCACAGCCGTCGGGCTCATTGGCGTCACCTGGGAGCCCAGGGCTTTACTGACTCCTAACTCCCCCTCTTCCCTCAGCAGCATCATGTCTTCACGCGAGGTAGTTAAAAAGAGAGAGACACCAAGAGAGGGAAGGAAAAGGGTAAGGAGAAAAGACAAGGAGCAGAGGAAGCTGGCTGTGGCTCGCCCCATGAGTTTCACATGAGACCTTGCGGACTTGTGGAAGTTAGGCAACTTGGCTACAAGTTCACCTAGTGACTAGCGATGGAGAACAGAGATGGAGGGAGAGACCTTGAGAAGTTCAGGCATTGTGTAGATCCAGGGTGGTCTCCGGGGAAAGAGCAGAGCTTCCCTCTGAGAGCTTTCAATGACATCAGAAGAAGCCACCAGCCCGCTCCTATCAGATGCTGTCTGGGTGTTTGGAATCTAGCTATGTTTGTTTCTTCTTTTGTGCTTTCTATATTTTCTTCTGTATTTGTTTCTTCTTTCTTGCTTTCTATAGTTTCTGCAAGGATCCTGAGTTACATTCAAAACGAAACAGGAGTTTGAGGAAGCCAGGGGGGATGGTCACACATGGAGAGAGGGGTCCAGGCCTCATCATTGTGAATTCCTTATGTAATTACATATTCGGTGAATTCTCAAAAGCAGCTGCAGTCAGATGCAAATGTACATGTGGGTTATTCGAGTCAGAAGGCGAATTGTCCTCCTCCCTGCCGTTGCATTCATGGAAAATATATGAGCTTGAACAGGGGACATGGCAAGGGGTGGGCGAGAAGTCAACATCCAGACAGTACTCACTGAGGCCTGCGGGACAGGTGCACAGCCCATGGTGACGTCACGTGTTTTGATGTGGCTCGTCATAATAAATAAAGTTAAGAGCACCCAGCACCTAGGGGTTCTTATGGTCCTCGATCCAGATAGAAGGGCTAGATGACAGACAGACTCCAGGCTCATCAGCAAATGCAGTAGGCTAGTTTCCTTTGTCTAGACCTAAACAGGTCCAGGCAATAGCCTTGGGCCCTTTGCTCTCTCAGTGTACCCCACAGACTGCGAGGACAGATCTGTCTTCCCCAGGATGGTGGTCCCTCAGAAGCATGGCAGCCAACAGCTGCAGTTACCACCGCCCTTTACGTATCTTCTACCTCCAGAAAAGTGAAATCCAGTCTTAGGCTTCAATGTGGGAGATCTCACACCCAAGTATTTCTCCTGCAGGTCACAGGAAGTGGGATGGCAGTAAGGCCACCACCTTGAAGAAACTGAACGCTGCAGTGACAGGACACAGGATGGGCTTTTGCAGTCAGGGCCTGCCAGTTCTGAACAGACAGAAGTGCTTCATTTCCACGCTCCGTGTATAAACACTGTTTGGGCAGAAACAGCCACACACCTTCATGTTTTATAAATACAGTGACACCCACTGTCCACTTGATCAGACAAGGACAGAGGGTTGAAAAGGGACAGGGCAGGCAAAGGTCCTTCTGATCAGGAAGGGGCGTGGAAGACTCTGGCTGCGTTTGAGCCATTGTCTTAAAGGGAATGGATGACAACAAAGAAAGACTTTACTTTCATCCCGACAGGGTTGGCTCTGTCCTGAGTATGAATTCTACATACATGGCATTTGGAACAGGAAAGCAAAAATAAGACTTGCTTGTCCCTTTCTTAAAAGAGGAGCAAATCAACATAGGTTCTCATGTCATCCCCAATGTATTGTTTCTTTCTGTTAAATTGTAAGGGGGAGGGCAGGGTGGCTTGTACAGGGTTGGGGGAGACTTGTCACATTCAAACAGGAGCAGAATCGAAGGTGAAACTCTTGACCCAAGAAGGAAGCCTCGATCCTGACTGGTACCAGCTAAAAGCATCCACTAATAAGCAAGCCGCCTATGAACAGATCGATTTTCCTAAGAGCACTGTGGGATCAAGAGGCTGGTGCAGGGGGCTCTCTTGGTCTCCTCTGAGTACAGGTCCACTTGGTGTCCCAGAGAGGCCATGTAATCAAGCCCATGTGTAACGCATCGCCTTTATTGAGTGCCTGTGAATTTATAGGCAGCAAGTGACACCTTTGGAGGCTTCTGTGCAGTGGCATAAGCTGCTTACTTTAGAACTCAGGAGAAATTTATGGGACTGCTGACATTAATGGAGGTGGCTGACTGACTGGGGGGGGGGGGGACTGGCCGGAAACCCCTCCATCCATATATTTTTCATAGTTGATGAAACACAGATAAATCTCTGTCCTGTGCGTCTGAGACGGTGAGACCCGTCGAAGCTTGGTGTCGGGCCTCAGGGGGAAATTTATCATGCATAGGAGTTCTGCTTTCTAAATCACTGTGAACTCCAGACTGGCCATTTGCACATTTGTATGAGAATTTTTGACAATATCCATAAATTTTTAATAGGCCCTAACTTTACCAAGTGTGCCACACCTCCTGTTTGTGAACAGAAAACTACGAGGCCAGAGTGTTTTTCCTCAGATTACTCAGATAAAAGAACAGGAAAAGGGCACTCAATGTCCATCATATTTTTAGTGAGAAAGACGACATTAGTCACTGAATAAATTTTATAAGAAGTTAACATTGCCCCCATCATTTATCACATGTAAATTGTAGAATTTCCAGACGCCAGAGGAAATACAAAAATTGCCTAGTGGGGCACAAGGTTCTATTTTTAAAACAACAAACCTAAGGTTTTGCAAAGATGGAAATGCCCCGGTCCCAGTGGAGATTTTTAAACTTAATTTATTGTTATTATTTGCATGTGTGCACATGGATACAAGTCAGAGGACGGCTTTGTGGAGTAAGTTCTCTCCCTACCCCTTTCCATGTGTCGAACCCAAACTGTCGGGCTTGGCTGGGGCCAGCAGTTAGGGGAATTACCTGCTGAGCCATCTCACAGGCCACTCCAAGGGGATTTCCTACTTTGCCCCATCACAGGAGTAGTCAGTGGCAGCTACCACACAGCTTCCCTCCTTTCCAGTCAAATCTTGTTTATCATGCATCTGTTCTCCCAACTACTCCCTGATTTGGTGTGAAACTTTATTTTAAGCTCAGTTTATTGGCATCTCCATGGGCAGTGTGCTTGCCTGCCTCAGCATCCTTGGTGCTGTAGTGTACCTGTGTCACCACACCTGGTCCTAGCGCCATCCTGTAGCTATAGCTAAAGCAGAGAGGGAACTGGTGGCACAGATCTGTAATCCCAGGAACTTGTGGGGGAGGGATCAGTGTAAAACCAGATGACCTGAAATTCAAGACTTGTCTAGGCTAAAGGGTGAGTTCAAGGCCAACCTAAGCAATTTAGCAAGACCTGCTCTCAAAATTTAAAAACACAAACAAACACAAACACAAACAAAACATTTTAAAGTTGAGGATGTAGCTCAGTCATGGAGACGTGTGTCCTAATGTACACACAGCCATGGCCCTGGGTTCAATCCCAAATACACACACACACACACACACACACACACACACACACACACACACACACACATTCATACACATGCACACACATAGACATACACACTCACACATGCACAAATATGTACATACATATGCACACACATACACACGTGCTTACACACACATGTAAACTCACACATACATATACACTCACACATGTACACACACAGCCATAGCATTCTGACAAAGGCCCTGGAGGCAAGTGTGACATACTGTGCTGTTGTGAGACTGTATCCTGGGCTCTCAGGCACCCAGGGACACCCCTTTGTCAGAGACTATGTGGTTTCCCCTCCTTCATAGGAACCCTAGCTCAGGAGACTCTGCCCACCCTTTTCTGCTCTCAGAATCGTCCCTAGTGTTTTGCTTTTCATTGTCCAGGCAATGGTGAAGGGGTAGTGGGTGGGCTGGGCTCATGTTGTGTTTCTTACTGTACAGGACTGAATGGGCTTCCATGGCATCTGTGCCATCCTGTTTTGTTGTGATTGCTCACTTCCTACTTGTTTGTACGTTCAGAATGTCTGTGAGTCATTTAGTTATTCTAAAAGCACTTTGGCCTTTCCAAGAGACGCACAATTAAAATGCTAGTGTTCATCCTTACATGCTAGGAAAGTTGGGTATTAATCATGAAGCCCATGATTACTTCTGCTTCTGCAGAGAAAACCTTTGATCAAGTTAAATGTCTGCTTCTCACCTGAAAATCTAAGACCCGGGAGAAAAGGCACACATTGTAGGGACATTTACTTTAAGCAGGACAAGATGTAAGTTGGGTATAGAGAGACTGTTGTATCTTCCACCTGCTGACTTTTCTCAAGGCCACAGACACTGTCTAGCACACCACACATGCTCAGTGAGCCTATTGTGAGTTAACAGATGCAGCATGGATGAGTGAATCAAAGATTCTGCATCCTCAGTGGAGCCATGCCTCACAGGCGAGGGGCACAGCCTTTGTCACCACCTGCACATAGCCGGTGCTACGACGTGAGTGAGTACCGATAACCAAGACAGTACAACGGGAAAGTAACAAGAATAAATATCCTGTGGAAAGTGGGAAACTGTGTTAGGTGTTGATGCCAGGGAAGCAGCAGAGCTGTGTAAGATGACAGCCATGCACGACGGTCAGAAGAAACAAAACAGTTGCTGGGATAGATGGAGCGATGGGCTCCGCTCCTGCCCAAACAGGAAGACGATGGATCGGCCCCAGGAGACGTACAGGGAAAACACAGTTTCAATTAAAAATCCCAACAGGATTATTTGTTGAATGTGAAATATAATTATTAAAGTCATTAGGATTAAAATAAGAAGCTAAGAACAATGGGGGAAGAACAAATGGCTATGTATTCTAAAGTACATTACAAAGAAAAATAAGGTAACTGCTTAGTGCTAATAAGAAGGCACATGCCTGGTTCAGTGGGCTAAGAGGGCAGCCCCGGAGCTGACAGGCATTAATGGAACAAGTAATTTCTGAAAAATGCATTTTTAAAATGGAGCCAGAGAAGAAAAATACAGTTACAGTAAGTACATTGTTAGAGTTGACTGGTAACAGAAACAGAGAATTTAATGTCCTGAAAGAGAAACCACGAAAGCATAAGTATTTTAAAATAAAATTGGAAAAGCCCACTGCAAAAAGCATGAGGTCTGCCTAGTAATAAGACTCTAAGAAAGGAAAGAAAGCAAGCGAGGACGACACTTGCTTTGATTGTGACGTGTTTTGCTCTGCGGTTTAATTAATTTGACACACCGCTCCTATTTGCTGTGTTAGAAAGAGCAACAGGCAAGTGGCCTCAAGAGCTCCACAGCCTTGCTCCAGCCTTCTTCACCTGTCTCCAGGCTCGGAAGACACAGGCACGAGGGATCTCCTGCGTCCCCTTTGCTCTTAAGCAAAAACAATGCCGTGATGATTGCCAGGTCTTTCCTGCTGGGAGCTGCATCATCATTTCAGGAACTGACGGATGCCCTGTGCCTTTCCAGCATCCTGCAAACACTCCGTGGGAGGAGGACTGTGGCGACTGTTCAGAATGGCTCTGTTTTCTCCACTTATAAGTCGTGAGAACTTGACTTCTGGAAAGCGTTTCTTGCACAGAGCATCGGATATTGTGGAACAGACTGGTGTGATTAGCAGAAATGCCCCTGCCCCCCCCCCCCCCCCCCCCCCCCCCCCGCCACCAGGCTGTGACCGGAAGTGGCTGAGGTGAACTGAGTGAGTCTGGCAGGGTAGGGCAGGACAGGCTGGCTTCTGCCTCCAGGCCCTGAAGACACAGGTACAGAGCATCTCCTGATGTCCCCAATGGAGCCTCTACCTTGGGGCTGAAAGGTACAGGGCAGCGTTCTTACATGCACAGAAGGACAGGGCACCGATCATTTACTGTCCTGAGTCTCCCAGAAGCCAGGCAAGTGCTACACAGTGATGCATGGTAAGGGAAGAGAGACATGGACAAGCCTGCGGGCAGAACAGGCCTCCGTGGTGTCTGGCCAGGGGCTCTTGTCTGAGACTCAGACACTACCACACCTGCAATGGAGCAGGGAGTGGAGCTGGAGTAGTAGAGGTCAAAGCATTGAGAGTCAAGCCCTGGGATTAATCCTAGGAGAAGAAAAGGCAATGTCAAAATCTACTTACTCGCTGAGCCTTTCCCAGCCCAGTGGAGCTTCGAGGCATCACAGCTCAGACAGCTAGAGTCTGGCTTCCAGCGGGGATGGGCGTGCCAGGCTGCCGCATGCGTGGTGTGGCTCGCTTGGCTTCTGGATTTTGCTTGTCAGCATTCTAGAGGTGATTTGGACTCAGTGACAGGAGGTGACGTTCCTCCTGTTAAAAATATTAAACAATCTCTGTAATGTCATGTTTTCATTTTCTCAATACATTTCAGGAATCCCATTAAGGAATAATTAAAAGTTTTCTTTTTGGAAGTTAATATTTGTCTTGATAGAAGTTAAATAGTATAGGCGGGGCAGGTAACTCCCTCAATGTGGCATTTGCCCCTTGCAAGCTCTGGGACTAGAGACTGGCCACCCAAACCCATGTCATAAGCAAGCCAAATGGCAAAGGCAGACAGAGAGACCTCGGGGGCTCCCTGACCAGTCTTCCTACCTGGTGAGTTCCAGGACACTGTTGCAACACTACAGTCGTCCTCTGGCCTCCACGTGTGTGAGTACACACAGGCACACACATGAACATGCACGTGAAATAAATACCCCTCAAAGCTGAAAAGCTTTACTTAGAAAAACTCATCCCTATGAAATACCTGCGTTTGCTTGTAGGTGACTAAGTGTTGACAAATAGGTCCTAATTTCTGAAGATTTGCTTTACCAAGACAGCATCCATTTTTGAGCTTTCTGTTCCCTGACAGCTGCCTCCCCATTGTCTCTCCACACCCCTCCCCTCTCCACCCCTGCTTCCCTCTATAGACAAGGGTGAGCTGGTAGTTCTCACACACATGGCTTTGGCTGTTTCACTTGAAGCTTTCTGCTCGAACCACCTGGTGGGTCCAGTGCCCACTTGAAGACCTCCTCTGACTGTGCCTGTGGCAGCAATTTGAGGGTAAATGGAAATGGGAGGGGAGGTGGCGAGGAGGCAGAATTCTAGAACGGCATTCTTGCATGCTACCCGCTGTATGTCAGCAAGATGGTGCAAGTTTAAAGATAATCAAGGCTTTGGGTTCATAGTTGAAAGAAAGCTGTAATTTTAGTAATTATGCACAATCTCGGTATATTGAACATCTTGGAGCTGTGCAGAAAATTATGCCTCAAGGTTCACTTTCAATAGAAAAGAGTCCTGATTCTATTATACTAATCCTCCAGACTGCAGGGAAAGGCCCAGGTTGTCAACCCCCCCCCAAAAAAAACAATTTGATGTTCCCCCTTTTTCATTCTACAGATATGTGCCCCTACCAGTTCTTTGGTTGTAAAATGAGAGCAAAAGTGTTATATTTGGTCAGCTTATGTCATACAGTGTGGTTTAAATCTGTCTGAGCAGATTTAAAACAAGGAAAGGAATCCATCCGCCACTTGGTCCATTTTTCTAATCAAGAGAACGGGACCCAGACTGCAGCCAGGGTGGCCAGAACTTGACATGCAGGAAAAGATAGAGGAGACAGAGTGAGGGAGTCTGGTTGCAGTGTCACATGGGGCAAGAGTCATCAAAGAAACCAAGTAACCTAAGGCCCAAAGCAGTTCAGCCTTAAGAATAAAAGGGGCGCTGGTGTCAGTTCTCCCAAGTGAGCTGGAACAAAGCTTCACCTAAGGAGATAGGCAAAAGTTTTGTTTTGAAAGAATTGGTGACCTTTGAGCAAATACATGATATGGTATAACTCATGTTTTAAAAGGGTCCCTCACCACCTCCTAGGGTAGGGCCACAGCACAGTAAGAGACCAGATCATGATATAAGCAACTACTTGGTGGCAGTGGCCTGAGCCCAGTGATGTTTGCCAGTCACCCTCAAGGCATGCTAGGAAGGTGGAACCATGGGAAAGGACACCTGGAAATGGCTCCAGTGCTCCATGAAGCACCCCTGGAGGGACCAGAACAC